>NC_086447.1:263046644-263418311 GCF_028390025.1 Pseudophryne corroboree | reverse complement strand
CTCATTCCGAGTTGTTCGCTCGCTAGCTACTTTTAGCAGAAATGCAAACGCAAAGCCGCCGCCCTCTGGGAGTGTATCTTAGCATAGCAGAATTGCTAACGAAAGATTAGCAATTCTGCTATTAAGTATTTCCTTGCAGTTTCTGAGTAGCTCCAGACCTATTCCTAGATTGCGATCACCTCAGTCCGTTTAGTTCCTGGTTTGATGTCACAAACACGCCCAGCGTCTGGCCAACCACTCCTCCGTTTCTCAAGCCACTCCTGCATTTTTACGTGGCATGCCTACGTTTTTTAGCACACTCCCTGAAAACGTCCAGTTTCCGCCCAGAAACACCCACTTCCTGTCAATCACACTACGATCAGCAGAGCGATTGAAAAGCTTTGTTCGCCCGTGAGTAAAATAGCATAGTTTTGTGTAAAAATACTTAGCGCGTGCGCCCTGTTGTGCATACGCATGCGCAGAACTGCCAGATTTCAGCCTATTAGCAATTCTGCTAAAAACAGCAGCGAGCGAACAACTCGGAATGAGGGCCAATATAAGGTCCCACACTTGACAGTGCATGTCTGTGCACAAACCAAGCATGAAGTCAAAGGATCTGTCTGTAGACCTCCGAAACAGAATTGTCTCGAGGCACAAATCTGGGGAAGGATACAGAAAAATATCTGCTGCTTTGAAGGTCACAATGAGCACAGTGGCCTCCATCATCTATAAATGAAAGAAGTTCGGAGCCACCAGGACTCTTCCTAGAGCTGGCCGGCCGTCTAAACTGAGCGATCGGGGGAGAAGGACCCTAGTCAGAGAGGTGACCAAGAACCCAATGGTCACCTTGTCAGAGCTACAGCATTCCTCTGTGGAGAGAGGAGAATCTTCCAGAAGGACAATCATCTCTGCAGCAATCCACTAATTAGGCCTGTATGGTAGAGTGGCCAGACGGAAGCTACTCCTTAGTAAAAAGCACATGGCCGCCCTCCTGGAGTTTACAAAAAGGCACCTGAAGAATTCTCAGACCATGAGAAACAAAATTCTCTGGTCTGATGAGACAAAGATTGAACTCTTTGGCATGAATGACAGGAGTCATGTTTGGAGGAAACCAGGCACCACTCATCACCAGGCCAATACCATCCCTACAGTGAAGCATGGTGGTGGCAGCATCATGCTATGTGGATGTTTTTCAGTGGCAGGAACTGGGAGACTAGTCAGGATAGAGTAAAGATGAATGCAGCAATGTACAGTGACATCCTGGATGAAAACCTGCTCTAGGGTGCTCTTGACCTCAGACTGGGGCGACGGTTCATTATTCAGCAGGACAATGACCCTAAGCACACAGCCAAGATATCAAAGGAGTGGCTTCAGGACAATTCTGTGAATGTCCTTGAGTGGCCCAGCCAGAGCCCAGACTTGAACCCGATTTAACATCTCTGGAGAGATCTGAAAATGGCTGTGCACCTATGCTTCCCATTCAACCTGAGAGGTGCTGCAAAGAGGAATGGGCAAAACTGCTCAAAGATAGGTGTTCCAAGCTTGTAGCATCATATTCAAAAAGACTTGAGGCTGTAATTGCTGCCAAAGGTGCATCAACAAAGTATTGAGCAAAGGCTGTGAATATTTATGTACATGTGATTTCTTTAGTTTTTAATAAATTTGCAAAAATCTAAAAAAAACTTTTTTCACGTTGTCATTGTTAGGTATTGTGTGTAGAATTTTGAGGGAAAAAATGAATTTATTCCACTTTGGAATAAGAAAAGCAAGGTTGAGGCTGCGCTAGAATAGATCAATATAACAACAATTTTAACAGTGTATCTGATATAAGAATATCACAATTTATTGTATAAAAAATGTTAGTGCTGTGTATGATACCTTTGAAAAAGCTGCTAGTTGAACACAGCGAAACACGTTAGGTGTACAGATATCTAAGCTAGGAACGTAAGTGTGGAGGACCGGACCATCCCCTGACTTTGTCCAGGTTGATTCATCAGCCCTGGGAGGACTTTTAATTAGCAAACTGCACAAGGGAACTGCATCAGTACCGTATTGCATGAGGAGCTCATTACCAAAGACCCTGGAGCACGCCATCCTCTAACGGTAACTCAGTCGTTCCAATTGGAAATTGCTTAACCTCCACAGACTTAGATTATACTGGACTTTATAAAAACGGGGGAATATTTTGGAACAGACTTCCATATATTACTATCCCACCAAGCTCCTGGCTGATTGGGTAACAAATACTCTTTGCTATTGTATGAAATATACATTTTATAACATTGATATTCATATTATTTTATGGTGTATCCAATTTTTAATCTGAAGTAATTAAAGCACTAACATTTTGTATACAATAAATTGTGATATTAATTTTATCAGATACACTGTTACAATTGTTGTTATATTGATCTAGTCTAGTACAGCCTCAACCTTGCTTTTCTGTTTTCACTGTGGGAGTGACTTCCCTTTTCTAGAAACTGCTGTTTGGCGGAGCACCCCATATCTAAAGCGCCCGAGCACCCTTGGGTAATCCATTTGTTTGCACATCCACTTTGGAATAAGGCTGCAACAAAAAATGTGGAAAAAGTAAAGCGCTGAAAATACTTTCCGGATGCGCTGTACATTAGGTCCAGGATGTATTTGTGCTGTGGATCAGCTGTTTTACCTTTTGTACATGTAACAGTGTTGGAACAACGATGTCAATGTATTATGTTGTGTGTAGTATGGTAAGGGTAGGGCCGGGAACACTGGGAAAAATGATAGAGGGAATTTTGCATGGTATACTTAAGTTAAATCTAACAGTTCAAAATATACAAAGTCCTACGTTTAAATACAAAATCAGGTAAATATTCTATGGAACAGTTTTAATAATTTAGGTCACCTAAGAACTCTGTATATATAAAAATGTATTCATATTTTAATTTATTCATTTATGAATTTATTCATAATTCATCATTTTATGGGTTGAAATGGGTCTAAATTAATAATTATTTGTAAAAACATTTACATATATACTATATATAAAAAATAAAGAAATTAATTGAAGGTTGCTGTCCATCTAATATGGCAGTCTTAGAGTATCAACATAAAATTAATATAAATTATTATATCACAAGTCGGTCAAGAATTGAACACTCAAACTAGATGTATTTCGATTGCTTGATCATATACATGTAAGTAACAGCCACATTGCAGTAACACCAGAAAACCAGCACACAATATTGAATATAGAAAAGGTTTATAAATTATTCAACCACGTCATAGAGTGTCATAAATGGCATCACCTCACAACAAAGTGCATAAACGTGCACGAGCAGGCTCAAATAATAACCAACATCATAAGACCAAAGCTGCATTTGGGCCACCAGTCAGATGCGTCAGCTTTGCTTCTTATGGCCTCTCCTTTTGCATTACCTTCCTTTGCATTACCCTCATTTTGCATTATCTATTTTTTGCATTACCTTTGTCTGAATTACTCATTTGCAATTTATAAATTATATTAATAATGGGGAATTGAACACATTATAACACTCAGGAACCCATCTGCTCTCTCCAGTGTACTCTGACATGCTGCCAGAAAGTCATTGACACTTTGGCTTCTTATTCATAACTCAGAGGCAAAGATGTGGCCGATGCCAAAAGTCTCTCTCTCTCTCTTAAATAACCTGTAAGATCCTTATAGGAGCGCTTTAAGGGTGGAGGAGGCCTGTGTGTAGCCTCGTCCATTTGGGCCCCCTCCTCTCTGCCGGCGGCACTGTAGAGTCTGAGCGCTAGAGGGCTCAGACTCTACTGTGCATGCACAGATCTCTGGGAATGCTGCCGTCGGTGCAAAACTCCAGAGAGTGAGTATTAAAAAATGGATGACTAGATGGGCCAAGAGGTTCTTATCTGCCGTCAAATTCTCTGTTCTCGTATGTAAGATAGAAACTGTATTGCAAACAAAGGGTCACAACTGAAATGCAAATCCAACTTACATGACAACAGGGACAATGGGCTATTTGGTAAGCAACGAGATTTCAGAGTTGTTTTGCTCACAGTATTTAAAACGGCAATAATGCTAAATGCAAAACTATTGCATTTACAATTATTGCGTTCTAAGTAGTGATGTGCACCGGACATTTTTCGGGTTTTGTGTTTTGGTTTTGGATTCGGTTCCACGGCCGTGCTTTGGATTCGGACGCGTTTTGGCAAAACCTCCCTGAAATTTTTTTGTCGGATTCAGTTGTGTTTTGGATTCGGGTGTTTTTTTTACAAAAACCCCTCAAAAACAGCTTAAATCATAGAATTTGGGGGTCATTTTGATCCAATAGTATTATTAACCTCAATAACCATAATTTACACTCATTTCCAGTCTATTCTGAACACCTCACACCTCACAATATTATTTTTAGTCTTAAAATTTGCACCGAGGTCGCTGGATGACTAAGCTATGCGACCCAAGTGGCCGACACAAACACCTGACCCATCTAGGAGTGGCACTGCAGTGTCAAACAGGATGGCAGATTAAAAAAATAGTCTTCAAACAGCACATGATGCAAAGAAAAAAAGAGGCGCAATGAGGTAGCTGTGTGACTAAGCTAAGCGACCCAAGTGGCCGACACAAACACCTGGCCCATCTAGGAGTGGCACTGCAGTGTCAGGCAGGATGGCACTTCCAAAAAATTGTTCCCAAACAGCA
The DNA here is from genome assembly GCF_028390025.1 of Pseudophryne corroboree. NCBI lineage: Eukaryota > Metazoa > Chordata > Amphibia > Anura > Myobatrachidae > Pseudophryne > Pseudophryne corroboree. The sequence goes on along the minus strand of NC_086447.1, from coordinate 263,413,651 downwards.
CATGATGCAAAGAAAAAAAGAGGCGCACCAAGGTGGCTGTGTGACTAAGCTAAGCGACACAAGTGGCCGACACAAATACCTGGCCCATCTAGGAGTGGCACTACAGTGTCAGACAGGATGGCAGATTAAAAAAATAGTCCCCAAACAGCACATGATGCAAAGGAAAAAAGAGGCGCAATGAGGTAGCTGTGTGACTAAGCTAAGCGACCCAAGTGGCCGACACAAACACCTGGCCCATCTAGGAGTGGCACTGCAGTGTTAGACAGGATGGCACTTCAAAAAATAGTCCCCAAACAGCACATGATGCAAAGAAAAAAAGAGGCGCGATGAGGTAGCTGTGTGACTAAGCTAAGCGACCCAAGTGGCCGACACAAACACCTGGCCCATCTAGGAGTGGCACTGCAGTGTCAGACAGGATGGCACTTCAAAAAATAGTCCCCAAACAGCACACGATGCAAAGAAAAATGAAAGAAAAAAGAGGTGCAAGATGGAATTGTCCTTGGGCCCTCCCACCCACCCTTATGTTGTATAAACAGGACATGCACACTTTAACAAACCCATCATTTCAGCGACAGGGTCTGCCGTATGACTGTGACTGAAATTACTGGTTGGTTTGGGCCCCCACCAAAAAAGAAGCAATCAATCTCTCCTTGCACAAACTGGCTCTACAGAGTCAAGATGTCCACCTCCTCCTCACCCCTTTCACTGTGTACATCCCCCTCCTCCCAGATGATTAATTCGTCCCCACTGGAATCCACCATCTCAGGTCCCTGTGTACTTTCTGGAGGCAATTGCTGGTGAATGTCTCCACGGAGGAATTGATTATAATTCATTTTGATGAACACCATCTTCTCCACATTTTCTGGAAGTAACCTCGTACGCCGATTGCTGACAAGGTGAGCGGCTGCACTAAACACTCTTTCAGAGTACACACTGGAGGGGGGGCAACTTAGGTAAAATAAAGCTAGTTTGTGCAAGGGCCTCCAAATTGCCTCTTTTTCCTGCCAGTATACGTACGGACTGTCTGACGTGCCTACTTGGATGCGGTCACTCATATAATCCTCCACCATTCTTTCAATGGTGACAGAATCATATGCAGTGACACTAGACGACATGTCAGTAATCGTTGGCAGGTCCTTCAGTCCGGACCAGATGTCAGCACTCGCTCCAGACTGCCCTGCATCACCGCCAGCGGGTGGGCTCGGATTTCTTAACCTTAGACACAGAGGTAGGTAGAGCAGTGGCCTACTGTACCGTACTGCTATATATTATAAACTGGTGGTCAGCAAAATTATGCACTGTCCTCCTACTATATATACACCGCACAACAACTTTAATGCACCACAGGTATGGATGGATAGTATACTTGATGACACAGAGGTAGGTAGAGCAGTGGCCTACTGTACCGTACTGCTATATATTATATACTGGCGGTCAGCAAAATTATGCACTGCCCTCCTACTATATATACACCGCACCACTTAAATGCACCACAGGGATGGATGGATAGTATACTTGACGACACAGAGGTAGTTAGAGCAGTGGCCTACTGTACCGTACTGCTATATATTATATACTGGTGGTCAGCAAAATTATGCACTGTCCTCCTACTATATATACACTGCACCACTTAAATGCACCACAGGGTGGATGGATAGTATACTTGACGACACAGAGGTAGGTAGAGCAGTGGCCTACTGTACCGTAATGCTATATATTATATACTGGTGGTCAGCAAAATGATGCACTGTCCTCCTACTATATATACACCGCACAACAACTAAAATGCACCACAGGTATGGATGGATAGTATACTTGACGACACAGAGGTAGGTAGAGCAGTGGCCTACTGTACCGTACTGCTATATATTATATACTGGCGGTCAGCAAAATTATGCACTGTCCTCCTACTATATATACACCGCACCACTTAAATGCACCACAGGGATGGATGGATAGTATACTTGAGGACACAGATGTAGGTAGAGCAGTGGCCTACTGTACCGTACTGCTATATATTATATACTGGCGGTCAGCAAAATGATGCACTGTCCTCCTACTATATATACACCGCACAACAACTAAAATGCACCACAGGTATGGATGGATAGTATACTTGATGACACAGAGGTAGGTAGAGCAGTGGCCTACTGTACCGTACTGCTATATATTATATACTGGCGGTCAGCAAAATTATGCACTGCCCTCCTACTATATATACACCGCACCACTTAAATGCACCACAGGGATGGATGGATAGTATACTTGACGACACAGAGGTAGGTAGAGCAGTGGCCTACTGTACCGTACTGCTATATATTATATACTGCTGGTCAGCAAAATTATGCACTGTCCTCCTACTATATATACACTGCACCACTTAAATGCACCACAGGGATGGATGGATAGTATACTTGACGACACAGAGGTAGGTAGAGCAGTGGCCTACTGTACCGTAATGCTATATATTATATACTGGTGGTCAGCAAAATGATGCACTGTCCTCCTACTATATATACACCGCACAACAACTAAAATGCACCACAGGTATGGATGGATAGTATACTTGACGACACAGAGGTAGGTAGAGCAGTGGCCTACTGTACCGTACTGCTATATATTATATACTGGCGGTCAGCAAAATTATGCACTGTCCTCCTACTATATATACACCGCACCACTTAAATGCACCACAGGGATGGATGGATAGTATACTTGAGGACACATAGGTAGGTAGAGCAGTGGCCTACTGTACCGTACTGCTGTATATTATATACTGGCGGTCAGCAAAATTATGCACTGTCCTCCTACTATATATACACCGCACCACTTAAATGCACCACAGGGATGGATGGATAGTATACTTGAGGACACAGAGGTAGGTAGAGCAGTGGCCTACTGTACCGTACTGCTATATATTATATACTGGCGGTCAGCAAAATTATGCACTGTCCTCCTACTATATATACACCGCACCACTTAAATGCACCACAGGGATGGATGGATAGTATACTTGACGACATAGAGGTAGGTAGAGCAGTGGCCTACTGTACCGTACTGCTATATATTATATACTGTCGGTCAGCAAAATTATGCACTGTCCTCCTACTATATATACACCGCACCTCTTAAATGCACCACAGGGATGGATGGATAGTATACTTGACGACACAGAGGTAGGTAGAGCAGTGGACTACTGTACCATACTGCTATACTGGTGGTTACTGGTCAGCAAAATTCTGCACTGTCCTGTCCTCCTATACTGCAAAGCAACACAGATATGGAGCGTTTTTCAGGCAGAGAACGTAGATATTTTCAGCACACTCAGCACAGATATTTGCAAGCACACTGAGCACAGATATTTGCAGCACACTGAACACAACTGAGAGCAGTGCCGGTTCTTGCCCTTGTGGCGCCCTGGGCAAAAATAGGGGCGTGGCTTCATATGGGGGCTTGGTCAGTTACGCCCCCATTTGTGCCCCTGTAGCGCAGCTGGAATAAAAATAAAATAAAAGTGTACTTACAATCCCCGCTCCTGATTCCAGACCTCCTCCTCCACTGGCGCCGCTCTTCTCCAGTCCTCGGATCTATGGGAGAGACGTCATTACGTCTCTCCCATAGCACAGCATAGACACTAGAGGTCAATTATGACCCCTAGTGTCTGTGCCACTATGCTGTGCGGTGCGCGATGACGTCATCGCGCACCGCACAGCATAGGTCCTCTCCATGAAGGGAAACTAGACGCGTAGCGTCTGGTTCCTTTCAAAGCGGGGGACCAGCGGGGGGCACAGTGGCGGATCTTGCCATGGTGCGGCTCCCTCCGGATGACGCCGGCGCCCTCCGGAAGGCGGCGCCCCGGGCAAAAGAACTGCTTGCCCGTGGCAAGATCCGCCACTGACTGAGAGGACACTGCACGTCCTCTCCCTATCATCTCCAATGCACGAGTGAAAATGGTGGCGACGCGCGGCTCCTTATATAGGATACGAATCTCGCGAGAATCCGACAGCGGGATGATGACGTTCGGGCGCACTCGGGTTAACCGAGCAAGGCGGGAGGATCCGAGTCTGCCTCAGACCCGTGTAAAATGGGTGAAGTTCGGGGGGGTTTGGATTCCGAGGAACCGAACCCGCTCATCACTAGTTCTAAGAGCCTTATTCACTATGGATCGCATCAGCAATGCGATCGCATACTGAACTATTAATGCCCAGTACTGCACGTGCACATGCAGTGAGATGCGATCACTGTGTGATTGACAGGCAGAGGCGCTCCCGGGTCTGGGGCAGCAACCCGGGGTTGGGCGGGCATGGGGTCGAAAATGGGGATGGATTCGGGGTGGTTGCTGTGACCCAAAAAATGGTGGCTAGCAAAACTGCAACTGAAACTAAAAAAGGTCCTGTCTGCTGAAAATTTACAGCAGACAGTATGCCAGTTCTACAAGACTCCCTAAGGCTCATTGACTAAGCACAGAATATGCAGACGTGAAGTACATGTACTTTACGGCAAATATGCCTACTTTACCATCTAGTAGTGTATACATAAAAATACAGTAACCAAGGACAGATTAAGGTTTGTGGCGGCCCCAAGACAACTCATTTACGGAGGCTCCTACCACTAAAATTATCAATAAATTATGTTGGTGACGTTATATACTATATATTATGTAGTGCACCAAGTTCACATTATGCCACCCCCTCCCCCACCCCCACCCCCCATTCACGATATAACACGGTACCCTCCATGCTGGTGATGTAGTTATTTGTGGGCAACCACCCTAGCTGCCCTGTTGTTAATAGAGCTCCGACAGTATATGACAATTAACGTGTGGTACAAAATGTCAACATTCACAATGCCAACACCAGAATTTCAACATGTTCTGAATGTCAATAATCACATTGTCAAATTTACATAATGTCAACACTGTTAATGTTGACCATACAGATTTCCATTGGTGGGGTACTTAGTCCTAATAGAGATGAGCAGGTTCTGTTTTACTCGGATTTACCCGGATCTCAAAACAGCATCTTATTGGCTCACGGATGTCATGTCACTAATTGCTGCCTAACCCTAACTGCAGCCTAATCTTAATCGCATTTTAACTCTAATTGCAGTTTCACCCTAACCCTAATTGCAGCCTAACTCTAACTGCAGCTTAACCCTAATTGCAGAATAGCCCCAACCCTAATTACAGCTTAACCCTAAGCCTAATCGCAGGACTAAACCTAACCCTAATTGCAGCCTACCCCTAATTGTAGCCTAACCCTAATCTTAATCACAGAATAACTCTAACCCTAACTGCAGCTTAACTCTAACCCTAACCGCGGACTACTCCTTACCCTAATTGCAGCTTAACTCTAACCCTAACCGTGGCCTACCCCTAACCCTAATTGCAGCTTAACTCTAACCCTAACCGCGGCCTACCCCTAACCCTAACTGATGCTTAACTCTAACTTTAACCCTAATCGCGGCCTACCCCTAAACCTAATTGCAGCTTATCTCTAACCCTAATCACGGCCTACCCCTAACCCTAATTGCAGCTTATCTCTAACCCTAACCGCGGCCTACCCCTAACCCTAATTGCAGCTTAACTCTAACCCTAACCGCGGCCTACCCCTAACCCTAATTGCATCTTAACTCTAACCCTAACTGCGGCCTACCCCTAACCCTAATTGCAGTTTAACTCTAACCCTAACCGCGGCCTACCCCTAACCCTAATTGCAGTTTAACTCTAACCCGAACCGCGGCCTACCCCTAACCCTAATTGCAGCCTAATTTCTAACCCTATTTGCAACTTAACCATAACCCTAATTACAGCCTAACTCTAATACTAATTGCAGACTAATCCTAACCCTATAAGCATGACAAAATCAGCTGTCAACGTTCACAATGTCGACATTTTGTCATTTTAACATTCTGTCATTGTTGAAGTGGTGAATGTCAACATTCTGAACATATACCACTGTTAGGATGGCTGAAATGCACGTCATAAAGTGTACAAATGTCAGCTACAGCTCCTATCTACTTACACTTCAGGACCACACACTTCATTAATTTTATCCTTTCCTTTTTATTCTTAAAATAATGCTTATTTGATCCTCATTTATGTTTTAAATGAATTATTATATTGGTTTTCACTAAAGTGTATTTGAATATTTTTCTGCCGATGTAACAAGCTGCATAAAGCTTAGCTTCAGGTGGTAGGAAGCTCTTTCCAATGCAAGAACTGTTGTAGTACAAAGCGCAATCTTTGCTTGCTATGGGGTCTATTCATGAAACAGTGAAAAGAGTAAAGAAGTGATCCAGTGGAAAAGTTGCCCATGGCAACCAATAAGCTGCTGCATATAATTTTATAGAATGCACTTGATAAATGTTACTTCAATGCGATTGGTTGCCATGGGCAACTTCTCCACTGGCTCACGTCTCCATTCTTTTCACTGCTCCATGAATAGACCCCTATGTACTAATCCTTGGAGAGAGATAATGTGGATAGAGATAAAATACCAGCCAGCCAGCTCCTAACTTCCATGTTACAGGCTGTGGGGTCTATTCATGAAGCAGTGAAATGAGTGGCGAAGTCAGCCTGTGAAGTAGTTGCCCATGGCAACCAATCAACTGCTCCGTACAATTGTACAGTATGCAAATTATAAATGTTACTTCATTGCTAATTGGTTGCCATGGACAACTTCTCCACTAGCTCACTTTTCACTGCTTCATGAATAGACCCCTGTGTTTGAAAGATGACAGTTGGAGTTGGAGTTGGTTGGCTGGTACTTTAGCCCAGATTTATTAAACCTTGGAGAGTGATAAATTGCACAGTGATAAAGTACCAGCCAACCAGCTCCTAGCTGTCATTTTTTAAACACAGCCTGTGATATGGCATTCAGGAGCTGATTGGTTGGTACTTTATCATTGTGCAATTTATCACTCTCCAAGGTTTAATAAATCTGGGCCTATAGCTCCATTCACTTTATCTCTCTCCAAGACTTAGTACATAGATCCCTATTACTGTTTTTGTGCGCATGCAGGAACTAAGGCTATGCATGTGCAGGAATACTGGCAGGAGGAAAACCCGGCAATGTAATCTTTCACCACTGTAATCAGTAGCAAAAGAATAAGGGCTAGATGCATCATCGCTTGGAAAGTGATAAAATGGAGAGTGATAAAGTACCAACCAATCAGGTCCTAACTACCATGTCACAGGCTGTGTTTGAAAAACGGAAGTTAGGAGCTGATTGGTTGGCACTTTTTCACTGTCCATTTTATTACTTTCCAAGCGATGATGCATTTGGCCCTAGATCTTAGCTTTCACCGCGACAGCTGCTTAGAGGAGGCCGGGACCAGGAAGTGTCTACAGGCACCCAGTTCGGAGAGTGCCGTTGCCAGTAGATGCAGCGTCATTGGCCAAGATAATAGCCAGATAGCCGATGGCCACGCAGTTGATTTAATGCTGCATCCTCGGACGCAGCCAGCAAATCACAGAAGCCGGCAGTGGGAGTCTTTTTACTTAAGATGCCTCCTGCGGCTTTAGCATACTTTTGCACATCCACTGCATCCAAAATTGCATTGGCTGTGCTATAGTGTCAACCTTTGAATCACCCCTACAGGTAGGTGCAAGTATGCAGGTACGCTCGGGTACGGAGTACCCTTAAGAATTAGGCTGCAGGTACGCAATTTTATAATGCGCTGCTCAGCAAAAAGACCATGGTGTTAAGCAGCATGATGGCGCCTCCCACTTTGTCAAGGCTACAGGGAGCGTGATGGTGACGTCATGAGATCACATCACGCTTCCTCTCTTGGCAGCCGCGGGAGGCACGAAGAGAGGAGCCTGGGGACTGCACTGGGTGCTTTTTCCCGCAGTGTCCAGATGTTTCCCTTCACTCGCCTCGAGTGACGCATCGGCACTGCGCGGCTTTTGTTCTTCACAGGCTGGGCATGTCTCTGGCTCCACTGTGTGAAGTAATTCATTATTTAATATAATGTGGACAGTACTATACAATTCTAGGGGGGGGGGGGGGGGCATTACTACAGTATATTTTCCTGTTATATTAGAGGCATTACTATATATTGTTATTAAATTGGGGGCATTACTATATATATATATATATATATATATATATATACACACACACACACAAGGATCCACTGCACTCGCCATTCCCAGCAGAGGGGTGCACTCACGTACTCCCCACCCCTAGGTTGGGGTGCTCAAATATAAATATACAGAGAACCCTGCACTCACCTTGGCAGCTTCATTAACCTTAATGCTTTAGAATACATCTGAACAAACAATGGGGTTTTGGTTTATGAATTGTACAATGCATGTAAGCTCATTTACTTTTAACCTGGGTCAGCTGCTGTTTAGGTGTGTTGGTGACTGTCTCACTTTGAAATCCAGAAGTCAGTTGGCAGGTGAGCTTTAAACCAGATAAGCACACTTGTGTAGTTGTGTTGGTGACTTTCTTACCTTTTAAAAGCCATACGTGTGGCAGGTAAGCTTTAAACCAGGTAAGCACAGTTTTTCCCTATGAGACAGCAGGACCCAGGTCCCTAAAAAATCTATGTGAAAGTTTTTGTGATAGAGTAGGACTTGCGGAAAAATAGGGTCCCATGGAGTGGGCTGCAAGCTTACATGCATTGTACAATTCAGAAACCAAACCCCATTGTTTATTCAGATGTATACTAAAGCACTAAGGTGAATGAAGCTGCCAAGGAGAGTGCAGGGTTCTCTGTATATGTATACACACACACACACACACACACACACACACACACACACACACACACACACACACATATTGGGGGTCATTCTGAGTTGTTCGCTCGCAAGCTGCTTTTAGCAGCTTTGCACACGCTAAGCCGCCGCCTACTGGGAGTGAATCTTAGCTTATCAAAATTGCGAACGAAAGATTAGCAGAATTGCGAATAGACACCTCTTAGCAGTTTCTGAGTAGCTCCAGACTTACTCGGCATCTGCGATCAGTTCAGTGCTTGTCGTTCCTGGTTTGACGTCACAAACACACCCAGCGTTCGCCCAGACACTCCTACGTTTCTCCAGCCACTCCCGCGTTTTTCCCAGAAACTGTAGCGTTTTTTCACACACACCCATAAAACGGCCAGTTTCCGCCCAGAAACACCCACTTCCTGTCAATCACATTACTATCACCAGAACGAAGAAAAAACCTCGTAATGCCGTGAGTGAAATTCCTAACTGCATAGCAAATTTACTTGGCGCAGTCGCACTGCGGACATTGCGCATGCGCATTAGCGACTAATCGCTCCGCTGCGAGAAAAAAATAACGAGTGAACAACTTGGAATGACCCCCATAGTTATTATACTGGGGGCATTACTATATATTTCTATTGTAATGTGGGACACTACTATATATGTCTATTATTATGAGGCATTACTATATTGTTCTATTGTAATGTGGGACACTACTATATATGTCTATTATTAGTGATGTGCACCGGACATTTTTCGGGTTTTGTGTTTTGGTTTTGGATTCGGTTCCGCGGCCGTGTTTTGGATTCGGACGCGTTTTGGCAAAACCTCACCGAAAATTTTTTGTTGGATTCGGGTGTGTTTTGGATTCGGGTGTTTTTTTTAAAAACCCCTAAAAAACAGCTTAAATCATAGAATTTGGGGGTCATTTTGATTCCATAGTATTATTAACCTCAATTACCATAATTTCCACTCATTTCCAGTCTATTCTGAACACTGAACACCTCACAATATTATTTTTAGTCCTACAATTTGCACCAAGGTCGCTGGATGACTAAGCTAAGCGACCCAAGTGGCCGACACAAACACCTGGCCCATCTAGGAGTGGCACTGCAGTGTCAGACAGGATGGCCGATTTTAAAAAATAGTCCCCAAACAGCACATGATGCAAAGAAAAAAGAGGCGCACCAAGGTGGCTGTTTGACTAAGCTAAGCGACACAAGTGGCCGACACAAACACCTGGCCCATCCAGGAGTGGCACTGCAGTGTCAATCAAGACAGGATGGCACTTCCAAAAAATTGTCCCCAAACAGCACATGATGCAAAGAAAAAAAGAGGCGCACCAAGGTGGCTGTGTGACTAAGCTAAGCGACACAAGTGTCCGACACAAACACCTGGCCCATCTAGGAGTGGCACTGCAGTGTCAATCAAGACAGGATGGCACTTCCAAAAAATAGTTCCCAAACAGCACATGATGCAAAGAAAAAAGAGGCGCACCAAGGTGGCTGTTTGACTAAGCTAAGCGACAGAAGTGGCCGACACAAACACCTGGCCCATCTAGGAGTGGCACTGCAGTGTCAATCAAGACAGGATGGCACTTCCAAAAAAATGTCCCCAAACAGCACATGATGCAAAGAAAAAAAAGAGGCGCACCAAGGTGGCTGTGTGACTAAGCTAAGCGACACAAGTGGCCGACACAAACACCTGGCCCATCTAGGAGTGGCACTGCAGTGTCAGGCAGGATGGCACTTCAAAAAAATTGTCCCCAAACGGCACATGATGCAAAGAAAAAAAGAGGCGCACCAAGGTGGCTGTGTGACTAAGCTAAGCGACACAAGTGGCCGACACAAACACCTGGCCCATCTAGGAGTGGCACTACAGTGTCAGGCAGGATGGCACTTCCAAAAAATTGTCCCCAAACAGCACATGATGCAAAGAAAAAAAGAGGCGCACCAAGGTGGCTGTGTGACTAAGCTAAGCAACACAAGTGGCCGACACAAACACCTGGCCCATCTAGGAGTGGCACTGCAGTGTCAATCAAGACAGGATGGCACTTCCAAAAAATTGTCCCCAAACAGTACATGATGCAAAGAAAAAAAGAGGCGCACCAAGGTGGCTGTGTGACTAAGCTAAGCGACACAAGTGGCCAACACAAACACCTGGCCCATCTAGGAGTGGCACTGCAGTGTCAGGCAGGATGGCACTTCCAAAAAATTGTCCCCAAACAGCACATGATGCAAAGAAAAAAAGAGGCGCACCAAGGTGGCTGTGTGACTAAGCTAAGCGACACAAGTGGCCGACACAAACACCTGGCCCATCTAGGAGTGGCACTGCAGTGTCAATCAAGATGTCACAACTGAGGGTTTAGGCTGACGGTAGGAAGCCTCAGTTGTAGGGGCTGAGATGAAATTAAACCTGGGAGGTTTAATCAGACCCCTGGACATGTAAGTGCAGAATGATTACCCGAAGGTGTGACCAAGACAACCAGTTTAAAATTCAAAATAAAAGTTTATTAACAGACTCCGTGTGATAACAAGCAGTATTCAAGGTTTAGCAAAGACAGTGGCAAATAACATAGTTCCTGGAACACATAACCATAGAAGGTTTCTCAGAGCACTGGTAGGTTTAGAACAGATGTAAAAGTCCTTTGATGGAATCACCTTACCAGGCCTAGTTGTAGTAGTAGAAATAGCCGAGGAACATGCCAGTAGTTTTAGCAGGTGAATCTGTAACTTGAGTATGCTGCTGTATCAGCTGGATGGAACCAGCCAGGTGGTAAGACACGGAGTGGATGCTGAGTGGAATCAGCCAGGTGATGAAACACAGGGTGGATGCTGAATGGAATCAGCCAGGTACTAAAGTCACGGAATGGATGCTGGATGGAACCAGCCAGGTGATGAACACAGAGTGAATGATGTGAGATGCTAGTGAGCGTAGAAACAGAATAGCTGATAGATGATTACCGGTGGTAGTGGATACTGCTGGTAAGATAGGATCCGCTGGATCAGCACCGCTGTTTGGTAGAAGCTGGAATCAGTTGAAAGCTGGCTGCTTGGAAGCAGATAGTAGATAGCTGGAAACTGGACAGCCACGGAAGGCTGTAGAGTCAGGCTGCACCTGCAGGATGGAAAGCAGGTGCGGGTCTCTTTGTGGATGCTGGAGACAGGAACTGGAACCTGGAGAAACAAGCCACAGGAGAGAGAGACTGGAACAAGGTATGACATTCAAAGCACTGACATCTATCTGGCCTAGACACAGGATACTTATACCTGCTGCTATGCAGGCATTGGCTAGGCAATTATGCAGATTCCAGAGACGGTGGATTGGAGGAATTGGAGCATGTGATCAAATCCAACATGGCTGCGCCCATGCTGGAACCTGGAGGGAAAACTAGTTTGAAATGAAATGTGCAAACATAGTGATAATGGCGGCGCCGGCCGCGGAGGACAGGAGACGCCAGATGACTGTTATATGCTGAGACACTTGGAGGGCAGCAGAGGCCGCGGCAGGCATGATACACTATACTGAGAACCTGCAGCAATAACACAGGAACGGCGGCGGAGGCCGCGGAGGACGGGAGACGCCATGTTGGATTCAAACATGGCGCCACTGTGATAGTGTCTCAGAATGACAGGAGGGATGTGCAGAGTGTTGACACAGATGAGATCCGGACTTGGAACGCTGGGCCAGTCTCAGAAGACACCTAAACGGCAGGTAATGGCGTCCAGATACCCGGTTCGTGACAGCACCCCCCCCTTTAGGAGTGGCCCAAGGACACTTCTTAGGCTTTAAAGGAAACTTTGAGTGGAAATTTCGGACCAAGGCAGGAGCATGGACGTCTGAGGCATTGGTCCAAGAGCATTCTTCAGGACCATAGCCCTTCCAGTCAATGAGATACTGTAACTGACTGTAACGGAAACGTGAGTCCAAAATCTTGGCCACCTCATACTCGACTCCCCGTTGAGTCTGAACTTTGGGAGCTGGAGGAAGCGCGGAATGAAACCAATTCAGGATCAGCGGTTTCAACAAGGAAACATGAAATGTCCTGGGTATTTTCAAGAAGGGTGGTAACTGTAATCTGTAGGCAACAGGATTGATGACTTGTTCAATCTTGAAGGGACCGATGTAGCGAGGTGCAAATTTCATGCTGGGAACTCTCAACCTCAAATTCTTCGTGGACAACCACACACGATCACCCACCTTGAGAGCAGGAACCGCTCTACGCTTCCTATCGGCAAACTTCTTATACCTGGATGAGGCTTTAAGCAGGGCTGCGCGGACGTTCTTCCAGTTATTTGAAAACTGACGCAAGGTGACATCCACTGCTGGAACAGAAGTTGCGGGTAGCGGTTGAAATTCTGGGACTTTAGGGTGGAATCCATAATTGATGAAGAATGGTGTCGAAGAAGATGAGGAATGGTATTGATTGTTGTGGCTGAACTCGGCCCAAGGAAGGAGTTGAACCCAGTCATCTTGAGAGGAAGACACATATATACGGAGGAAGGCCTCCAAGTCCTGATTCACCCTCTCGGTTTGACCATTGGTCTGAGGATGGTAAGCTGTGGAAAACTTCAACTTGACTTGGAGGGCTTGACACAAACTTCTCCAAAATTTGGCTACAAATTGTACTCCACGATCCGAGATGATCTCTTCAGGAAGACCGTGAAGTCGGAAGATCTCTTGTATAAACACTTGAGCCAACTTGGAAGCTGACGGAAGACCGGTGAGAGGGATGAAATGTGCCATCTTGGTGAACCGGTCAACTACCACCCAGATGGTATTAAACTTGTTGCAGATAGGTAGATCGGAAACAAAGTCCATCGACAAATGGGTCCATGGTCGACGGGGAACAGATAATGGAACCAGTTGCCCCGCAGGCGACTGGCGGGAGACTTTGTGTTGGGCACACTTTGGGCAGGAGGCAATAAATTCCATAACGTCCTTCTTCAGAGTTGGCCACCAGTAGGACCTAGAGATAAATTCAAGGGTTTTCTGAATGCCTGTATGTCCAGCAAAATGGGAAGCATGGGCCCAATGCATGAGCTTCTTCCTTAGAACTGGCTTAACAAAACTTTTCCCTGGTGGGGGCGTAGAGTCCATCCCTACCGTGGAGAATGCCAACGGATTAATAATAGGATGCTTGTCTGCAGACTCGGACTCATTTTCTTGCTCCCATGAGCGGGAAAGGGCATCGGCCTTACGATTCTGAGAACCCGGACAGAACTGGAGTTTAAAGTCAAACCTAGAGAAGAAAAGTGCCCATCTGGCCTGACGAGGATTCAGACATTGTGCGCCTTTGAGATATAAAAGATTTTTGTGGTCGGTAAGTATGGTGATTGAGTGAGAAGCTCCCTCCAACAGGTATTTCCACTCCTCCAGAGCGAGCTTGATGGCTAGCAACTCCTGATCGCCAATGGCATAGTTGCGCTCAGCTGGGGAGAACTTCCGGGAGAAGAAACTGCAAGGATGTAGATGTCCATCTTTGGCCCTCTGAGATAACACCGCTCCTACTCCAACGGAGGAGGCGGCTACCTCTAAGATAAAAGGAGAGTCGGTGTCGGGCTGTTTCAGAACTGGTGCAGAGATGAACCGTTGCTTCAGAAGGTGAAAGGCCTGCGTAGCTTCCTCGGACCACTTGGACGGATTAGCACCTTTCTTGGTTAATGCAATGATAGGCGCCACAATGGTGGAAAAGTCTCGTATAAACTTTCTATAATAATTGGCGAACCCTAAGAACCTCTGGACCCCTTTGAGGGTTAAGGGTATAGGCCAATTCTGGATTGCTTGGAGTTTCTCAGGATCCATCTCTAGTCCGGAACCAGACACAATGTAACCTAGAAATGGAATGGTTTTAACTTCAAACACACACTTCTCCAATTTACAATAGAGGTGATTGACACGGAGACGGGAAAGAACCTCCTTTACCCAGAAACGATGATCTTCTAGATTATTAGCAAAGATGAGGATGTCATCTAGATAAAGCACGACATGGAGGTATAAGATGTCCCTGAAGATCTCATTCACGAAGTGCTGGAAGACTGCTGGAGCGTTGCTCAATCCGAAGGGCATGACGAGGTACTCATAATGTCCGTCATGGGTGTTAAAGGCGGTCTTCCACTCGTCACCCTCACGGATTCGGATGAGATTGTAGGCACCCCTCAAGTCCAGCTTTGTGAAAATGGTTGCACCACTAACTCTATCAAAGAGCTCTGTAATCAGGGGTAAAGGGTATCGGTTCTTGACGGTAATGTTGTTCAGACCTCTGTAGTCGATGCACGGACGCAGACCACCGTCTTTCTTCTTAACGAAGAAAAAGCCTGCGCCGGCTGGAGAAGAAGATGGTCGGATGAAACCCTTCGCCAGGTTCTCTTTGATGTACTCTTCCATGGAGTGTGTCTCAGGCAGAGACAACGGATAAGTTCGGCCTCGCGGTGGAACCTTCCCTGGAATGAGGTCGATTGGGCAGTCCCATTCTCTATGAGGAGGAAGGATATCAGCAGAGGCTTTACTGAACACGTCCGTGAAGTCTTGATATGGAGGAGGTGGAACATCAGATGACCTGGGGAAGGAAGAACAAACAGGAAGAACTTTGGCTAAACAAGTCTCAGCACAGGAGGGACCCCATGCCAGTATTTGCGTAGTTGACCAGTCAATCGATGGGTTGTGGAGACGGAGCCATGGAAGGCCTAAAATCACTGGATGTGTGGCTCTTGGAATCACTAGAAAAGAAATATACTCAGAATGAAGAACTCCCACTCTCAGACGAACTGGAAGAGTCCTTAAGGAAATGACTGCGTCAAAAATCTTGCTGCCATCCACGGCAGTCAAAGAGATGGACGAGGACAGTCTCTCGGTGGGTAGGGACCACCGTTTAACATAAGCTTCGGTTATGAAATTCCCAGCTGCTCCGGAATCAAGGAGGGCAATGACGTTCCTGTAACGTTGAGCAATTTGGAGTGACACTGGGAGGTTACAATCATGAGGAGATGGAGAGGAGATCATTACTCCTAGCCGGCCCTCTCCTTGGCGAGCTAGGATCCGGAGTTTCCCGAACGTTTGGGACAGGCGTTGATAGTGTGCGACGGAGCTGCACAGTAGAGACATAGAGACTCGGAGAGGCGTCTTCGGCGCTCAGCGGGAGATAGACGGGAACGACCAATTTGCATAGGCTCATCCTTGGATGGAGATGGTTGACGAGGAGGAGGAGCAGAAGATTTTGGAACGGATGATCTTCCTCGCTCGGTTGCTCTCTCTCTGAACCGTAGATCAACCTTCGTGCATAGTGAAATTAGCTCATCCAACTTAGAAGGCAAGTCTCTGGTAGCTAACTCATCTTTAATGCGTTCTGACAAGCCATGCCAGAATGCAGCATCCAGGGCCTCGTCGTTCCAGGCCAGTTCAGATGCCAGGATTTTGAACTGTATAAGATACTGTCCCACAGTACGTGTTCCCTGGCGTAGACGGAGAATCTCAGATGAAGCAGAGGAAACCCGGCCCGGCTCATCGAAGATGCGCCTGAATGATGCTACAAAGTCAGTATAGGAGGACAGCAGGGCATCAGACTTCTCCCATAACGGTGATGCCCAATCAAGGGCTGAGCCACTGAGGAGAGAAATAATATAAGCAACTTTGGTACGGTCACTGGGGAAGTTGCCAGGTTGAAGCTCAAAATGGATTTCGCATTGGTTGAGAAATCCCCTGCAGAACCTTGGAAATCCGTCAAATTTTGCTGGCGTTGGAAGATGAAGACGTGGAATAGAAATGGGTAAGGTGGGTGGGGTTACAGCTGGAGTCACTGTGGTGGACGCACCAGACGAGCCAGGTCCACGGAGGGTCGTCTGAATCCCATCCAGCCGAGTAGAGAGATCCTGGAGACAGCGGATGGTGTGACCTTGTGCAGCCTCCTGATGTTCGAGTCTGGCTGCCAGTTCTTGCATAGGTCTAGCCGCTTGATCCTGGTCTCCGGCTGGATTCATATGGTCAGTGCTTACTGTCACAACTGAGGGTTTAGGCTGACGGGAGGAAGCCTCAGTTGTAGGGGCTGAGATGAAATTAAACCTGGGAGGTTTAATCAGACCCCTGGACATGTAAGTGCAGAATGATTACCCGATGGTGTGACCAAGACAACCAGTTTAAAATTCAAAATAAAAGTTTATTAACAGACTCCGTGTGATAACAAGCAGTATTCAAGGTTTAACAAAGACAGTGGCAAATAACACAGTTCCTGGAACACATAACCATAGAAGGTTTCTCAGAGCACTGGTAGGTTTAGAACAGATGTAAAAGTCCTTTGATGGAATCACCTTACCAGGCCTGGTTGTAGTAGTAGAAATAGCCGAGGAACATGCCAGTAGTTGTAGCAGGTGAATCTGTAACTTGAGTATGCTGCTGTATCAGCTAGATGGAACCAGCCAGGTGGTAAGACACGGAGTGGATGCTGAGTGGAATCAGCCAGGTGATGAAACACAGGGTGGATGCTGAATGGAATCAGCCAGGTACTAAAGTCACGGAATGGATGCTGGATGGAACCAGCCAGGTGATGAACACAGAGTGAATGATGTGAGATGCTAGTGAGCGTAGAAACAGAATAGCTGATAGATGATTACCGGTGGTAGTGGATACTGCTGGTAAGATAGGATCCGCTGGATCAGCACCGGTGTTTGGTAGAAGCTGGAATCAGTTGAAAGCTGGCTGCTTGGAAGCAGATAGTAGATAGCTGGAAACTGGACAGCCACGGAAGGCTGTAGAGTCAGGCTACACCTGCAGGATGGAAAGCAGGTGCGGGTCTCTTTGTGGATGCTGGAGACAGGAACTGGAACCTGGAGAAACAAGCCACAGGAGAGAGAGACTGGAACAAGGTATGACATTCAAAGCACTGACATCTATCTGGCCTAGACACAGGATACTTATACCTGCTGCTATGCAGGCATTGGCTAGGCAATTATGCAGATTCCAGAGACGGTGGATTGGAGGAATTGGAGCATGTGATCAAATCCAACATGGCTGCGCCCATGCTGGAACCTGGAGGGAAAACTAGTTTGAAATGAAATGTGCAAACATAGTGATAATGGCGGCGCCGGCCGCGGAGGACAGGAGACGCCAGATGACTGTTATATGCTGTGACACTTGGAGGGCAGCAGAGGCCGCGTCAGGCATGATACACTATACTGAGAACCTGCAGCAATAACACAGGAACGGCGGCGGAGGCCGCGGAGGACGGGAGACGCCATGTTGGATTCAAACATGGCGCCACTGTGATAGTGTCTCAGAATGAAAGGAGGGATGTGCAGAGTGTTGACACAGATGAGATCCGGACTTGGAACGCTGGGCCAGTCTCAGAAGACACCTAAACGGCAGGTAATGGCGTCCAGATACCCGGATCGTGACACAAGACAGGATGGCACTTCCAAAAAATTGTCCCCAAACAGCACATGATGCAAAGAAAAATGAAAGAAAAAAGAGGTGCAAGATGGAATTGTCCTTGGGCCCTCCCACCCACCCTTATGTTGTATAAACAGGACATGCACACTTTAACGAACCCATCATTTCAGCGACAGGGTCTGCCACACGACTGTGACTGAAATGACTGGTTGGTTTGTGCCCCCACCAAAAAAGAAGCAATCAATCTCTCCTTGCACAAACTGGCTCTACAGAGGCAAGATGTCCACCTCATCATCATCCTCCGATTCCTCACCCCTTTCACTGTGTACATCCCCCTCCTCACAGATTATTAATTCGTCCCCACTGGAATCCACCATCTCAGGTCCCCGTGTACTTTCTGGAGGCAATTGCTGCTGGTGAATGTCTCCACGGAGGAATTGATTATAATTCATTTTGATGAACATCATCTTCTCCACATTTTCTGGAAGTAACCTCGTACGGCCGATTGCTGACAAGGTGAGCGGCTGCACTAAACACTCTTTCGGAGTACACACTGGAGGGAGGGCAACTTAGGAAGAATAAAGCCAGTTTGTGCAAGGGCCTCCAAATTGCCTCTTTTTCCTGCCAGTATACGTACGGACTGTCTGACGTGCCTACTTGAATGCGGTCACTCATATAATCCTCCACCATTCTTTCCATGGTGAGAGAATCATATGCAGTGACAGTAGACGACATGTCAGTAATCATAGGCAGGTCCTTCAGTCGGGACCAGATGTCAGCACTCGCTCCAGACTGCCCTGCATCACCGCCTGCAGGTGGGCTAGGAATTCTTAGCCTTTTCCTCGCACCCCCAGTTGCGGGAGAATGTGAAGGAGGAGATGTTGACGGGTCACGTTCCGCTTGACTTGACAATTTTCTCACCAGCAGGTCTTTGAACCTCTGCAGACTTGTGTCTGCCGGAAAGAGAGATACAATGTAGGTTTTAAATCTAGGATCGAGCACGGTGGCCAAAATGTAGTGCTCTGATTTCAACAGATTGACCACCCGTGAATCCTGGTTAAGCGAATTAAGGGCTCCATCCACAAGTCCCACATGCCTAGCGGAATCGCTCTGTTTTAGCTCCTCCTTCAATGTCTCCAGCTTCTTCTGCAAAAGCCTGATGAGGGGAATGACCTGACTCAGGCTGGCAGTGTCTGAACTGACTTCACGTGTGGCAAGTTCAAAGGGTTGCAGAACCTTGCACAACGTTGAAATCATTCTCCACTGCGCTTGAGTCAGGTGCATTCCCCCTCCTTTGCCTATATCGTGGGCAGATGTATAGGCTTGAATGGCCTTTTGCTGCTCCTCCATCCTCTGAAGCATATAGAGGGTTGAATTCCACCTCGTTACCACCTCTTGCTTCAGATGATGGCAGGGCAGGTTCAGGAATGTTTGGTGGTGCTCCAGTCTTCTGTACGTGGTACCTGAATGCCGAAAGTGGCCCGCAATTCTTCGGGCCACCGACAGCATCTCTTGCACGCCCCTGTCGTTTTTTAAATAATTCTGCACCACCAAATTCAATGTATGTGCAAAACATGGGACGTGCTGGAATTTGCCCAGATGTAATGCACGCACAATATTGCTGGCGTTGTCCGATGTCACAAATCCCCAGGAGAGTCCAATTGGGGTAAGCCATTCTGCGATGATCTTCCTCAGTTGCCGTAAGAGGTTGTCAGCTGTGTGCCTATTCTGGAAAACGGTGATACAAAGCGTAGCCTGCCTAGGAACGAGTTGGCGTTTGCGAGATGCTGCTACTGGTGCCGCCGCTGCTGTTCTTGCTGCGGGAGGCAATACATCTACCCAGTGTGCTGTCACAGTCATATAGTCCTGAGTCTGCCCTGCTCCACTTGTCCACATGTCCGTGGTTAAGTGGACATTGGGTACAACTGCATTTTTTAGGACACTGGTGAGTCTTTTTCTGAGGTCTGTGTACATTTTCGGTATCGCCTGCCTAGAGAAATGGAACCTAGATGGTATTTGGTACCGGGAACACAGTATCTCAATCAAGTCTATAGTTGCCTTTGAATTAACGATGGATACCGGAACCACGTTTCTCACCGCCCAGGCTGCCAAGGCCTGAGTTATCTGCTTTGCAGCAGGATGACTGCTGTGATATTTCATCTTCCTCGCAAAGGACCGTTGGACAGTCAATTGCTTACTGGAAGTAGTACAAGTGGTCTTCCGACTTCCCCTCTTGGATGACGATTGACTCCCAGCAGCAACAACAGCAGCGCCAGCAGCAGTAGGCGTTACACTCAAGGATGCATCGGAGGAATCCCAGGCAGGAGAGGACTCGTCAGACTTGACAGTGACATGGCCTGCAGGACTATTGGCTTTCCTGGGTAAGGAGGAAATTGACACTGAGGGAGTTGGTGGTGTGGTTTGCAGGAGCTTGGTTACAAGAGGAAGGGATTTAGTGGTCAGTGGACTGCTTCCTCTGTCACCCAAAGTTTTTGAACTTGTCACTGACTTATGATGAATGCGCTGCAGGTGACGTATAAGGGAGGATGTTCCGAGGTGGTTAACGTTCTTACCCCTACTTATTACAGCTTGACAAAGGCAACACACGGCTTGACACCTGTTGTCCGCATTTGTGTTGAAATAATTCCACACCGAAGAGCTGAATTTTTTTTGTATTTTGACCAGGCATGTCAATGGCCATATTCCTCCCACGGACAACAGGTGTCTCCCCAGGTGCCTGACTTAAACAAACCACCTCACCATCAGAATCCTCCTTGTCAATTTCCTCCCCAGCGCCAGCAACACCCATATCCTCATCCTGGTGTACTTCAACAGTGACATCTTCAATTTGACTATCAGGAACTGGACTGCGGGTGCTCCTTCCAGCACTTGCAGGGGGCGTGCAAATGGTGGAAGGCGCAAGCTCTTCCCGTCCAGTGTTGGGAAGGTCAGGCATCGCAACCGACACAATTGGACTCTCCTTGGGGATTTGTGATTTAGAAGAACGCACAGTTCTTTGCTGTGCTTTTGCCAGCTTAAGTCTTTTCTTTTTTCTAGCGAGAGGATGAGTGCTTCCATCCTCATGTGAAGCTAAACCACTAGCCATGAACATAGGCCAGGGCCTCAGCCGTTCCTTGCCACTCCGTGTCGTAAATGGCATATTGGCAAGTTTACGCTTCTCCTCAGACGCTTTTAATTTTGATTTTTGTGTCATTTTACTGAAAATTTGTGTTTTGGATTTTACATGCTCTCTACTATGACATTGGGCATCGGCCTTGGCAGACGACGTTGATGGCATTTCATCGTCTCGGCCATGACTAGTGGCAGCAGCTTCAGCACGAGGTGGAAGTGGATCTTGATCTTTCCCTATTTTAACCTCCACATTTTTGTTCTCCATTTTTTAATGTGTGGAATTATATGCCAGTATCAATAGCAATGGCCTACTACTATATTTACTGCGCACAACTGAAATGCACCACAGGTATAGAATGTAGATGGATAGTATACTTAATGGATGACGACACAGAGGTAGGTACAGTAGTGGCCTACCGTTCTGCTATATATAGTATACTGGTGGACACTGTGTCAGCAAACTGCAAAACTAAAATGCACCACAGGTATAGAATGTAGATGGATAGTATACTTAATGGATGACGACACAGAGGTAGGTACAGCAGTGGCCTACCGTACTGCTATATATAGTGTACTGGTGGACACTGTGTCAGCAAATTGCAAAACTAAAATGCACCACAGGTATAGAATGTAGATGGATATTGGATAGTATACTTAATGGATGACGACACAGAGGTAGGTACA
Source organism: Pseudophryne corroboree (assembly GCF_028390025.1). NCBI lineage: Eukaryota > Metazoa > Chordata > Amphibia > Anura > Myobatrachidae > Pseudophryne > Pseudophryne corroboree. Next base: position 263,391,735 of record NC_086447.1, on the reverse strand, counting down.
GCAGTGGCCTACCGTACTGCTATATATAGTATACTGGTGGACACTGTGTCAGCAAACTGCAAAACTAAAATGCACCACAGGTATAGAATGTAGATGGATATTGGATAGTATACTTAATGGATGACGACACAGAGGTAGGTACAGCAGTGGCCTACCGTACTGCTATATATAGTATACTGGTGGACACTGTCAGCAAACTGCAAAACTAAAATGTACCACAGGTATAGAATGTAGATGAATAGTATACTTAATGGATGACGACACAGAGGTAGGTACAGCAGTGGCCTACCGTACTGCTATATATAGTATACTGGTGGACACTGTCAGCAAACTGCAAAACTAAAATGCACCACAGGTATAGAATGTAGATGGATAGTATACTTAATGGATGACGACACAGAGGTGGGTACAGCAGTGGCCTACCGTACTGCTATATATAGTATACTGGTGGACACTGTGTCAGCAAACTGCAAAACTAAAATGCACCACAGGTATAGAATGTAGATGGATATTGGATAGTATACTTAATGGATGACAACACTGAGGTAGGTACAGCAGTGGCCTACCGTACTGCTATATATAGTATACTGGTGGTCACTGTGTCAGCAAACTGCAAAACTAAAATGCACCACAGGTATAGAATGTAGATGGATAGTATACTTAATGGATGACAACACAGAGGTAGGTACAGCAGTGGCCTACCGTACTGCTATATATAGTATACTGGTGGACACTGTCAGCAAACTGCAAAACTAAAATGCACCACAGGTATAGAATGTAGATGGATAGTATACTTAATGGATGACGACACAGAGGTAGGTACAGCAGTGGCCTACCGTACTGCTATATATAGTATACTGGTGGACACTGTGTCAGCAAACTGCAAAACTAAAATGCACCACAGGTATAGAATGTAGATGGATATTGGATAGTATACTTAATGGATGACGACACAGAGGTAGGTACTGCAGTGGCCTACCGTACTGCTATATATAGTATACTGGTGGTCACTGTGTCAGCAAACTGCAAAACTAAAATGCACCACAGGTATAGAATGTAGATGGATAGTATACTTAATGGATGACGACGCAGAGGTAGGTATAGCAGTGGCCTACCGTACTGCTATATATAGTATACTGGTGGACACTGTCAGCAAAATGCAAAACTAAAATGCACCACAGGTATAGAATGTAGATGGATAGTATACTTAATGGATGATGACACAGAGGTAGGTACAGCAGTGGCCTACCGTACTGCTATATATAGTATACTGGTGGACACTGTCAGCAAACTGCAAAACTAAAATGCACCACAGGTATAGAATGTAGATGGATAGTATACTTAATGGATAACGACACAGAGGTAGGTACAGCAGTGGCCTACCGTACTGCTATATATAGTATACTTGTGGACACTGTGTCAGCAAACTGCAAAACTAAAATGCACCACAGGTATAGAATGTAGATGGATAGTATACTTAATGGATGACGACACAGAGGTAGGTACAGCAGTGCACTCTGCACTGTACTCCTCCTATATAATATTAATTATACTGGTGGTCCCCAGTCCCCACAATAAAGCAGCACACTGAGCACAGATATGGAGTGTTTTTCTTCAGGCAGACAACGTATACTGGTGGTCACTGTCAGCAAAACTCTGCACTGTACTCCTGCTATAGCTGCTCCCCAGTCCCCACAATTAAGCAGTGTGAGCACTCAGCACAGATATATTATGCAGCACACTGAGCACAGATATGGTATGGAGCGTTTTTTTCAGGCAGAGAACGGATAAAAACTGGTGGTCACTTATCAGCAAAACTCTGCACTGTACTCCTCCTAACAGCTGCTCCCCAGTCCTCCCCACAATTAAGCAATAAACCAATCAACTTCAACAATAAACGGAGAGGACGCCAGCCACGTCCTCTCCCTATCATCTCCAATGCACGAGTGAAAGTGGCGGCGACGCGCGGCTCCTTATATAGAATCCGAATCTTGCGAGAATCCAACAGCGGGATGATGACGTTCGGGCACACTCGGGTTAGCCGAGCAAGGCGGGAAGGTTCGAACCTGCCTCGGACCCGTGTAAAAAGGGTGAAGTTCGGGGGGGTTCGGTTTCCGAGAAACCGAACCCGCTCATCACTAATTATTATGAGGCATTACTATATATTTCTATTGTAATGTGGACACAACTATATATTTCTATTATTATGAGGCATTACTATATATTTCTATTGTAATGTGGACACAACTATATATTTCTATTATGGGGGCATTACTATATATTTCTTTTGTAATATGGGACACTTCTATGTCTATTACTATGGGGGCACTACTACAGTACATATTCCTTTTATAATGGGGGCATTATTATGTATTTTTATTAAATTGGGGGCATTCCAATATATTTCTATTATACTGGGTGCATTCCAATATATTTCTATTATACTGGGTGCATTCCAATATATTTCTATTATACTGGAGTTATATATGTTTCCATTATACAGGATGCATTACTATATATTTCTAGCCTTGCCTCCAGAGTGCAAAGAAAAGGGACTGTGCTGCGTGGCAACTCCCCCTAGTGTCATGTGGTCATGCCCCCTCATGACATGTGACCACGCCCATTTTTCGGTGCACTCAGTACCACTAAGAAAATATTTCTACTTGCACCACTGGGTGCAAGGCAGTATATACTTACATCCCCCACTGATTGGTACGAGGCTACATACTGTATTGAATAGTTTTAAACTTATACAAACACTAGTTTCCTTTTTTTAAATTACTTTTCAGAGATCCTGTCATTGAAAATGAAATAAGTAAGTCTTTACATCATTCTAGCCATTGTTTTTGGATACAGTTAACACATGTATTAGTTTGTTTTATATCTGCTACCTCCAACTACTTTAATGACACGACCATCCATCCAGCCAGTACAGTCCTGGGATAGCAGAGGAAGGTTGAGATAGATGTCCCTCTACCTTGAATTTTTCATCAAATCTACTAAAAAAATATATTTTTATTTGGAAAAAAGAAATGAAAGCTAGAACATAACAACTCACAATACTGTCTCATTGATGTTTTGTGGCCTTTCACATTTTGTTTTTATAAACTCATCATTATAATTTCTTTTCGTCTTGTTCATTAATATCAAACAAAACCCTTTCAACTCTTGAACATGAGACTTGTTTTGAATGAAAGGAAATTAATTGTTATTGTTAGATGGTCTATACAGTCAGCTATCGTCTGCTTGTTATGCACAATCGTGCATTAGAGATATCTACAAAAGTCAAGGTTGTACAGCAAGATGTTGCCTTTGACTATACTGATGTCTTTGGAAAGAACATGCTAGAGCTGCACTAGAACATAGCTGAAAACAAAGGGTTAGAATATTATGCAAATTATAAATAAAACAGTAGAAGCCAAAACCCATTGTTATTATATGATCTTGTTTTCAATTCATTCATTGTTTAATCCATATTCCAATTAATAAAAAATAATTTGCAAACAATGTTACTAATTTTCTTCTGCCTTAAGGATGAAAATCAGCATTTAGTGCTTGTTCTAATGAGCAATGGAGGTAATTCAGACCTGATCGCTAGGCTGCATTTTCATACAGCGGTCGATCAGGTCTAAACTGCCCATGCGTATGCGCCGCATGGCTACAAAGTGGATAGCTGCTCAGCGATGGGTTTGTGCGAAGGATCCATTCGCACGGGTGTTCGCTAGGAGATTGACAGGAAGAAGGCGTTTGTAGGTGGCAACTGACTGTTTTCTGGGAGTGTTTGGAAAAACGCAGGCATGTTCAATCATTTGCAGGGAGGGTTCCTGACGTCAATTCCGGTACCAGACAGGCTGAAGTGTTCGCGGCTGAGTAAGTCCTGGGCTACTCAGAGACTGGACAAAATCAGTTTGTACAGCTCTGCTACACATGCGTTTGCACATTTGCACAGCTAATATACACTCCCCCTGTGGGCAGCGACTATCTGATCGCAGCAGTGCAAACATTGTTTGCTAGCAAACAGGTCTGAATTACCCCCAATGTTTGAGATTCTGCCATGTTACGTTTTGTATGATGCACATTGCAATATGTACATTTGTAAGATGTGACAATCATTCTGAATACTGCAGACATTGGTTGTGATGTTCACATGTGGTTAATGAAAGTAAAAGATGAAGAATGTACTACTTTCTGGCATGTGGGTCTACCTTACACCTAGGGTCAGACTGGCCCACAGGGGTACAGGGGAAATCCCCAGTGGGCCCCAACTCCCGAGGGCCCAACCCGTTCTCTAGAGATTAGGTTCCAAACTGTGCACCTGAATTATACATTATACATATGTTACCTTATACTGCACAGGACTAGGATGTATTCACTACAGTGCATTGCTGGTATTAATCTGATACATTATCATGCATACAGATGGGACCACGATTATCTTGGCTAGTTTGCGGCGCCTAGGCACAACATGGTTTATTAACATAAACCCTTCATCTATTGTTCTCAGCTGCATTACAATACAGAGAACAATACAGCAGGGGATTAAGTCCGACTGCCCAGTCTCAGTTAATCCTATTAAAGGTCAGGATAAACATGGACCCATCTGTGTGTGACACTCTGAACTGGACCCCCTTAATTTGTACTACAAAGGGTATGCACTGCAGGCAACTGTCGGACTGGATGAGACATGAGTAAGGTCCCCTAATTTTCCCCTTGCTGGCTTCGATTACTACGCATCCTGTTAATGCTGAAGGGGTTAACACGCCCTTCTGCTGTTGCCTGGGAGACGCCAGCAGGACCAGTGAGCAGACAGGCACTAGGACCCTTGGACTTACTTATAATGGAGGAGGGAGTGAGAAGGCTGATGGAGTTTTGATTGGCTGTGGCAGAGCGGGAGAAAGAGGAGGCGGGATTCGACCAGTGTGTGGCTGAGGAGAGGTGTGTGAGGTGATGCGCTGAGGAGTCTGAACTGCGAGGAGAACACGGTGCGGTGACACGGAGAGCAGGCAAGAGGAGCGCAAGTGGGGTAGTCACCATGAGAGAGTCGTGACGGACAGAGCAGCCAGAGACTGTGCTGCCAGGGAGAGCCCCAGGACTGCGCATACAGAGAGCCGCAGCAAGAGCTGACGATACCTGAGGGGGAGAAACTGTGATGAGGAGTGGCAGTTCAGACTGAAGCAGAGCATAGCTGAGTGATGCCTATGTGACCCGCTGTGAGGAGAATCCACGCCGACCAGTCAGAGTGAGTAGCAGAGGTACCGCATTCGGGGCACTGCCGACTGCTATCTGCTGGGAGGGAGCTGGGTACAGAGAGACTGAGAGGGAGAGTGTGAGTGCATTCCCAACCAACACTAACCAGTTAGCCTGCCAGTTCTTAATCGAGTGCCATTACCAGGCAGCAACCGACCAGCCAAAAGGGGGTTGTGTGAGTGACAAGCAGCCAGTCAGCCACAAATTTCCTGTCCGCTATCTAGCTAATTCCAGTCACAGGCCATAGCCAGCCTGTGGTCAGTCAGCATCAGCCCCACAGTAGCCCACAGCCCTGTAAAGACTGAGCACCAGGAAAAAGTGATAAGTCAGGGCCACTAGGTAGTCCCAAGTCAGAGACTACTGAGTTTTACCAAGTGTCACAGGCTAGCTTGGTCAGCCACTGCAGCAGACAGCTACGTGTGAGAGAGACTTAAGCCTGCTAGCCCGTATTGTACCACACAGCCTTGAGGATAACAGCCTATCACAGTTAGTTTTCCTGTCAGGTTATCATTACTGGACTACAAAAGACAGTTTGCTATTTCTTCCTAATGCTCTGCTGTTGTAACACTCTGTTTTTATAAGCACTCATTAACCTCTGTCATTAACAGAGTACCTGAATAACTTAATTGTGTTTCTGTCATCACTGAGATGTACCTTGCTACATGAGGCTAGTTGCTACTTGGACCGCTTTGCTTCTACCTGCATAGTCACCTAAAACCTAACTTGTGTGCTACCTGCTCTATTGCTTTCTGCACCAACTTGCATGTACTGTGATGAACTATTGCTTTTAAAACTAGTGCTTCAGCTATCACCCTGCAGACATTAAGGACATAACAGCCAACTCCTTAGTTCCCTATTGCATAGTCTACACCCGCAGATGTAACCGACATTACAGAGGACCTGTCAGTTAAAAAGGTGCACAGTCTGACACCTCCCTTGTGGACACCTGAGAGTATTATTATTATTATTATTATTATTATTTATTAAGGGAGGGTGCAGTACAGTGTCTATTCTCCACAATCTTCATTCCCCCTTGTAGACTTACGGGAGACACCCCTAAACTCTATTAGTAAAACTGAGCCGAGACTGCCACCTGATGGACATTTCAGGTCACTTCAAGGAGATTATCTCACTAGTGTTAATGAGAACTGTGTGTTGAGGTACTCTACTAGTGTATTGAAATTCTACGCTGTTATTTGTCGTATCATTACATGTTAATTTTGTGCATTGTTTTATCCTACTGTGAGTTGGACCTTGCTTCTTAATCAATTTGATCCTCCAGCGGTGTCCACTTGTTCCTGAATAATAAAGTTAACTGTCACCGTCCTAACGTGTGGGGACTATTGTTTTGGGCCCTCAGGGGTTGGGGTTCCTCGACTTTCTGCCTAGGGTTCCGCCAGTGAGATCCAGCCCTAGAGGTGATTCCGGGTGAAGCATCCAGGTACGTCCACCGACACCTGCATCTGCACTAACATTCCACCTTGTACTTACCTGTTACACATACACTATCAGTATTCACTCGCTCACTAACCACTCTCTCATGGTTAGCCCAACCTCTGCGGTGGCTGGCCACACACCCTCAGGAGACTGACAACACCCCCAAAGCATGAGCCCCTACCACTGCATCCCCCCGGTGGGCCCTTCCTGTCTCAGTCCGACACTGATTACACTGCAAACTACTGCATGTCATGCACCAGGATGGGATGTGGTCAGCATCTCGATGCTCAGAATCCCAGTGCTCACATTAGCTGCGGTAGGATCCTGATAGGTCAAAATGGTGACAACTTCAAACGGTAGTATTAGGGTTATGGTTAGGCTGCAGAAGGGGAGGGTTAGGGTTAGGCTGCAGAGGGTAGCAGGTTAGTGTTAGGCTGCTGAAGGGGACGGTTAGGGTTAGGCTGCAGTAGGTGTGGGTTAGAGTTAAGGTTGTGGTCAAGATTAGCCTTAGAATACTTACCAAAAACGGCAAGCATTTTCACCATCGGAATCCCGCTGCTGGCATTCTGACTGTTGTGATACTGACTGTTGGGGTGTCGTACCCAACCCACCAAAAAGAATGATCCATTTACAATTGCCACAATCTTTTTTTTAGCCTCTTACCAAATAGAGTCAAATAAAATACTGTAAAATGTTCTCACCTAAACAAAGATTTCAAGGATTCATAGTCTGTTAGCACTAACCAGTAAGTATTTTTCTGATATCCACAACATTGTTACCACAAAATAAAAACATGTCCATATGACTTTTTCCTTTAGATGCACTGTAGTATCAACTTGAGAAATTCAGTGAACATAGTGCAGCATAGAGACTCATTGAGGCTGGCTGCGATGACTTTTGATATACATACCAGGGACGTGCAGTGATGAAAATGGCTCAGGAGGCACTGGCTAGTTTCAGAGACAGATTTACACACAGTATATGAGCCAGAGGGTTCATGTTGGCATCATACACAGGTGCAGCAGTATACTGCTGGAAATGTGGTGCGCTTTGATCAGAGATGTGTAGAAAAAGTAGCCGCTGACTCGTCTACTATAGACTTTTTACTCCAGAGTTTTGACTATAAAAATGATTAGAATAATACAAAGAATATATAAATATATATTTCTAATATATTATTTGCATTCGTCATATACTTTATATAGTCAAAACTCTGACTTATACGTTAGTATGCAAGGAAAGGCTCTGCCTCTCTTGCCTCATAGCACGTCACTGGTACATACATATGTTATTGTTGTCCATGAAAGACATGCCTTGGCATTCAGAATATCATATTTTTATGCATTTTTCTCTTACGTCCTAGAGGATACTGTGGTCTACATTAGTACCATGGGGTATAGACGGTCCACTTGGAGCCATGAGCACTTTAAGAATTTGATTGTGTGGACTGGCTCCTCCCTCTATGCCCCTCCTACCAGACTCAGTTTAGAAAATGTGCCCGGAGGAGCCGGTCCCACTTAGGGAAGCTCCTGAAGAGTTTTCTGCATTTATTTTTCTATTTGTTATTTTCAGGCAGGTCTGGTTGGCACCAGACTGCCTGCTTCGTGGGACTTAGGGGGGATCACGGCCCAACCTCCCATAGGGTTAATGGTCCCATTCCCCGCTGACAGGACATTGAGCTCCTGAGGGAACTATTCGCAAGCCCCACCACGGCGAGTGTACATTCCCGCAGCACGCCGCCTCCCCTAACAGAGCCAGAAGTGAGAAGAGTGGTGAGTAGAAAGCCGGCATCCCGGTTAGCATGTCGCCGGCGGTGATGGCGGCATAAGGGTATGGAGACGCAGCGCTGACAGGCAGGCTGCGGCTCCAAGTTTCAGGGGATCTAACCCTTAAAGGACACGGCTGACCGCAAAATTGAGAACACGCTCAAATCCCTGTAGACAGCTGCTGGGGTGGCCCAGAGACCCACTATTGCTTGTGCATGTTTCACTAGAGCCATTGCAAAATGGTCAGGAAATCTAATTGATGCGTTAGATTCCTTATCCAGGGGGAGATAGTTTTACTCCTACAGCATATACAGGACTCTGCAAATTGTATGGTAGAAGCCATAAAAGAAATATGATTGCTCAATGCACGCAACACCGCCAGTGGACTGCGGACGCGAATTCCAGGAAAGGCGTAGCTCCCCCAGCTAGGAAAACCTACTCGGCTCCAATGCTGCAGTCCTTTCGGATGGCAAAATGTAAAAATAAAACCAAAGGTTCTTCTACATCCTTGAAAGGCAATAGAGGTAAATCCAGAAAACCAGCAACTGCAGGTTCACAGGAACAGAACCCCAGTTCTGCTTCTTCTAAGCCTTCAGCATGACGGTGGTCTGCACTGCCTGGAAGACAGGCAGGTGGGAGCCCGATTAAGATATTTCAGTCACATATGGGCAACATCATGCCAGGATCCCTGGGTCAAAGATCTTAATGCCCAAGGCTACAGACTGGAGTTTCAGGAACTCCCACCTCACAGATTCTTAAAATCAGGCTTACCAGCTTCTCAAGAAGCAAGTATGACTTTGCAGAAAGCAATTCAAAAACTGGTGCAGACTCAGGTTATTGTTCCAGTTCCACTTCAACTGCAAAACAAAGGTTATTATTCCAACCTGTTTGTGGTACCGAAACCGGACGGTTCGGTAAGGCCCATTTTAAACCTCAAGTCGTTTAACCAGTATTTACGGGTGTTTAAGTTCAAGATGGAGTCTCTGAGAGCGGTGATCTCAGGTCTGGAGGAGGGGGAATTCTTGGTGTCTCTAGATATCAAGGATGCATACCTTCATATTCCGATTTGGCCACCTCATCAGGCTTAGCTAAGGTTTGCATTACAGGACTGTCACTACCAGTTCCAGGCCCTGCTATTTGGCCTCTCTACGGCACCGAGGGTGTTAACCAAGGTATTGGCAGAGATTATGTTTCTCCTCCGCAAACAAGCAGTGAACATAATACTGTACCTGGACGATCTGCTGATAAAAGCACCATCAAGGGAGAGGTTGTTGGACAACATTGCCCTCTCAAACCGACTACTCCAGGATCACGGGGGGATTCTGAACCTACCAAAATCTCATCTGGAACCAACACGGAGGCTTCCGTTCCTGGGGATGATACTAGATACGGAGGCACAGAAGGTATTCCTTCCTTTTGACAAGGCATTGATAATCCAGTCGATGGTACGGGATGTTCTAAAACCAACCCGGATATCGGTGCATCTATGCATACATCTCCGGGGGAAGATGGTAGCCTCTTACGAGGCACTGCAGTATGGAAGGTTTCACTCAAGGCCCTTCCAGCTGGATCTGTTGGACAAGTGGTCCAGATCGCATCTTCACATGCACCAGAGGATCCTTCTGTCACCAAAAGCCAGGATTTCTCTTCTGTGGTTGCTTCAGACTTCCCACCTGACCGAGGGTCGAAGGTTCGGGATTCAAAATTGGATTCTGCTAACCACAGATGCAAGCCTCAGAGGTTGGGGAGCAGTCACCCAAGGGGAACGGTTCCAAGGAAAATGATCAAGTCAGGAAACCATCCTTCCAATCAACATTCTGGAACTAAGGGCCATACACAACGCCCTTCTACAGGCATCATAACTTCTTCAAGATCACTCCATTCAAGTTCAGTTGGACAATGTAACGGCGGTAATGTACATAAACCAACAGGGAGGAACGAAGAGCAGAGCAGCAATGTCAGAGGTGACAAGGATTCTCCTCTGGGCGGAAAGACACGCTGTGGCATTGTCGGCAATCTTCATCCCGGGAGTAGACAACTGGGAAGCAGACTTCCTCAGCATACATGACCTCCAGCTAGGAGAGTGGGGCCTTCATCCGGAGGTGTTCGGGTTCTTAACACGTCGGTAGGGAATGCCACAAATCGACATGATGGCCTCTCGTCTCAACAAGAAGCTCAAGCGGTATTGTTCCAGGTCGAGAGACCCACAAGCAGTGGTGGTGGATGCTCTGGTGACTCCGTGGTTCTACCAGATGGTTTACGTGTTTCCACCACTTCCATTTTTTCTAAAAATTCTCAAAAGAATAAAAAGGGAAAAGGTTCAAGCAATTGTCATTGCTCCAGACTGGCCAAGAAGGGCCTGGTATGCGGATCTACAGGAGATGCTCCTAGATGACCCGTGGCCTCTACCTCTTCACGAGGACCTTCTACAACAGGGGGCATTCATCTATCAAGACTTACCATGGCTACATTTGATGGCATGGAGGTTGAGTGTAAAATTCTAGCCCGGAAAGGGATCCGGATAGGGTTATTCCAACCCTGATCCAAGCCAAAATAAGAATTTACTTACCGATAATTCTATTTCTCGTAGTCCGTAGTGGATGCTGGGGACTCCGTCAGGACCATGGGGAATAGCGGCTCCGCAGGAGACAGGGCACAAAAGTAAAAGCTTTAGGATCAGGTGGTGTGCACTGGCTCCTCCCCCTATGACCCTCCTCCAAGCCTCAGTTAGGATACTGTGCCCGGACGAGCGTACACAATAAGGAAGGATTTTGAATCCCGGGTAAGACTCATACCAGCCACACCAATCACACTGTACAACCTGTGATCTGAACCCAGTTAACAGCATGATAACAGCGGAGCCTCTGAAAAGATGGCTCACAACAATAATAACCCGATTTTTGTAACAATAACTATGTACAAGTATTGCAGACAATCCGCACTTGGGATGGGCGCCCAGCATCCACTACGGACTACGAGAAATAGAATTATCGGTAAGTAAATTCTTATTTTCTCTGACGTCCTAAGTGGATGCTGGGGACTCCGTCAGGACCATGGGGATTATACCAAAGCTCCCAAACGGGCGGGAGAGTGCGGATGACTCTGCAGCACCGAGTGAGAGAACTCCAGGTCCTCCTCAGCCAGGGTGTGCCCCTGACCAAGTAGCAGCTCGGCAAAGTTGTAAAGCCGAGACCCCTCGGGCAGCCGCCCAAGATGAGCCCACCTTCCTTGTGGAATGGGCATTTACATATTTTGGCTGTGGCAGGCCTGCCACAGAATGTGCAAGCTGAATTGTACTACACATCCAACTAGCAATCGTCTGCTTAGAAGCAAGAGCACCCAGTTTGTTGGGTGCATACAGGATAACAGCAAGTCAGTTTTCCTGACTCCAGCCGTCCTGGAAACCTATATTTTCAGGGCCCTGACAACATCTAGCAACTTGGAGTCCTCCAAGTCCCTAGTAGCCGCAGGTACCACAATAAGCTGGTTCAGGTGAAACGCTGACACCACCTTAGGGAGAAACTGGGGACGAGTCCGCAGCTCTGCCCTGTCCGAATGGACAATCAGATATGGGCTTTTGTGAGACAAAGCCGCCAATTCTGACACTCGCCTGGCCGAGGCCAGGGCCAACATCATGGTCACTTTCCATGTGAGATATTTCAAATCCACAGATTTGAGCGGTTTAAACCAATGTGATTTGAGGAATCCCGGAACTACGTTGAGATCCCACAGTGCCACTGGAGGCACAAAAGGGGGTTGTATATGCAGTACTCCCTCGACAAACTTCTGGACTTCAGGAACTGAAGCCAATTCTTTCTGGAAGAAAATCGACAGGGCCGAAATTTGAACCTTAATGGACCCCAATTTGAGGCCCATAGACACTCCTGTTTTCAGGAAATGCAGGAATCGACCGAGTTGAAATTTCTTCGTGGGGCCTTCCTGGCCTCACACCACGCAACATATTTTCGCCACATGTGGTGATAATGTTGTGCGGTCACCTCCTTCCTGGCTTTGACCAGGGTAGGAATGACCTCTTCCGGAATGCCTTTTTCCCTTAGGATCCGGCGTTCAACCGCCATGCCGTCAAACGCAGCCGCGGTAAGTCTTGGAACAGACATGGTACTTGCTGAAGCAAGTCCCTTCTTAGCGGCAGAGGCCATGAGTCCTCTGTGAGTATCTCTTGAAGTTCCGGGTACCAAGTCCTTCTTGGCCAATCCGGAGCCACGAGTATAGTTCTTACTCCTCTACGTCTTATAATTCTCAGTACCTTAGGTATGAGAAGCAGAGGAGGGAACACATACACCGACTGGAACACCCACGGTGATACCAGAACGTCCACAGCTATTGCCTGAGGGTCTCTTGACCTGGCGCAATACCTGTCCAGTTTTTTGTTCAGGCGGGACGCCATCATGTCCACCTTTGGTCTTTCCCAACGGTTCACAATCATGTGGAAGACTTCCCGATGAAGTCCCCACTCTCCCGGGTGGAGGTCGTGCTGAGGAAGTCTGCTTCCCAGTTGTCCACTCCCGGAATGAACACTGCTGACAGTGCTATCACATGATTTTCCGCCCAGCGAAGAATCCTTACAGTTTCTGCCATTGCCCTCCTGCTTCTTGTGCCGCCCTGTCTGTTTACGTGGGCGACTGCCGTGATGTTGTCACACTGGATCAATACCGGCTGACCTTGAAGCAGAGGTCTTGCTAAGCTTAGAGCATTGTAAATTGCTCTTAGCTCCAGTATATTTATGTGGAGAGAAGTCTCCAGACTTGATCACACTCCCTGGAAATTTTTTCCTTGTGTGACTGCTCCCCAGCCTTTCAGGCTGGCATCCGTGGTCACCAGGACCCAGTCCTGAATGCCGAATCTGTGGCCCTTTAGTAGATGAGCACTCTGCAGCCACCACAGAAGAGACACCCTTGTCCTTGGAGACAGGGTTATCCGCTGATGCATCTGAAGATGCGATCCGGACCATTTTTCCAGCAGATCCCACTGAAAAGTTCTTGCGTGAAATCTGCCGAATGGAATCGCTTCGTAAGAAGCCACCATTTTTCCCAGGACCCTTGTGCAATGATGCACTGACACTTTTCCTGGTTTTAGGAGGTTCCTGACTAGCTCGGATAACTCCCTGGCTTTCTCCTCCAGGAGAAACACCTTTTTCTGGACTGTGTCCAGAATCATCCCTAGGAACAGCAGACGTGTCGTCGGAGACAGCTGCGATTTTGGAATATTTAGAATCCACCCGTGCTGTCGTAGAACTACTTGAGATAGTGCTACTCCGACCTCCAACTGTTCTCTGGACCTTGCCCTTATCAGGAGATCGTCCAAGTAAGGGATAATTAAGACGCCTTTTCTTTGAAGAAGAATCATCATTTCGGCCATTACCTTGGTAAAGACCCGGGGTGCCGTGGACAATCCAAACGGCAGCGTCTGAAACTGATAGTGACAGTTTTGTACCACGAACCTGAGGTACCCTTGGTGAGAAGGGCAAATTGGGACATGGAGGTAAGCATCCTTGATGTCCAGGGACACCATATAGTCCCCTTCTTCCTGGTTCGCTATCACTGCTCTGAGTGACTCCATCTTGATTTGAACCTTTGTATGTAAGTGTTCAAATATTTTAGATTTAGAATAGGTCTCACCGAGCCGTCTGGCTTCAGTACCACAATATAGTGTGGAATAATACCCCTTTCCTTGTTGTAGGAGGGGTACTTTGATTATCACCTGCTGGGAATACAGCTTGTGAATTGTTTCCAATACTGCCTCCCTGTCGGAGGGAGACGTTGGTAAAGCAGACTTCAGGAACCTGCGATGGGGAGACGTCTCGAATTTCCAATCTGTACCCCTGGGATACTAGTTGTAGGATCCAGGGGTCCACTTGCGAGTGAGCCCACTGCGCGCTGAAACTCTTGAGACGACCCCCCACCGCACCTGAGTCCGCTTGTACGGCCCCAGCGTCATGCTGAGGACTTGGCAAAAGCGGTGGAGGGCTTCTGTTCCTGGGAATGGGCTGCCTGCTGCAGACTTCTTCCCTTTCCTCTATCCCTGGGCAGATATGACTGGCCTTTTGCCTGCTTGCCCTTATGGGGACGAAAGGACTGAGGCTGAAAAGACGGTGTCTTTTTCTGCTGAGATGTGACTTGGGGTAAAAAAGGTGGATTTTCCAGCTGTTGCCGTGGCCACCAGGTCCGATGGACCGACCCCAAATAACTCCTCCCCTTTATACGGCAATACTTCCATGTGCCGTTTGGAATCTGCATCACCTGACCACTGTCGTGTCCATAAACATCTTCTGGCAGATATGGACATCGCACTTACTCTTGATGCCAGAGTGCTCTATAGTCAATAAAATACTGTCCCTGTCAAGGGTATCAATATTTTCAGTCAGGGAATCCGACCAAGCCACCCCAGCGCTGCACATCCAGGCTGAGGCGATCGCTGGTCGCAGTATAACACCAGTATGTGTGTATATACTTTTTAGGATATTTTCCAGCCTCCTATCAGCTGGCTCCTTGAGGGCGGCCGTATCTGGAGACGGTAACGCCACTTGTTTTGATAAGCGTGTGAGCGCCTTATCCACCCTAAGGGGTGTTTCCCAACGCGCTTCATTTAATTTATCTGATTCAGGAAAAACTACAGGTAGTTTTTTCACACCCCACATAATACCCTCTTTTGTGGTACTTGTAGTATCAGAAATATGTAACACCTCCTTCATTGCCCTTAACATGTAACGTGTGGCCCAAATGGAAAATACGTTTGTTTCTTCACCGTCGACACTGGAGTCAGTGTCCGTGTCTGTGTCTGTGTCGACCGACTGAGGTAAATGGGCGTTTTAAAGCCCCTGACGGTGTTTGAGACGCCTGGACAGGTACTTACAGGCAATTGCTCCGCCTCCTCACCAACATCGTCCTCATACATGTCGACACACACGTACCGACACACAGCACACACACAGGGAATGCTCTGATAGAGGACAGGACCCCACTAGCCCTTTGGGGAGACAGAGGGAGAGTTTGCCAGCACACACCAAAACGCTATATTATACAGGGACAACCTTATATAAGTGTTTTCCCTTATAGCATCTTAATATATAATAATATCGCCAAATAAGTGCCCCCCCTCTCTGTTTTAACCCTGTTTCTGTAGTGCAGTGCAGGGGAGAGCCTGGGAGCCTTCCTAGCAGCGGAGCTGTGTAGGAAAATGGCGCTGTGTGCTGAGGAGAATAGGCCCCGCCCCCTTTTCGGCGGGCTTCTTCTCCCGTTTTTCTGACAACCTGGCAGGGGTTAAATACATCCATATAGCCCCAGGGGCTATATGTGATGTATTTTTAGCCAGCATAGGTACTTTCATTGCTGCCCAGGGCGCCCCCCCAAGCGCCCTGCACCCTCAGTGACCGTTGGTGTGAAGTGTGCTGAGAGCAATGGCGCACAGCTGCAGTGCTGTGCGCTACCTCATGAAGACTGAGAAGTCTTCAGCCGCCGATTTCTGGACCTCTTCTCTCTTCAGCATCTGCAAGGGGGTCGGCGGCGCGGCACCGGTGACCCATCCAGGCTGTACCTGTGATCGTCCCTCTGGAGCTAGTGTCCAGTAGCCTAAGAAGCCAATCCATCCTGCACGCAGGTGAGTTCACTTCTTCTCCCCTAAGTCCCTCGTTGCAGTGAGCCTGTTGCCAGCAGGACTCACTGAAAATAAAAAACCTAACAAAACTTTTACTCTAAGCAGCTCTTTAGGAGAGCCACCTAGATTGCACCCTTCTCGGCCGGGCACAAAAACCTAACTGAGGCTTGGAGGAGGGTCATAGGGGGAGGAGCCAGTGCACACCACCTGATCCTAAAGCTTTTACTTTTGTGCCCTGTCTCCTGCGGAGCCGCTATTCCCCATGGTCCTGACGGAGTCCCCAGCATCCACTTAGGACGTCAGAGAAAAAGGGGGTAACTTCTAAACATTACTACCGTATTTGGAAAAAATACATCTCTTGGTGTGAGAACAGGAAATTTCCTGCGGTAGAATTTCAACTGGGATGTTTTCTCCTTTTTCTGCAGTCAGGTGTGTATGTGGGCCTGCGTTTGGGCTCCATAAAAGTAGATCCGCGTATCCATTTTCTTCCAGAAACAATTGGCTTCTCTCCCTGCGGTTCAGAGATTTTGGAAGGGGGTTCTGCACATCCAACCGCCCTTTGTGTCTCCTATGGCACCTTGGGATCTCAACGTGGTGTTGCAGTTCCTGCAATCAGAATGGTTTGAGCCTTTACAGGACGTTTCTTACGTGGAAGGCCATCACACTGTTGGCCTTGGCTTCTGCAAGGCGTGTGTTGGAGATGGGGGTGTTGTCTCACAAAAGCCCCTATTTGATTTTTCATGAAGACAGAGTTGAACTCAGAACTCATCAGTAATTTCTTCCAAAGTTGGTGTATGCATTTCATATCAACCAACCTATTGTGGTTCTGGTGGTTACTGACACCTCTGCTACTTCAAAGTCCTTGGATGTTGTGAGGGCTTTAAAGATCTATGAGAAGCGTACAGCACACATAGATCTTCAGTTTGGTCAATCTGTTCTGCATGAACCTCAGCACTCTCCTACCCAGTTTGGGAGCTTTGGTACATCCCCATGGTACTAATGTGGACCCCAGTATCCTCTAGGACGTAAGAGAAAATAGGATTTTAATTAACTACCGGTAAATCCTTTTCTCTTAGTCCGTAGAGGATACTGGGTGCCCGCCCAGTGCTTTGTTTATTCCTACACTGTTACTTGGTTAAGTATTGTTGGTTCAGCGGTTGCTGTTCCTGGTTTAAAGTTTGGTTAGTTTGGCTTTCCTCTAGTTTGTGTCCATCTCCTCGGGCACAGTTTCCTAGACTGAGTCTGGTAGGAGGGAGATAGAGGGAGGAGCCAGCCCACACTATCAAATTCTTAAAGTGCCCATGGCTCCTAGTGGACCCATCTATACCCCATGGTACTAATGTGGACCCCAGTATCTTCTACGGACTACGAGAAAAGGATTTACTGGTAGGTAATTAAAATCCTATTTTTTTTCCCTAAAAAATTTCTTCCAAGCAGACTACAACTTAAGAAAAAATATTCTCTGGACAAGTCCTAATATTAGCCTATTGTAATGCACAGTGAAGGGAAGGGATTTTTCCAACTGTCAGAATTTCAACTGAAATTGCCATATCACAAGTAGAACAACAAATTATATTTATACCTGTCAGCTGAAGTTCACAACTAATTTGCAGTATGAATATTAGAGATGAGCGGGTTCGGTTCCTCGGAATCCGAACCCGCCCGAACTTCAGCTTTTTTTACACGGATCCGAGCGACTCGGATCTTCCCGCCTTGCTCGGTTAACCCGAGCGCGCCCGAACGTCATCATGACGCTGTCGGATTCTCGCGAGGCTCGGATTCTATCGCGAGACTCGGATTCTATATAAGGAGCCGCGCGTCGCCGCCATTTTCACACGTGCATTGAGATTGATAGGGAGAGGACGTGGCTGGCGTCCTCTCCATTTAGATTAGAAGAGAGAGAGTGAGATTGAGACAGAGACACTTGATTAACTGGAGCTTAGGAGTACTAGAGAGTGCAGAGTTTACTAGTGACTGACCACTGACCAGTGACCACCAGTGCAGTTTTATTTAATATAATCCGTTCTCTGCCTGAAAAAAACGATACACAGTGACTCAGTCACATACCATATCTGTGCTCAGCCCAGTGTGCTGCATCATCTATGTATAATATCTGACTGTGCTCACACAGCTTAATTGTGGGGGAGACTGGGGAGCAGTTATAGGTTATAGCAGGAGCCAGGAGTACATACATATTATTAAAATTAAACAGTGCACACTTTTGCTGCAGGAGTGCCACTGCCAGTGTGACTGACCAGTGACCTGACCACACTGACCACCAGTATAGTATACTATATTGTGATTGCCTGAAAAAGTTAAACACTCGTCGTGTGACTTGTGTGGTGTTTTTTTATTCTATAAAAAACTCATTCTGCTGACAGACAGTGTCCAGCAGGTCCGTCATTATATAATATATACCTGTCCGGCTGCAGTAGTGATATATATATATTTTTTATATCATTATTTATCATCCAGTCGCAGCAGACACAGTACGGTAGTTCACGGCTGTAGCTACCTCTGTGTCGGCACTCGGCAGTCCATCCATAATTGTATACCACCTACCCGTGGTTTTTTTTTTCTTTCTTCTTTATACATACTACATCTCATTATCAACCAGTCTATATTAGCAGCAGACACAGTACAGTACGGTAGTCCACGGCTGTAGCTACCTCTGTGTCGGCACTCGGCAGTCCGTCCATAATTGTATACCACCTACCCGTGGTTTTTTTTTCTTTCTTCTTTATACATACTACATCTCATTATCATCCAGTCTATATTAGCAGCAGACACAGTACAGTACGGTAGTCCACGGCTGTAGCTACCTCTGTGTCGGCACTCGGCAGTCCGTCCATAATTGTATACCACCTACCCGTGGTTTTTTTTTTCTTTCTTCTTTATACATACTACATCTCATTATCAACCAGTCTATATTAGCAGCAGACACAGTACAGTACGGTAGTCCACGGCTGTAGCTACCTCTGTGTCGGCACTCGGCAGTCCGTCCATAATTGTATACCACCTACCCGTGGTTTTTTTTTTCTTTCTTCTTTATACATACTACATCTCATTATCATCCAGTCTATATTAGCAGCAGACACAGTACAGTACGGTAGTCCACGGCTGTAGCTACCTCTGTGTCGGCACTCGGCAGTCCATCCATAATTGTATACCACCTACCCGTGGTTTTTTTTTTCTTTCTTCTTTATACATACTACATCTCATTATCAACCAGTCTATATTAGCAGCAGACACAGTACAGTACGGTAGTCCACGGCTGTAGCTACCTCTGTGTCGGCACTCGGCAGTCCGTCCATAATTGTATACCACCTACCCGTGTTTTTTTTTTTCTTTCTTCTTTATACATACTACATCTAATTATCATCCAGTCTATATTAGCAGCAGACACAGTACAGTACGGTAGTCCACGGCTGTAGCTACCTCTGTGTCGGCACTCGGCAGTCCATCCATAATTGTATACCACCTACCCGTGGTTTTTTTTTCTTTCTTCTTTATACATACTACATCTCATTATCAACCAGTCTATATTAGCAGCAGACACAGTACAGTACGGTAGTCCACGGCTGTAGCTACCTCTGTGTCGGCACTCGGCAGTCCGTCCATAATTGTATACCACCTACCCGTGGTTTTTTTTCTTTCTTCTTTATACATACTACATCTCATTATCATCCAGTCTATATTAGCAGCAGACACAGTACAGTACGGTAGTCCACGGCTGTAGCTACCTCTGTGTCGGCACTCGGCAGTCCGTCCATAATTGTATTCCACCTACCCGTGGTTTTTTTTTCTTTCTTCTTTATACATACTACATCTCATTATCAACCAGTCTATATTAGCAGCAGACACAGTACAGTACGGTTGTCCACGGCTGTAGCTACCTCTGTGTCGGCACTCGGCAGTCCATCCATAATTGTATACTGGTATCCATCCATCTCCATTGTTTACCTGAGGTGCCTTTTAGGGTCGCTTATCTTACTCACACAGCTACCTCATTGCGCCTCTTTTTTTCTTTGCGTCATGTGCTGTTTGGGGAGGGTTTTTTGGAAGGGACATCCTACGTGACACTGCAGTGCCACTCCTAGATGGGCCCGGTGTTTGTGTCGGCCACTAGGGTCGCTTATCTTACTCACACAGCGACCTCGGTGCAAATTTTAGGACTAAAAATAATATTGTGAGGTGTGAGGTATTCAGAATAGACTGAAAATGAGTGGAAATTATGGTTTTGAGGTTAATAATACTTTGGGATCAAAATGACCCCCAAATTCTATGATTTAAGCTGTTTTTTAGGGTTTTTTGAAAAAAACACCCGAATCCAAAACACACCCGAATCCGACAAAAAAAATTCGGTGAGGTTTTGCCAAAACGCGGTCGAACCCAAAACACGGCCGCGGAACCGAACCCAAAACCAAAACACAAAACCCGAAAAATTTCCGGCGCTCATCTCTAATGAATATGAAAAAGTGGGGAGTTTTTTTTACCCAAAACACTATCCACTACTATTTGTAACTTAGACCCCTTTTAGACATCAGACCTGGGAAATTACCAGGTCTAGCTTGCCAGCAAATTAATCCCAGGTTTCTGCATTTAGACATACCAAATTCCCGGGTTGATACGCATTCACATTAGAGATGAGTGGGCCCGGTTCTCCGAGAACCGGACCCATCTGAACATTGAGATCCTAGCCGGGATCAGAGTCCGGCTTGGGTTTTTCCACCAGACTTGGATTCCAAAGAGAGGTTGACTCAGTAGTGTCTGGCTTTATTTAGTCAAGTTGCACTAAGAAGTACATACCACAGGTGCATCCCTCCCAGAGACTACTTCATAGCCTATCACATTCTGTCCAGATCTCTAGTACCTAATGCGCAAGTCCTACAGAAAGACCCCAAGCTTTCTGGTGAACCACCGACAGAGTCCAACTGAAGTCTGCAAGAATTCCCTGGCATGACACTTTGAGAGCCCAGTGGATCATAGAGATGAGCCGGAAGACTCAGCAGTCCAGATGAATGAAAAACAGTGGGTTTAAACAGGTCTGTAGAAAGAACTCCTTGGCCATACTTACCTACTTTTTGGCTGCTCCCCCTGGGAGGCAGCAGCCAGGTCACACAAGAGGGGGCATGGAGGAGGCGGTACGGGGGTGTGGTGATGCGACTGCATCATTATAGACTCGCCCTGCTTTATAAAGCCCACATTATTGGCATTGCAAAGTGGGAGGCGGGGCTATGATGATGCAATTTAGCACGAATCACATCATCGCCCCCTTTTTCTATGTAATGGGATTGTGCGGGGAGCAAGTGGTGATGGGGGGGGCAAGCAGATGACTTGCCCTTGGGGGCCGGAAGTGCCATACGATTTTCAGGAGCCTCCCGGCCTTTCCGGGAGGGTAGGCAAGTATGTCCTGGGCCCCATTAATGAAAGGCGTCATGGCCCCCTTTAAAAAAAATAAGTGTAGAATATACTTTTGAAGCGGCGCCGATCAGTGAACACCAAATAATAACTATTAAAGGAACATACAGCTTGAAAGTGGGTACTGTCTTAGAGTGTGTAGGTGAAAAGATGTCAGAATTTTTTTACTTTTAGCACCTCCCGCACCTCCCTAGCTGTACTAGTCTTTCTGTAGTGCAAGGTGATAATTAGAGATGAGCGGGTTCGGATCTCAGACATCTGAACCCCCCAACCTTCACGATCTGAGCCGGGAACCGAGTCCGGCTCGGGACTTCCCACCAGACTCGGATCCCAGAACGAGGCAAAACGTCATCATCCCGCTGTTGATTTCTCGTGGGTTGAGGATTCCATATAAGGACTGTGTGTCGCTGCCATTTTCACTCTGGACTTGGAGAGTGAGGGAGACAGACCTCTGTCTCTCTGTGGGTGGCGGCATTGGGTGGGGTCAGTGTGTACTCTTTAGGGGTGCTGTCCTGTGTCCTGTCAGGGTTGGTGTCCTGTGCTGTTAGGGATGCTGTATATGGGAGTTGCTGTCCTGTGCTGTACACAGGAACTGTCCTGTATGCTGTAAATATACAGGGGTGTTGTTAAAATAAAGGTACACTGGCCCTGTCCTGTATGCTATAAAAATACAGGGGTGTTGTTAAAATAAAGGTACACTGGCCCAGTCCGGTATGCTGTAAAAAGAGAGGGGTGTTGTTAAAATACAGAAATGCTGTGAAATTACAGGGGTGCTGTGTCCCTGTCTTGTATGCTGTAAAAATACAGGGGTGCTGTAAATACAAAGGTGCTCTGTTCAGTTTGCTGTAAAAATAAAGGGACACTGTTCTGTGTGCTGTAATAATAAGGGGCACTGTCCTGTGAAATGGGGAACAAAAATTTGGAGGAAAAAATAATGAAAGATCAGGAACCACTTCCAGTACTTACAGTGTAGTACTAGTGCTGAAGCTGCTGCTGCCACCAGTCATGACATTGACGATGCAATTCCATCAACGTCGTCTGCTAAGGCCAATGCCCAATGTCATAGAGGGCATGTAAAATCCAAGAAGCAAAAATTAATAACCAGAAAAAAAAAGAAAAATGATTTGATGAGAGACGTAAAATTGTCAATATGCCATTCACGACACGAAGTGGCAAGGAAAGACTATGGCCTTGGCCTTGGTTCAGCTTCTCATAAAGATGGAAGCCCTCCTCCCTCAAAAAATGAAAAAAAATAAAGCTTGTTAAAGTACAGGAAAAAACAACTGTGCGTTCAGAGATGTCACAAATCAACAAGGAGAGTCCAAGTGTGTCCGCGGTTGTGATGTCTAGGCCTGACCTTCCCAAGACTGTATGGGAAGAGGAGGATCCTATCACTATTTGTACACCCTCTGCAAGTACTGGCAGGAGCGCCACTAGTCCAGTTGCTGATATTGAAATTGAGGATGTCACTGTAGACGTACACCAGGAAGAGGAGGAAATTGTTGAAGGTGGCGCTGAGGAGGAAGTTGACGATGAGGATTCTGATGGTGATGTGGTTTATTTGAACAAGGCAACAGTGGAGATAGTTGATGTCCATTGGATGAAAATGTCATGCCTGGGCAAAATACCAAAAAAGCTACCTGTTCGGTGTGGAATTATTTCTCCACAAATCTGGACAACAGGTATCAAGCCATGATAAGTAGGGGTAAGTACGTTAACAATCTAGGAACATCCTCCATTATACATCACCTGCAACGCATTCATCATAAGTCATTGTCAAGTTCAAAAAAATTGGATAAGAGCATAAGCAGTCCACTGACACCTAAATCCCTTTTTCATGTTGTATCCAAGCTCCTGCAATCTACACCACCAACTCTGTCAACGTCAATTTCCTCCTCAGTCAGGAACATCAGTAGCCCTGCAGGCCACGTCACTGGCATTACTGACAAGTCCTCTCCTATCCAGGATTCCTCCGGAGGATCCTTGAGTGCTACACCTACTGCTGCTACTGCTGCTGTTGCTGCTGATGGGAGTCGATCGTCATCCCAGAGAGGAAGTCGGTAGACCACTTGTACTAATTCAACTAAGCAATTGACTGTCCAACAGTCCTTTGCAAGGAAAATGAAATATGACAACAGTCACCCTGTTGCAAAGCGGATCATTGAGGCCATAACAACTACGCTGGTGTTAGACGTGCATCCAGTATCTGCCATTAGTGCAGTGGGATTTAGACAGTTGATAGATGTACTGTGTCCCCGGTACCAAATCCCGTCTATATTCCACTTCACTAGGCAAGCGATTCCCAGACTGTACAGGGACATTAAGAAAAGTGTCCTCAGTGTCCTCAAAAATGCGGTTGTACCCACTGTCCACTTAATCATGGACATGTTGACAAGTGGAGCAGGGCAACCTAGGGACCACATGACTGTGACAGCCCACTGGGTAGATGAATTTCCTTCCACAGCAACAACAGCAGCAGCGGCACCAGCAGCAGCAGCTCATAAACATCAACTCGTTCCTAGGCAGGCTATGCCATGTATCACCAGTTTCCATAGGAGGCACACTGCTGATAACCTCTTACAGAAACTGAGGGACATCATCACACAATGGCTTACCCCACTTAGAATCTCCTGGGCATTTGTGATATCTGACAACGCCACCAATATTGTGTGAGCATTACATCTGGGCAAATTCTAGCACATCCCATGTTTTGCAAACACACAATTTATTTGGTGGTACAGAATATTTTGAAAAACGACAGGGCCGTGCAGGAGATGCTGTCGGTGGCCCGAAAAATTGTGGGCCACTTTCGACATTCAGCGACTGCGTGCCAAAGACTGGAGCGCCAGCAAACACTCTTGAACCTGCCCTGCCATCACCTGAAGCAAGAGGTAAATTCAACACTCTATATGCTTCAGAGGATGAAGGAGCAGCAAAGGGCCATTCAAGCCTATACATCCACCTATGACATAGGCAATGCACCTGACTCATGCACAGTGGAGAATGATTTCCGTGTTGTGCATGGTTCTCCAGCCCTTCGAACTTGACATACGTGAAGACAATTCAGATGCTGCCAGTTTCAGTCAGGTCATTCCCCTCATCAGGCTTTTGCAGAAGCAGCTGGAAAAATTGAAGGAGGAGCTAAGACGGAGCAATTCCATTAAGTACATGTGACTTGTGTATGAAGCCCTTAATTCCCTTTGCCAGGATTTAAGGGTGGTCAATCTGTTGAAATCAGATCACTACATATTAGCCACCATGCTCGAACCTAGGTTTAAAGCCTACATTGTATCTTTCGTTCCAGCGGACACAAGTCTGCATAGGTGCAAAGACCTGCTGGTGAGAAAATTGTCACTCAAGTAGAACGTGACACGTCAACAGCTCCTCCTTCATTTTCTCCCGCAACTGGGGCTGCGAGGAAAAGAATAAAATTTCCTAGCTGACCCGCTGGTGGTGATGCAGGGCACTAAGGAGCAAGTGTTGACATCTGGCCCAGACTGAAGGAGCTTGACAACTATTACTGACATGTCTACTGTCACTGCATATGATGCTGTCACCATTGAAAGAATTGTGGAGGATTATATCGGTGACAGCATCCAAGTAGGCATGTCAAACAGTCCATATGTATACTGGCAGGAAAAAGAGGCAATTTGGAGACCCTTGCACAAACTGGCTTTATTTTACCTAAGTCCCCCCCCCCCCTCCCGCCTCCAGTGGGTACTCCGATAGAGTGTTTAGTCAGCTGGTAACCTTGTCAACGATTGCCGTAGGAGGTTACTTTCACAAAATGTGGAGATGACGTTCATCAAAATGAATGATAAATTCCTCCAAGAAGACCTTTACCAGCAATTGCCTCCGGAAAGTACACAGATACCTATGATGGTGGATTCCAGTGGGGACGAATTAATAATCTGTGAGGAGGAGGATGTAAACACTGAAAGGGGTGAGGAATCGGAGGATGAGTACGACATCTTGGGGTAAATTTACTAAGATGGGAGTTCTATTTAAGATGGGATGTTGCCCATAGCAACCAATCAGATTCTACTTCTCATTTATCTAGCACCTTCTAGAAGATAATACCAGAAATCTGATTGGTTGCTATGGGCAATATCTCATCTTAAATAGAACTCCTATCTTAGTAAATTTACCCCCTTGTCTCTGTAGAGTCAGTTTGTGCAAGGAGAGATTAATTGCTTCTTTTTTGGTGGGTGCCTAAACAAACCAATCATTTCAGCCACCGTCGTGTGGCAGACCCTGTCACTGAAATAACAAAAGAAACTACTTGTTCAGCGCCTCAAACAAATCAATCATTTAAATAAAACCAACAGATTAAGGTACAACAGGCTCCTGAGACACTGCGCTTGCCACACCACTATGTGAGATGGATTGGAAGACTATAGAGCAAGAAAAGTGGCAGCGCTGTGTGTCAGCAGCTCTATAAAATAGAGAGCACAACGTATAAAATGTAAAGAATTTATTCTCTTAATCAATATAGTTATAAAACATGTAGGTTAATAATACACCTATATCTGTCTCAGGTGATATAAAGGTTCAGCCGTGTGAAAAAAATGGCTATCCAATATATTAAATCCTAATTGTGCAATAGGGAGGGAACAGGAGAATTTGTAGATGTAGTTCCAGATAAATGTAAACATATACTACCTCTCCGGCAAGGGCTGGTATAAACTTGGCCGGGCGTCCCCGGCTAGTGAGTCCTGCGTTGCCCGATGTTCTGCACAGAGGAGAGGAGAATTGCGGTGCCCAGTGCCGAGCACCTCCCTATAGAAAGAGATGTATAATCGTCTCCTGTATTCCTGATCGCCAGCCGGAGATGAAGCAAGCTGCTGAAATGCACAATGTGATTGCACAGCGGAGCGGAAAGGTGGGTAACCCAATGCTGAGTACCTGCCGCCAGGAGGAAATGTGCGGTCGTCTCCTGTTCTCGTGATGGCTGGCCGGCGGTGATAGCAAGCTGCTGTCGAAAAGTCAAAGGCGGTTTCTTGCCGCGGTCAGCCGGTCAGCTGGATGGAAGAGAAGCTGTGTGGATTGCACAGGATAAATTCACCTGGACCAGGTGTATGGAAGGCGGGGTCCTGACGCGTTTCATCACGATCACGTGACTTTATCAAAGGTAGTATATGTTTACATTTATCTGGAACTACATCTACAAATTCTCCTGTTCCCTCCCTATTGCACAATTAGGATTTAATATATTGGATAGCCATTTTTTTTCACACGGCTGAACCTTTATATCACCTGAGACAGATATAGGTGTATTATTAACCTACATGTTTTATAACTATATTGATTAAGAGAATAAATTCTTTACATTTTATACGTTGTGCTCTCTATTTTATATAGCTGCTGACACACAGCCCTGTCACTGAAATGACTGTTTGTTAAAGTGTGCATGTTCTGTTTATACAACATAAGGATGGGTGGGAGGGCCCAAGGACAATTCCATCTTGCACCTCTTTTTTGTCTTTGCATTATGTACTCTCTGGGGTCTAGTTTTTAAAACTGCCATCCTGCCTGTCACTGCACTGCCACTCCTAGATGGGCCAGGTGTTTGTGCTGCCCCCTTGTGTCGCTTAGCTTAGTCATTCAGCTACCTTGGGGCAACCTTTTGTCCTAAAAACAATATTGTGAGGTGTGAGGTGTTCAGAATATTCTGGAAATTAGTGGAAATGAATATTATTGAGGTTAATAGTACAGTAGGAACAAAAAATTAAAATTCTGTGCTTTTAGCTGTTTTGGCAAAACCAATCCAGATCCAAAACATGAATGGAGATCCAGATCCAAAACCAAAACACAAAACCCGAAAAGTGTCTGGTGCACATCTCTTTTGATAATGTCTGGTGATCAGCAAAACCACTGACACATTTAGCATGCCTTGGTATTGGAGAGAGACCATAGGCAAACATGGGGGTGTGGCCCCACCCTGCTCAACTCCAAATTAGTATTATTAGTAATGTAGTGAGCTGCACGGGGCATCGCTTTCCTTCCCCACTGGAACCTACAGTGTCAACAGGCAAGTCTGGGCTCAGGAAATCTGTTCCAGCACCACTGCCTCTCTGCACGCTGATGATCACATCTAATAACCAGAAAAATAAGATTTTAAACCTACCGGTAAATCTTTTTCTCGTAGTCCGTAGAGGATGCTGGGACTCCATAAGGACCATGGGGATAGACGGGCTCCGCAGGAGACATGGGCACTTTAAGAAAGACTTTGACTCTGGGTGTGCACTGGCTCCTCCCTCTATGCCCCTCCTCCAGACCTCAGTTAGAGAAAATGTGACCAGAGGAGATGGACAGTACGAGGAAAGGATTTTCGTAATCCAAGGGCAAGATTCATACCAGCCACACCAATCACACCGAATAACTTGTGATCTACTATCTAGTTAACAGTATGAAGAACAACATATCATCGGCCCAAAACCGATGAAACTATAACATAACCCTTATGTAAGCAATAACTATATACAAGTCTTGAAGAAGTAGTCCGCACTTGGGACGGGCGCCCAGCATCCTCTACGGACTATGAGAAAAAGATTTACCGGTAGGTTTAAAATCGTATTTTCTCTAACGTCCTAGAGGATGCTGGGACTCCGTAAAGACCATGGGGATTATACCAAAGCTCCCAAACGGGCGGGAGAGTGCGGATGACTCTGCAGCACCGATTGAGCAAACAGGAGGTCCTCCTCAGCCAGGGTATCAAACTTATAGAACTTTGCAAAGGTGTTTGACCCCGACCAAGTAGCAGCTCGGCACAGCTGTAGTGCCGAGACCCCTCGGGCAGCCGCCCAAGACGAACCCACCTTCCTAGTGGAATGGGCCTTAACCGATTTTGGTAACGGCAATCCCGCCGTAGAATGCGCCTGCTGAATCGTGTTACAGATCCAGCGAGCAATAGTCTGCTTTGAAGCAGGGCCGCCAACCTTGTTGGCTGCATACAGGACAAACAGTGCTTCTGTTTTTCTGATCCTAGCCATTTTGGCCACGTAGATTTTCAAAGCCCTGACCACATCAAGGGACTCGGAATCCTCCAAGTCACGTGTAGCCACAGGCACGACAATAGGTTGGTTCATATGAAAGGATGAGTCCACCTTAGGTAGGAATTGAGGACGGGTCCGCAACTCCGCTCTATCCATATGGAAAACCAGATAGGGGCTTTTATGTGATAAAGCCGCCAATTCCGAAACTCGCCTAGCCGAAGCCAAGGCTAACAACATGACCACCTTCCAAGTGAGATATTTCAACTCCACTGTTTTAAGTGGTTCAAACCAATGTGACTTAAGGAAACTTAACACCACGTTAAGGTCCCAAGGCGCCACCGGAGGTACAAAAGGAGGCTGAATATGCATTACTCCCTTCACAAAAGTCTGTACTTCAGGTAAAGAGGCCAATTTCTTTTGAAAGAAAATGGATAAGGCCGAAATCTGAACCTTAATGGAGCCTAATTTTAGGCCCAAATTCACTCCAGTTTGTAGGAAGTGAAGAAAACGGCCTAGATGGAATTCTTCCGTAGGAGCATTCCTGGCCTCACACCAAGAAACATATTTTCGCCATATTCAGTGATAATGTTTAGACGTCACGTCCTTCCTAGCCTTTATTAGCATAGGAATGACCTTATCCGGAATACCTTTTTCCGCTAGGATCCGGCGTTCAACCGCCATGCCGTAAAACGCAGCCGCGGTAAGTCTTGGAACAGACAGGGACCTTGTTGTAACAGGTCCTGCCTTAGAGGAAGAGGCCACGGATCTTCCGTGAGCATTTCTTGCAGATCCGGATACCAGGTCCTTCGTGGCCAATCTGGAACAATGAGAATTGTTCTCACTCCTCTTTTTCTTAATATCCTCAACACCTTGGGTATGAGAGGAAGAGGAGGAAACACATATACCGACTGGAACACCCACGGTGTCACTAGGGCATCCACAGCTACCGCCTGAGGGTCTCTTGACCTGGCGAATACCTTTGTAGCTTTTTGTTGAGACGGGATGCCATCATGTCTATTTGGGATAGTCCCCACCGACTTGCAATCTGCGCAAAGACTTCCTGATGAAGTCCCCACTCTCCCGGATGCAGATCGTGTCTGCTGAGGAAGTCTGCTTCCCAGTTGTCCACTCCCGGAATGAACACTGCTGACAGAGCGCTTACATGATTCTCCGCCCAGCGAAGAATCCTGGTGGCTTCCGCCATTGCCACTCTGCTCCTTGTGCCGATTTGGCGGTTTACATGAGCTACTGCGGTGATGTTGTCTGACTGGATCAGAACTGGTTGATTGCGAAGTAAGATCTCCGCTTGATGTAGGGCGTTGTATATGGCCCTTAGTTCCAGGATGTTGATGTGAAGACAAGTCTCTTGACTTGACCAAAGTCCTTGGAAATTTCTTCCGTGTGACTGCTCCCCAACCTCGGAGGCTCGCGTCCGTGGTCACCAGGATCCCGTCCTGAATGCCGAACCTGCGGCCCTCTAGAAGGTGAGTACTGTTTAGCCACCACAGGAGAGATACTCTGGCCCTGGGGGACAGGGTGATCCGCTGATGCAATTGCAGATGCGACCCGGACAATTTGTCCAATAGGTCCCATTGGAAGGTCCTTGCATGGAATCTGCCGTATGGAATGGCTTCGTATGTTGCCACCATCGTTCCCAGAACTTGAGTGCAATGATGTACTGACACTTGTTTTGGTTTCAACAGGTTCATGACTAGAGTCATGACTTCCTGCGCTTTTTCCGTCGGAAGAAAAACCCTTTTCTGGTCTGCGTCCAGAATCATGCCCAAGAAGGGCAGACGAGTTGTAGGATTCAGCTGCGACTTTGGAATATTGAGAATCCAGCCGTGTCGCTGTAACACATTCAGTGAAAGTGATACGCTGTTCAGCAACTTCTCCCGTGATCTCGCTTCTATGAGGAGATCATCCAAGTACGGGATAATCGTGACACCCTGCTTGCGCAGGAGCACCATCATTTCCGCCATTACCTTGGTGAAAATTCTCGGGGCCGTGGAAAGCCCAAACGGCAACGTCTGAAATTGGTAATGACAATCCTGTACCACAAATCTCAGGTACGCCTGATGAGGAGGATATATGGGGACATGCAGGTATGCATCCTTTATGTCCAGAGATACCAAAAAATCTCCCCCTTCTAGGCTGGCGATGACCGCCCTGAGCGATTCCATCTTGAACTTGAACCGTTTTAAGTAAAGGTTCAGGGATTTTAAATTTAAAATGGGTCTGACCGAACCGTCCGGTTTCGGAACCACAAACTGAGTTGAGTAGTACCCCTGCCCTCTTTGAAGCAGGGGAACCTCTACCACCACTTGTTGAAGACACAATTTGTGAATCGCATGTAACACTATCTCCCTTTCCAGGGGTTGTTTCGGTAGGGCCGATTTGAAAAACCGGCGAGGAGGCACTTCTTCGAATTCCAGCTTGTAACCCTGGGAAACTATTTCTATTGCCCATGGATCCACCTGTGAGTGGACCCAGACGTGGCTGAACAGTCGAAGACGTGCCCCCACAGGAGCTGACTCCCTCAGGGGAGCCCCAGCGTCATGCGGTGGATTTTGCAGAGGCCGGGGAGGACTTCTGTTCCGGGGAACTAGCTGTCTTATGCAGCTTTTTCCCTCTGCCCTTACACCTCTGGCAAGAAAGGACGATGCATGTGCTCTCTTGCTTTTATTGGAACGAAAGGACTGCATTTGATAATGAGGTGCTTTCTTAGATTGTGAGGGAATATATGGCAAAAAATTTGATTTACCTGCCGTAGCCGTGGAGACGAGGTCCGAGAGTCCCTCTCCAAACAATTCCTCACCCTTGTAAGGCAACAACTCCATATGTCTCTTGGAGTCGGCATCACCAGTCCACTGTCGGGTCCATAAGACACGCCTAGCAGACAATAGACATAGCGTTTATCCTGGAACCCAGTAAACTAATGTCTCTCTGAGCATCCCTCATATACAAGACCGCATCTTTTATATGCCCTTGGGTCAATAAAATGGTATCCTTATCAAGGGTCTCAATATCCGTTGATAAGGAATCTGTCCATGCTGCTACAGCACTACAAACCCAGGCCGACGCAATAGCCGGTCTGAGTAACGTACCAGAATGTGTGTAAATGGACTTCAGGGTAACCTCCTGCTTGCAGTCAGCAGGATTTTTGAGGGTAGCCGTATCTTGGGATGGAAGCGCTATCTTTTTTGATAAGCGCATCAAGGCCTTGTCCACCCTAGGGGAGGATTCACACCGTATCCTGTCCTGCGACGGGAAAGGATACGCTGTTAGGATCCTTTTGGGAATCTGCAGTTTTTTGTCTGGAGTTTCCCACGCTTTTTCACATACTTCGTTCAGCTCATGTGAGGAGGGAAAGGAGACCTCAGGTTTCTTTCCTTTATACATGTGTACCCTCACCCTCGTGTCAGGGACAGGGGGTTCCTCAGTGATATGCAACACATCTTTTATTGCGATAATCATATATCAAATACCTTTAGCCACCTTTGGCTGTAATTTTGTATCATCGTAATCGACACTGGAGTCTGAATCCGTGTCGGTATCTGTGTCAACTATTTGGGATAGTGGGCGCTTCTGAGACCCCGAAGGTCCCGGCGACATAGGGATAGGCATGGGTTGACTCCCTGACTGTGCCCCAGCTTCGGCTTTGTCTAGCCTTTTGTGCAATAAATTAACATTTGCACTTAAAACATTCCACATATACAACCAGTCCGGCGTCGGCACCGCCGACGGATACCTAACATTCATAAACTCCCCCTCCTCCTTAGGTGAGCCCTCAACCTCAGACATGTCGACACACACGTACCGACACACCACACATACACAGGGAAGCTCTTTTCTGAAGACAGGTTCCCCACCAGGCCCTTTGGAGAGACAGAGAGAGAGTATGCCAGCACACACCCCAGCCCTATATGACCCAGGAATAACACAGTAAATTAATGTTTACCCAGCAGCGCTGTTTTATGTATCTGCGCCAATTATGTGCCCCCCCCCTCTACTTTAAAACCCTCTGTCACCGTGTGTCAAGCAGGGGAGAGTCCGGGGAGCTTCCTCTCAGCGGTGCTGTGGAGAAAAATGGCACTGGTGAGTGCTGAGGGAGAAGCCCCGCCCCCTCGGCGGCGGGCTTTTGTCCCGCTCAATTTTTTCAATACATGGCGGGGGCTCTTTTTATACATGTACAGTGCCCAGCTGTACATGTATATATACATCTGTGCCATAAGAGAGGTTTATATTGCTGCCCAGGGCGCCCCCCCCCCCCCCCCCTGCGCCCTGCACCCTTACAGTGACCGGAGTGTGTGAGGTTAAGGGGAGCAATGGTGCACAGCTGCAGTGCTGTGCGTTAACTCAGTGAAGATTCAAGTGTCTACTGCTGCCTCAGATGGGTCTTTTCCTCACATACTCACCCAGCTTCTTTCTTCCGGCTCTGCGAGGAGGACGGCGGCGCGGCTCTGGGACGGACGGCGAGGGTGAGACCTGCGTACCGATCTCTCTGGAGCTAATGGTGTCCAGTAGCCTAAGAAACAGAGCCCTGAACTCAGAGAAGTGGGTCTGTTTCTCTCTCCTCAGTCCCTCGATGCAGGGAGTCTGTCGCCAGCAGGCTCCCTGAAAATAAAAAACCTAACAAAAATGCTTTCTTACAGGAAACTCAGGAGAGCTACTGAAATGCACCCAGTCTCCACTGGGCACAGTATCAAACTGAGGTCTGGAGGAGGGGCATAGAGGGAGGAGCCAGTGCACACCCAGAGTCAAAGTCTTTCTTAAAGTGCCCATGTCTCCTGCGGAGCCCGTCTATCCCCATGGTCCTTACGGAGTCCCAGCATCCTCTAGGACGTTAGAGAAATAACTACTAACTGGCCACTTAATTTGTAGGATGTGATTTCTCTCTTTCAGGTGAGGGTACTCCTGAGTTTATTGAGGCCAGAATATGGATCTTCCCTATCCATTGATTGCTTAATGATTTAAGCGTAGAAATCATGGACCTCATTGTTTGACACAGAGGATTTCCCACTTTAGACTAGTGTACCCTGATACTGGGATATGTATAGGATCTCGGAGGACAGGATGACGGTGGTCACAATATCGACGCTGGCATCCCAATGGTCATGAACTGACAGGGGAGAGATAAGTATTTAACCCCTCCCACCCCCTCCCCTAACCTTCCCGCCTAACCCTAACCTACCCCCTTAGTGCCTAAACCTAACCCCCCCATTCCGCAACCTATCCTTAACCCTCCCCCTTAGTGCGTAAACCTAACCCCCCCCCCCCTTGCCGGTGATGCCTAACCCTAAAACCCCTCCCTGCAGCCTAACCCTAACCCCCCCATGTGGTGCCTAAACTTAACCCCACCCCACAGCCAAACCCTAACCCTCCAGGCTATACCTTCGGGATTCTGGCGTCGGTATCCTGACCTGTTCTGGATTCCAGTGATGGTGTTCTAACCGGTGTTGGGATTCTGGCTAGTGATGAGCACCGGAAATTTTTCGGGTTTTGTGTTTTGGTTTTGGGTTCGGTTCCGCGGCCGTGTTTTGGGTTCGAACGCGTTTTGGCAAAACCTCACCGAATTTTTTTTGTCGGATTCGGGTGTGTTTTGGATTCGGGTGTTTTTTTTCAAAAAACCCTAAAAAACAGCTTAAATCATAGAATTTGGGGGTCATTTTGATCCCAAAGTATTATTAACCTCAATAACCATTATTTCCACTCATTTTCAGTCTATTCTGAACACCTCACACCTCACAATATTATTTTTAGTCCTAAAATTTGCACCGAGGTCGCTGGATGACTAAGCTCAGCGACCCAAGTGGCCGACACAAACACCTGGCCCATCTAGGAGTGGCACTGCAGTGTCACGCAGGATGGCCCTTCCAAAAAACACTCCCCAAACAGCACATGACGCAAAGAAAAAAAGAGGCGCAATGAGGTAGCTGTGTGAGTAAGATAAGCGACCCAAGTGGCCGACACAAACACCTGGCCCATCTAGGAGTGGCACTGCAGTGTCACGCAGGATGTCCCTTCCAAAAAACACCCCCCAAACAGCACATGACGCAAAGAAAAATGAAAGAAAAAAGAGGTGCAAGATGGAATTGTCCTTGGGCCCTCCCACCCACCCTTATGTTGTATAAACAGGACATGCACACTTTAACCAACCCATCATTTCAGTGACAGGGTCTGCCACACGACTGTGACTGAAATGACGGGTTGGTTTGGACCCCCACCAAAAAAGAAGCAATTAATCTCTCCTTGCACAAACTAGCTCTACAGAGGCAAGATGTCCACCTCATCATCATCCTCCGATATATCACTGTGTACATCCCCCTCCTCACAGATTATCAATTCGTCCCCACTGGAATCCACCATCTCAGCTCCCTGTGTACTTTGTGGAGGCAATTGCTGCTGGTCAATGTCTCCACGGAGGAATTGATTATAATTCATTTTAATGAACATCATCTTCTCCACATTTTCTGGATGTAACCTCGAACGCCGATTGCTGACAAGGTGAGCGGCGGCACTAAACACTCTTTCGGAGTACACACTTGTGGGAGGGCAACTTAGGTAGAATAAAGCCAGTTTGTGCAAGGGCCTCCAAATTGCCTCTTTTTCCTGCCAGTATAAGTACGGACTGTCTGACGTGCCTACTTGGATGCGGTCACTCATATAATCCTCCACCATTCTTTCAATGGGGAGAGAATCATATGCAGTGACAGTAGACGACATGTCCGTAATCGTTGTCAGGTCCTTCAGTCCGGACCAGATGTCAGCATCAGCAGTCGCTCCAGACTGCCCTGCATCACCGCCAGCGGGTGGGCTCGGAATTCTGAGCCTTTTCCTCGCACCCCCAGTTGCGGGAGAATGTGAAGGAGGAGATGTTGACAGGTCGCGTTCCGCTTGACTTGACAATTTTGTCACCAGCAGTTCTTTGAACCCCAGCAGACTTGTGTCTGCCGGAAAGAGAGATCCAAGGTAGGTTTTAAATCTAGGATCGAGCACGGTGGCCAAAATGTAGTGCTCTGATTTCAACAGATTGACCACCCGTGAATCCTTGTTAAGCGAATTAAGGGCTCCATCCACAAGTCCCACATGCCTAGCGGAATCGCTCTGTGTTAGCTCCTCCTTCAATGTCTCCAGCTTCTTCTGCAAAAGCCTGATGAGGGGAATGACCTGACTCAGGCTGGCAGTGTCTGAACTGACTTCACGTGTGGCAAGTTCAAAAGGTTGCAGAACCTTGCACAACGTTGAAATCATTCTCCACTGCGCTTGAGACAGGTGCATTCCACCTCCTATATCGTGCTCAGTTGTATAGGCTTGAATGGCCTTTTGCTGCTCCTCCAACCTCTGAAGCATATAGAGGGTTGAATTCCACCTCGTTACCACTTCTTGCTTCAGATGATGGCAGGGCAGGTTCAGGCGTTTTTGGTGGTGCTCCAGTCTTCTGTACGTGGTGCCTGTACGCCGAAAGTGTCCCGCAATTCTTCTGGCCACCGACAGCATCTCTTGCACGCCCCTCTCGTTTTTTAAATAATTCTGCACCACCAAATTCAAGGTATGTGCAAAACATGGGACGTGCTGGAATTTGCCCAGATTTAATGCACACACAATATTGCTGGCGTTGTCCGATGCCACAAATCCACAGGAGAGTCCAATTGGGGTAAGCCATTCTGCGATGATCTTCCTCAGTTGCCGTAAGAGGTTTTTAGCTGTGTGCGTATTCTGGAAAGCGGTGATACAAAGCGTAGCCTGCCTAGGAAAGAGTTGGCGTTTGCGAGATGCTGCTACTGGTGCCGCCGCTGCTGTTTTTGCGGCGAGAGTCCATACATCTACCCAGTGGGCTGTCACAGTCATATAGTCCTGAGCCTGCCCTGCTCCTCTTGTCCACATGTCCGTGGTTAAGTGGACATTGGGTACAACTGCATTTTTTAGGACACTGGTGAGTCTTTTTCTGAGGTCTGTGTACATTTTCGGTATCGCCTGCCTAGAGAAATGGAACCTAGATGGTATTTGGTACCGGGGACACAGTACCTCCAACAAGTCTCTAGTTGGCTCTGCAGTAATGATGGATACCGGAACCACGTTTCTCACCGCCCAGGATGCCAAGGCCTCAGTTATCCGCTTTGCAGCAGGATGACTGCTGTGATATTTCATCTTCCTCGCAAAGGACTGTTGGACAGTCAATTGCTTGGTGGAAGTAGTAAAAGTGGTCTTACGAGTACGACTTCCCCTCTGGGATGACCATCGACTCCCAGCAGCAACAACAGCAGCGCCAGCAGCAGTAGGCGTTACACGCAAGGATGCATCGGAGGAATCCCAGGCAGGAGAGGACTCGTCAGAATTGCCAGTGACATGGCCTGCAGGACTATTGGCATTCCTGGGGAAGGAGGAAATTGACACTGAGGGAGTTGGTGGGGTGGTTTGCGTGAGCTTGGTTACAAGAGGAAGGGATTTACTGGACAGTGGACTGCTTCCGCTGTCGCCCAAAGTTTTTGAACTTGTCACTGACTTATGATGAATGCGCTGCAGGTGACGTATAAGGGAGGATGTTCCGAGGTGGTTAACGTCCTTACCCCTACTTATTACAGCTTGACAAAGGCAACACACGGCTTGACAAATGTTGTCCGCATTTCTGTTGAAATACTTCCACACCGAAGAGCTGATTTTTTTGGTATTTTCACCAGGCATGTCAATGGCCCTATTCCTCCCACGGACAACAGGTGTCTCCCCGGGTGCCTGACTTAAACAAACCACCTCACCATCAGAATCCTCCTGGTCAATTTCCTCCCCAGCGCCAGCAACACCCATATCCTCCTCATCCTGGTGTACTTCAACACTGACATCTTCAATCTGACTATCAGGAACTGGACTGCGGGTGCTCCTTCCAGCACTTGCAGGGGGCGTGCAAATGGTGGAAGGCGCATGCTCTTCACGTCCAGTGTTGGGAAGGTCAGGCATCGCAAACGACACAATTGGACTCTCCTTGTGGATTTGTGATTTCAAAGAACGCACAGTTCTTTGCTGTGCTTTTGCCAGCTTGAGTCTTTTCATTTTTCTAGCGAGAGGCTGAGTGCTTCCATCCTCATGTGAAGCTGAACCACTAGCCATGAACATAGGCCAGGGCCTCAGCCGTTCCTTGCCACTCCGTGTGGTAAATGGCATATTGGCAAGTTTACGCTTCTCCTCCGACAATTTTATTTTAGATTTTTGAGTCCTTTTTTTACTGATATTTGGTGTTTTGGATTTTACATGCTCTGTACTATGACATTGGGCATCGGCCTTGGCAGACGACGTTGCTGGCATTTCATCGTCTCGGCCATGACTAGTGGCAGCAGCTTCAGCACGAGGTGGAAGTCGATCTTGATCTTTCCCTATTTTTGGAACCTCAACATTTTTGTTCTCCATATTTTAATAGGCACAACTAAAAGGCACCTCAGGTAAACAATGGAGATGGATGGATACTAGTATACTTATGGATGGACGAGCGACTGCCGACACAGAGGTAGCTACAGCCGTGGACTACCGTACTGCGTCTGCTGCTAATATAGACTGGATGATAGTGATATAAAAAATATATATATATCACTACTGCAGCCGGACAGGTATATATTATATAATGACGGACCTGCTGGACACTGTCAGCACTGCAGACTCCTAAAGTAAGCTACTAGTATCAAGAAGATAGAAAAAAAAAACACCACAGGTAGGTGGTATACAATTATGGATGGACGAGCGACTGCCGACACAGAGGTAGCTACAGCCGTGGACTACCGTACTGCGTCTGCTGCTAATATAGACTGGATGATAATGATATAAAAAATATATATATATCACTACTGCAGCCGGACAGGTATATATTATATAATGACGGACCTGCTGGACACTGTCAGCACTGCAGACTCCTAAAGTAAGCTACTAGTATCAAGAAGATAGGAAAAAAAAAAACACAACAGGTAGGTGGTATACAATTATGGATGGACGAGCGACTGCCGACACAGAGGTAGCTACAGCCGTGGACTACCGTACTGCGTCTGCTGCTAAAATAGACTGGATGATAATGATATAAAAAATATATATATATCACTACTGCAGCCGGACAGGTATATATTATATAATGACGGACTTGCTGGACACTGTCAGCAGCACTGCAGACTCCTAAAGTAAGCTACTAGTAGTATCAAGAAGATAGAAAAAAAAAAAAAACACCACAGGTAGGTGGTATACAATTATGGATGGACGAGCGACTGCCGACACAGAGGTAGCTACAGCCGTGGACTACCGTACTGCGTCTGCTGCTAATATAGACTGGATGATAATGATATAAAAAAAATATATATATCACTACTGCAGCCGGACAGGTATATATTATTTAATGACGGACCTGCTGGACACTGTCAGCAGCACTGCAGACTCCTAAAGTAAGCTACTAGTAGTATCAAGAAGATAGAAAAAAAAAAAACACCACAGGTAGGTGGTATACAATTATGGATGGACGAGCGACTGCCGACACAGAGGTAGCTACAGCCGTGGACTATCGTACTGCGTCTGCTGCTAATATAGACTGGATGATAATGATATAAAAAAAAAATATATATATATCACTACTGCAGCCGGACAGGTATATATTATATAATTAATGACGGACCTGCTGGACACTGTCAGCAGAATGCGTTTATAGAATAAAAACACCACACGACGAGTGTTTAACTTTTTCAGGCAGACAATCACAATATACTGGTGGTCAGACAGTGGTCACTGGTCAGTCACACTGGCAGTGGCACTCTGGCAGCAAAAGTGTGCACTGTTAAATAATATGTACTCCTGCTACTGCTCCCCAGTCTCCCCCACAATTAAGCTGGATGATGCAGCACACTGAGGCTGAGCACAGATATGGTATACTGTTACTGTGTCACTGTGTATCGTTTTTTTTCAGGCAGAGAACGGATTATATTAAATAATAATATAATAAAACTGCACTGGTGGTCACTGGTCAGTCACTAGTAAACTCTGCACTCTCTGAGTACTCCTAAGCTCCAGTAAATCAAGTGTCTCACTCTCACTCTCTCTCTTCTAATCTAAATGGAGAGGACGCCAGCCACGTCCTCTCCCTATGAATCTCAATGCACGTGTGAAAATGGCGGCGACGCGCGGCTCCTTATATAGAATCCGAGTCTCGCGATAGAATCCGAGCCTCGCGAGAATCCGACAGCGGGATGATGACGTTCGGGCGCGCTCGGGTTAGCCGAGCAAGGCGGGAAGATCCGAGTCTGCCTCGGATCCGTGTAAAAAGGCTGAAGTTCAGGGGGGTTCGGATTCCGAGGAACCGAACCCGCTCCTCACTAATTCTGGCATCTGTATTTTCTGGTACCGGTATATCGACAGCAGGTATCTTGAACCTATACCCTGAGACTGTGGGTGAAAGAATTTTTTCTGTGCTCCTACCCACATCCAGTTTATTTCAATGTTTTGGATGTGGGGGGCAGGTACAGCTGTTGCAGATAGTGCAAACGATATTACATCGGTATTAGGGTTTATGCACAGAGATTTTGGCTGGTGATAAGCATTTACAGACAGTAGTCCTCTAATGTTTTTTGTCTCTGATGGAGGCTTTATCTTATCTAGATTAACCCATCCCTAACAAGCACCCGTGATGGGCCAATAAATTGATTATGAGCTACTACCATTATATGTATGAACGAACCATGGGGGTAATTCTGAGTTGATCGCAGCAGCAAGTTTTTTAGCAGTTGGGCAAAACCATGTGCACTGCAGGGGGGACAGATATAACATGTGCAGAGAGAGTTAGATTTGGGTGTGGTGTGTTCAATCTGCAATCTAAATTGCAGTGTAAAAATAAAGCAGCCAGTATTTACCCTGCACAGAAACAAAATAACCCACCCAAATCTAACTCTCTCTGCACATGTTAATTCTGCCTCTCCTGCAGTGCACATGGGCCCTCATTCCGAGTTGATCGGTCGCAAGGCGAATTTAGCAGAGTTACACACGCTAAGCCGCCGCCTACTGGGAGTGAATCTTAGCTTCTTAAAATTGCGACCGATGTATTCGCAATATTGCGATTACTAACTACTTAGCAGTTTCAGAGTAGCTCCAGACTTACTCTGCCTGTGCGATCAGTTCAGTGCTTGTCGTTCCTGGTTGACGTCACAAACACACCCAGCGTTCGCCCAGGCACTCCCACCGTTTCTCCGGCCACTCCTGCGTTTTTTCCGGAAACGGTAGCGTTTTCAGCCACACGCCCCTGAAACGCCGTGTTTCCGCCCAGTAACACCCATTTCCTGTCAATCACATTACGATCGCCGGAGCGAAGAAAAAGCCGTGAGTAAAAATACTTTCTTCATAGTAAAGTTACTTGGCGCAGTCGCAGTGCGAACTTTGCGCATGCGTACTAAGCGGATTTTCACTGCGATGCGATGAAAAAGAACGAGCGAACAACTCGGAATGAGGGCCATGGTTTTGCCCAACTGCTAAAAAATTTCCTGCTGCGATCAACTCGGAATTACCCCCCATATTCATAACTTAATCATAAGGTGACACTGGTATTGTCTTAATTCTGTGTCACATATCAGCATTCCCTTGGATTCAATTATTAATTATTTTTAGACGTTAGACAATTTTTACAGTTTTTAAAAAAAAATTAGGAATAACTTCATCTGGTAAGTGCTGCAAAAGCAAAGTTATTGTACAAAGCACACATTTCCTATTTTATATATCACTGTACCACGCTCCTATGGCTGAACTTCATAAATAAAGTATAAGGTTTTATATACCCCTTTTTTGATCACCATAATGTACACAACCTAAGAATCTGATGTAGCTGTGAAACTTAGGGGTCTATTTACTAAGCCTTAGATGGAGATAAAGTCGCTGGAGATAAAGTACCAGCCAATCGGCTCCTAACTGTCATTTTTCAAACACATCCTGCGGCATGGCAGTTAGGAGCCGATTGGCTGGTACTTTATCGCCAGTGACTTTATCTCCATCCAAGGCTTAGTAAATAGACCCCTTAGTCACTGTTAATCTATTTGTAAACCTTGCTAGTTTTCCAATATAGTTTTCCAATATATCTTTATATTCCAATATATCTTTATGGCGATGTTGGTGTTCAGGTTTCTGTGGTCTGACCAGCCCCGCAGCACTCCAATGGAATACTGACATTGCTGAAGAAAGTTATGCAATAAAGGAAGTCAGTGATTCTAGATACTGTATGACTGCCTGGGTAAAGTCATTGAGCCAGATAGCATATCACTGTAAACACAGCCACTTATTACACCAGCATGTGCATACTGTGCCAGCAGATGAAAAAAGAAATTGCCGCATAGTTAGAACTATAGCGACTACTCAACAATTTGGCAGATCTCCACAGAAGTCATTGGGAAGCATCACTGCAATGAAATGTAGCATGAAAGCTTGGATGGTAGGTTGAGCTTGTTTGCTGTCCAGAATGACATGCCTGGAAGTGCTCCAAGTGCAGCAAAAGCAGATGCTGAGGTTCAACTGAAAATAGCAGCTTGTGGCTTATATGAATTTAGGGTTTGTTCACGATTCATGTGTTTGATAGATATATATACACACACACACACACACACACACACACACACACACACACCATCCGTAAAGTATTCACAGCACTTCACTTTTTCCACATGTTGTTATGTTACAGCCGTATTCCACAATGGAATAAATTCATTTATTCCATCAAAGTTCTACACACAATACCCCATAATGACAACGTGAAAAAAGTTTTTTTTAGATTTTTGCAAATTTATTACAAACTAGGTGCTTCATCGCGCCCTACGGGCGCTCTTCACACCGTCGCAAGGGGCTACGCCCCCTTAACCCTTGCATGCCTTTCTGGGGTTCAATATTTGTATTATATAAAGTATTACCTGCATTCCTTTGTTAGTGGTTAAATATTGCACAATGAAAGGGCGTGCGATGGTGAAGGAGGCGCAGCCCCTTGCAACGGCGTGAACAGCACCTGCAGGGCACGATGTACAGAATGTAGCGGGTGCGGGGGGGGGACTGCGGATGGTGTCTGTAGATGCTGCAGGTGGAGGGGGGCAAAAGTGGGGGTGGGGCCCGGATGGGGAAGAGTCGGGAGGTGCTGCGGGTGGGGGAGGAACAGAGGAGTGGGGGATGCAGATTGGGGAGGGGTCCGGAGGCACTGCAGGTGGGGGAGGGGCAGGGGTGCCATGGGTGGGAGAGGGGCAGGTGTGGGGATGTTGTGGATGGGTGAAGGGTTCCGGAGGTGCTGTGGGATGGGAAGGGGCGGGAGTGCCGGGGGTGGGGTAGGGGTCCGCAGGCGCCATGGGTAGGGGAGGGGCAGGTACGGGTGGTGCGGCGCATAGGGAAGGAGGTCCGGAGGTGCTGCTGGTGGTGGAGGGGCAGGTGCGGTGGTGCCATTGGTGGGGGAGGGGTGGGGGAGGGGGGGACCGCGGATGGAGGAGGGTGTCTACAGATGCTGCGGGTGGAGGGGGGCAGGTGTGGGGGGAGACATATAAAGGGGGTGGATGGTGGAGGGGGCCTGGAGGTGCTGTGGGTGGTGAAGGGGCGGAGGAGTGGGAGCTGCGGGTGGTGTAGGGGGTCTGGATGCACAGCGTGTGGGGGAGGGGTGGAGTGCCGCATGTGGTGGAGGGGAAGGTGTGGAGGTGTGGTGCATTGGGGAGAGGTCTGGAGGCGCTGCGGGTACTGTACCTGCCAAAAAGGTAGTTGGAGGGTATGCAGTAACAGGGCCAGGACAGGGGTGACAGGGTCAGAACAGGGTTGACGGGGCCAGGACAGGGGTGACAGGGTCAGAAAAGGGGTGACGGGGCCAGGACAGGGGCGACGGGGCCGGGACAGAAATTACAGGGACAGGATAGGGGTGACAGGCCAGGGTAGGGGTGGCAGGAACAGGACAGGGGTAACAGGGCCAGGATAGGGGTAACAGGGATAGCATAAGGGTGACAGGGCCAGCATAAGGGTGAAAGGGCCAGGATAAGGGTGACAGGGCCAGGATAAGGGTGAAAGGGCCAGGATAAGGGTGGCAGGGCAAGGCCAGGGACATGACAGAACACAGGGCACGGGAGAGATTGGTATTAGGGACAAAACAGTGGTGACAGACAGATGTGTCTTACCGGAGTCACTGCTGCTGGCTGCTGCTGTTCCACTCCAACCTGTTGGGATCTGCTGCTGGTGGAGACTTGGCATGGCTGACTCTCTTAGGCTGGAGTCCTGCTTCCTCTGCCCGTCCGCATCCCTCCCCCCCTCCTCAGTCACACACCGCAGACCTCACGCAGCTGCCGGGCACTGTGGTAAGGGGAGACTGGGAGTGACTGGTTAGCCCCCAGGAGATGCTGCGGCTGGAGGGAGGAGGGGGTCGGAGCCTGCAAGCAGCTCGGACTTCTGCAGCGGTACCCGCCGGCTAAAGTGTGTGGAGGAGCTGGGCGCACCTCACTGTGGGTGGCAGCGCTGCAGCTAGCGGTGGGGTTGCCGGGGCTGGAGATAACAGAGGCAGTACGGAACCTGCACAGCGGCAGGTGCCCCACAAAACTGCAGCTAAGAAGCGTGGAGTGTGCCAGAAAGTGACGCTCCGCCGCGCCAGAGAGGGGGGGGGGTCAAGCACACAGTGAGCCGGTGCCCGTCTGTCTGTACGGCATACCCCCTCACACACCCCCATACCTCCCAAATGTCCCGATTTTCGCGGGACAGTCCCATTTTTTTGGGTCTGTCCCGCTGTCCCACCCGCGGGTCGCAGTGTCCCGCGGTAACGGGGGGGTCAGTTGGAAAGCTCCTGTACTCGCTGTTCTGCTTAGCAGAGCAGCGGTGAATAGTGGAGACAGAGGGAGAAGGGGCATCAGGGGGTATGGATTAAGGGGGGGTTCCAGCAGCAGAGCCGGATTAAGGGGGGGGGGCAGGGGGTACGTACCGTTGGCCCCACAGTTTTAGGGGGCCCCCCGGCTCGAGTAGCTCTGTCCCAGCTCAGAAGCTCCCCCCCCCCTGTCCTGCCAGCAACAACGGCAGCATTGTGCTACTGTCAGCACACGCTGCTGCGTATTGGCAGGTCTGTGGTGTTACAGGGAGGCAGCAGTCTCCCTGCTTTCTTCTGCCTGTGCGGGTGTGTAGAGGGGAGCGACCACCCCCTCTGGATTTACCCCTAGCTGAGGGGCAAAAATTCCATGCAAAAACAAAACAAAACAAAAAAAACGGAATTTGCGTAAGGGGGCGTGGCCTCGCGTCCCGAGATTAGGCTACGCCCCCAACCCACAGCAGGCACAGCAATGAGATGTCACAAGTGCCCTGGGCCCCCCGGACTCATAATCAGCCCCTGGGGGCATGCCAGCAGCTCACAGAGCACTGGGCATGCCCCCTCATTGACGAAAACGGGGGCCCTCCCGTGAAGCCACGCCCCCTTTTCGCCGAGTGTGTGTCC
This sequence comes from Pseudophryne corroboree, assembly GCF_028390025.1. NCBI lineage: Eukaryota > Metazoa > Chordata > Amphibia > Anura > Myobatrachidae > Pseudophryne > Pseudophryne corroboree. The sequence goes on along the minus strand of NC_086447.1, from coordinate 263,346,826 downwards.
CTCCTTCTGCCTGAAGAAAGCTCCTGCAGAAAGCTGGGAGGTATGCACCCCTGCCTGTGCCATGCCCACACTATCTGCTTCTGCTCCTAGTCTCCTATAGATTTGGCCAGATCTGTGACTCATTTGACTTACTCCGCCCAGTGTTGTGACTCCGCCCAGCGTTAGCAAATGAATCACAAAGTCACAGATCTGGGCTATTATATAAGAGATAATGAAACTAAAGGCCCATATAGACGGGCCGATGCAGGAGAGATGTGTGCTGAGCGAACCGCTCAGCACACATCTCTCCCGCCGCTCAGCACAGTACGATCTGTGCTGAGCGTGCAGGGGGGGCCGCTCACTTCACCCAGCGGGTGAAGTGAGCGACCCGCTAGATTGGCCTGCATGAAGGTCAATCTAGCAGCAGCGATAGCGATGCGTGGGGCTGCGCATCGCTATCGCTGTTAGGGTTACACACGGAGCGATTTTGCTGAAAATCTAAGCAATCTAGTCAGATTGCTTAGATTATCGCTCAGTGTGTACCCCCCCTTTAGAAATCACATGTACATAAGTATTCACAACCTTTGCTCAGTACTTTGTTGATGCACCTTTGGCAGCAATTACAGCCTCAAGTCTTTTTGAATATGATTCCACAAGACTGGAACAGCAGCTAAACATGCGTTTGCAAACATGTGTGACTAATTCTCTGAATTTCTATTACAGATAGGTTCAGGCATGGTTACAGGTAATTTTTAGTGTGCTGGGGGGATACCCAGTGGGGGAAAAGAGCCCCCCCCCCCCTCTGTCTGCTGTTTGTTTGTGACCCCTCCCCCTTATAGCACCTGATATATATTATCTCCAGGAATGACCGAGCAACTGCCATTGTTTGTCTGCTTGTGTGTGAGAGGCATTGAATGGGAGCAATATTTGGAAGGCATGCTGTTCCTTGTAGTGCCAAAGGGAGATCATTGGGGTGGCTCCCGGGTTAGCTCTCTGTCTGGATGTGTTTTAGTAATAGCCTTTATCATGAGGCCTACTGTAGACAAATTACATGGCCCTATGTGGGCACTGCTATTATGTAGTGTTAGGATGGCTGATATCGGAGAAGCCGGGAAGTGGCTCAGCAGCTAAACATGTGTTTGCAAACATGTGTGACTAATTCTCTGAATTTCTATTACCAGATAGGTTCAGGTACGGTTACAGGTAATTTTTAGTGTTCTGGGGGTATACCCAGGGGGGAAAGAGCACTCTCTCTGTCCACACCTATCATTAGGCAATTTCGCCCATTCCTCTTTGCAGGACCTCTCAAGCTCCATCAGGTTGGATGGGAAGCATTGGTGTATAGCCATTTTCAGATCTCTCCAGAGATGTTCAGTCGGATTCAAGTCTGGTCTATGGCTGGGCCACTTAAGGACATTCACAGAGTTGTCCTGAAGCCACTCCTTTGATATCTTGGCTGTGTGCTTAGGATCTTTGTCCTGCTGAAAGATGAACCGTTGCCCCAGTCTGAGGTCAAGAACACTCTGGAGCAGGTTTTCATCCAGGATGTCTCTGTACATCGTTGCATTCATCTTTCACTCTATCCTGACTAGTCTCCCAGTTCCTGCCGCTGAAAAACATCCCCACAGCATGATGCTGCTACCAACATGCTTCACTGTAGGGATGGTATTGGCCTGGTGATGAGCAATGCCTGGTTTCTTCCAAACATGATGCCTGACATTTACGCCAAAGAGATAAATCTTTGGCCCTCAGTCCGAGTTGTTTGCTCGTTGCCGAGTTTCGCTGTATTGCGATTAGTCGCTTACTGCGCATGCGCAAGGTTCGCAGAGTGCATGCGCTTAGTTATTTTACTCAAAAGTTAGGTATTTTACTCACAGCATAACGAGGATTTTTCATCGTTCTGGTGATCGGAGTGATTGACAGGAAGTGGGTGTTTCTGGGCGGAAACTGGCCGTTTTATGGGAGTGTGAGAAAAAACGCTGGCGTTTCTGGGAAAAACGCGGGAATGTCTGAAGAAACGGGGGAGTGTCTGGGCGAATGCTGGGTGTGTTTGTGACGTCAAACCAGGAACGAAACTGACTGAACTGATCGCAATGGCTGAGTAAGTCTGGAGCTACTCAGAAACTGCTTAGAATTTTCTATTCGCAAATCTGCTAATCTTTCGTTCGCAATTCTGCTATGCTAAGATACACTCCCAGAGGGCGGCGGCCTAGCGTGTGCAATGCTGCTAAAAGCAGCTAGCGAGCGAACAACTCGGAATGAGGGCCTTTGTCTCATCAGACCAGAGAATTTTGTTTCTCATGGTCTGAGAGTCCTTCAGGTGCATTTTGTCAAACTCCAAGTGGGCTGCCAAGTGCTTTTTACTAAGGAGTGGCTTTCGTCTGGCCGCTCTACCATACAGGCCTGATTGATGGGTTGCTGCAGAGATGGTTGTCCTTCTGGAAGGTTCTCTTCTCTCCGCAGAGGAATGCTGTAGCTCTGACAGAGTGACCATCGGGTTCTTGATCACCTCCCTGATAGGGCCCTTCTCCCCCGATCGCTCAGTTTATACGGCTGGCCAGCTCTAGGAAGAGTCCTGGTGGTTCCAAACTTCTTCCATTTATGGATTATGGAGGCCACTGTGCTCATTGTGACCTTCAAAGCAGCAGATATTTTTCTGTACCCTTCCCCAGATTTGTGCCTCAAGACAATCCTGTCTTGGAGGTCTACAGACAATTCCTTTGACTTCATGCTTGGTTTGTGCACAGACATGCACTGTCAAGTGTGGGACCTTATATAGACATGTGTGTGCCTTTCCAAATCATGTCCAATCAACTGAATTTACCACAGGTGGACTCCAATTAAGCTGCAGGAACATCTCAAGGATGATCAGTGGAAACAGGATGCGCCTGAGCTCAATTTTGAGTTTCATGGCAAAGGCTGTGAATACTTATGTACATGTGATTTCTTCATTTTTAATTTTTAATAAATTTGCACTTTTTTTTAAATTGTCATTATGGGGTATTGTGTGTAGAATTTGGAGGGAAAAAAATAATTTATTCCATTTTGGAATAAGGCTGTAACATAACAAAATGTGGAAAAAGTGAAGCTCTGTGAACACTTTCCGGATGCACTGTATGTACACAGTGACGTAACTAGAACTTTGTGGGGCCCATAGTAAAATCTTAAAGGGACAGCCCCCCCCCTTCCCCTTCATTTTCACTACAATGCCCTTTAGGGAAGCAAGAGAGAGAGTGAGAAGAGTGAGGGAGAGTGATAAAGTGGGTGACAGGGGGGCAGAGAGAGAGAGAGAGAGAGAGAGAGAGAGAGAGAGAGAGAGAGAGGGGGGTCAGAGGGAGAGAGGGAGAGGGTTTAATGGGAAAAGATGGAATGAGAGAAAGAGAGGGTTTTGAGGGAAAAGAAAGAGAAAGGGATGGGAGGGGAGAGAGATAGATGGTGTCAGAGAGAGAGAGGGGGGGAGGAGAAAGATATATAGAGAGAGAGACAAGAGCAATGAGAGAGGGGAACAAGAGAGAGTGAGAAATAGTGTCAGGGAGAGGTAGCGACAGGGGGAGAGAGGGGGTTCTGGGAGAAAGAGAATGAGAAAGATAGAAGGGGTGTCAGGCAGAGAAAGAGACACAGTCAGGGAGAGAGAGAAAGAAACAGTGTCAGAGAGAGAGTGTGTCAGGGAGAGAGAAAGACAGTGTGAGGGAGAGAGACAGTGTCAGAGAGAGAGAGAAAAAAACTGCCAGGAGAGAAAAAGAGGGGGAGGGAGACAGTGCCAGGGAAAGATAGAAAGTGAGAGATTGAGAGAGACAGTGTCTAGGAGACCGAGAGAGGGAGAGACAGTGTTGGAGGAGAGAGAGGGAGGACAGTGTTAGAGATAGAAAGAGGGAAAAAAACAGTTTCAGGGCTAGAAAGACAGTGTCCAGGAGAGAAAGAAAGATATGGTCAGAAAGAGGGAGTGGGGGGACGGGACAGTGTCAATGAGAGAGGGAAACAGTGTCAAGGAGAGAGAGAGGGATAGAGAAACAGTGTCAGGACGAGAGAGACGGTATCAGAGAGAGAGAGAGAGAGACACAGTGTCAGGGAAAGACAGACAGTGATAGATAGACAGTGTCAGGGACAGAAAGACAGTGTCAGAGAGAGTGAGGGAGGCATAGTGTCAGGGAGAGAGAGGGAGAGAGGCATAGTGTCAGGGAGAGAGAGGGAGAAAGAACAGTGTCAGGGAGGGAAAGAGGGTCAGTGTCAGAGAGAGAGAGAGAGAGAGACAGTGTCAAAGAGAGAGGGAGAGACAGTGTCAGAGAGAGAGGGAAAGACAGTGTCAGAGAGAGTGTCAGAGAGAGAAAGAGAGATAGTCAGGGGGAGAGATAGACAGTGTCTGAGAAAGAGTGTCAGGGATAGAGAGGGAGGGGGGAGTGAGCAGGAGACACTGTCTGACTATAATTGCACTGCAAACAGTGCACAGATCTCTGATGGGTCTGATGGGGGCGGGCACTTCATGGTATTAGGCCCCGCCACTTAAATACCTGTGAATCATGTCACCTCTCTGATGTTGGGAGCCAGGTAGGTTGGGGGGAGCGTCTGGGCCGGGCTGGGGAAATGTTGGCCGCAGTGTGGGGGACCCTCTGCTATATCCCCCACGGCTGTCCTATGGGCGGCGGCCGGGGGTGATGGGGGAATGGCAGGCCTCGGAGGCAGCCTGTGACTGTGTTCAGGGGAAGCTGCAGGCCCTGGAAGCAGTCCAGGCCCCATAGCAGCTGCACCCACGGTAGTTACACCACTGAACCCATCACTGTCCTGTGCTGTAACAAAATCTCTCCTACTTTAAATATTAACAGATACACATCTTCTGTGCTGGCTATCTGGTAAGGATCTCTACTGTCAAGATCCAAGCATTCAAAATACCGATGCTGGAATCCCGACACACCTCGCAATGCCGGTGGTAGCAGCAGGAGCCTGGAGGGGAGTGTATTGTTCAAGCTGGCACTGTGGGTGAGGTATTCTTACAGACAGCATCAGGAGTGTGTCCGAGTCCAAAGGGGAGCACAGGCTCAGTCAGCATGCACCAATCCGTCCGTCCTCAGCCACTTTTGCACTGCTTCCAGACTTGCGAGTCGTAGGCATCTTTTGTGTGCGGCTCTAGTCAGTCCGGGACTACCGGTGAGACACCCCCCTTCCTTTTTGCAGAAAGTATCTTTGAATAAACTTTTACTAAAGTAATAAAGCTGATCTTAAAATACTGGCCCTCATTCCGAGTTGTTCGCTCGGTAAAAATCTTCGCATCGCAGCGATTTCCCGCTTAATGTGCATGCGCAATGTCCGCACTGCGACTGCGCCAAGTAAATTTGCTATGCACTTAGGATTTTTACTCACGGCTTTTTCATCGTTCTGGCTATCGTAATGTGATTGACAGGAAATGGGTGTTACTGGGCGGAAACAGGCCGTTTTATGGGCGTGTGGGAAAAAACGCTACCGTTTCCGGAAAAAACGCAGGAGTGGCCGGAGGAACGGAGGAGTGTCTGGGTGAACGCTGGGTGTGTTTGTGACGTCAAACCAGGGACGACAAGCACTGAACTGATCGCAGATGCCGAGTAAGTCTGGAGCTACTCAGAAACTGCTACGAGGTGTGTAATCGCAATATTGCGAATACATCGGTCGCAATTTTAAGATGCTAAGATTCACTCCCAGTAGGCGGCGGCTTAGCATGAGCAAATCTGCTAAAATCCACTTGCGAGCGAACAACTCGGAATGAGGGCCACTGTTCCCAAAAAAAAAAAAAAAGTTTGCTTGCTGGGACTCAGGCCCCATGGCTACTGCACCCCCTGCACCATGTATTGTTACGCCACTGTATATATGTCCTATGGTGTCACGTTCATCTCTGGAACACAGTTTGCTGTATTTGTCATTTGATTTTTCCGCATTCAACAATTTATTGATCTGTGGTGCAAACACAGTAAACAATAATTGTGACTATTTATATTTGTACAAACTGTATGTTTATACATATTCTTGGGAACTGCCATACCGCAGACTTATCAGGACTTTAAAGGGATGAACTGCTTGTTTTTACCATAAGCACCAGTTGGGAAAGTTATACTTTAATAAAATGTATTGTACATACAGTAAAATATACCAAAAACATATACTTGCACAAACATATTTGCCTAGACTCCCGACAAGGGCCCAGGTCCAGCAACACCCCTCCAACCCAGCAGAGGTATTTTGGATAGGGAGAGAGAGGACTGGCTGCTGCAGCGGTGTGTACTGAGCTGGGAAGAGAGGAACAAGCAGTCAGTCAGTCCTCTCGCCTCTTGCGTGATGTACTAGGTTTAGCGATCGCACCCATCCGCAGCCGCTCCCTTCTCCACTCCTCCACAGTTGGTGCGGCTCCCCTATTTGAACTTGGACTGCGCTGCAGCTCCACCTCTGGAGCTGCCACTGGCTGGATTTCCTAGTGAAGTGGGCAGCATGGGGAGATAGAGGCCGATTCAGCATAGTAGTATGGAAATCGTCAAAGTGCGGAAATTCCGCGATTTGGTGGTATCTGCACTTCATCGGCATGCACGCATGCCGATGTGCGTAGGTGAGATGCAGTGGGGGGGGCGCGGTCCGGACAAAGCAGGCATGTCCAGAACATTTGCGGGGTGGGCCACGACAGCTGCGTAACGTCACACGCAGCCGCTGCGATCCAAAACATGGCGGCTCGGTGGCTGCCTTCGCAGCTAGGCTATGGAGGCAGGGGGCTACCCTAAACATGCGAGCGGCTTGCTTTTAGCGAAACGCTCGCATTTTAGCAGGGGGGTGGGTGGGCAGGTGTGCTTGGGGGCTCCCCACATGCTAGTGGAATGAGTTGTAGTTTTGCTAATTTTCACAAAACTACAACTCATGCTACATTAGGCCCATAATACAAGTAATTGTGGCTTCTTACAAAAGAATGAAATGTTGCAAATCCTGTCATTTAGCCCTGCCCTTTTCTCGCTGATCTGTGATAAGTTGTATTTTGTAGCAACTGTGGTGGGTCTAATGATGTGAGGGCCTGGCCCCACCCTCGAAGAGGCCGACCAAATCTACTCTCTGGGTTTCTACCAGAGAGGAGCAACAAAATCTGGCACGTATGACATTTAGTATAACTGGGTCAATTTTAATGATTTACATTAGTTTCACATTTTCAGAATTTGTGGATGTGAGCACATCGAATTTCTGTGTGTCTTACCTCATTGGCAAAGGTAGCAGTTTATAGTAAGCATGGTAACCCGGTACCTAATGAGTTCCCACAGGAAAGACACAATGGAAAATATACAACAATACCTTTATTTTATATATTATATAAAGTGACTGATTCAGAGCAGACCCAAAGTGGCTGTGTTTGTGTGCTGATGCAGAAGCCTGATTTACTCACAGAAACAGCCACAAACACAAACTGCCACCGCTGCCAGATTTCGCGGTCTATGGGGGTAATTTAGACCTGATTGCAGGGCTGCATTTTTTGCTTCCCTGTGATCAGATAGTTGCCGCCTACTGTGGGAGGGGAAAATACTGTGCAAGTGTGCATTTGCTTCAGTTTGTGCAGTCTCTGCTCAGCCCAGGACTTACTCTTCCTCTGCAATGTAATCCTGCTGATCGGGGCTGGAGCTGACGTCAGACACCCTTCCTGAAAACGACTGAGCCTGCCTGCGTTTCTCCGGACACTCCTGTAAAACGCTCAGTTGCCACCCACAAACGATCGCTTTTTTGCATCGTCCCGTCGCTAGGCACCGATGCCCGATGCAGTCATCCAACGCGCCGGTGCATACGCAGATCAGATCTGATCGCCCTCTGTGCGAAAAAACAGAACAGCAGTGACCAAGGGTGAATTACCCTCTATGTACTAAGCCTTGGAGAGAGATAAAGTGGATGGAGAAAAAGTACCAGCCAATCAGCTCCTGATATTTTTCAACACACACACACAACCAGTAGCATGGCAAGTAGCTGCTGATTGGCTGGTACTTTAATCCGTCCACTCTCTCTCCAATGCTTAGTACGTAGTCCCCTTATTGCCTTATGCTAATGCAAGTACCTGAACAGCTTCATGGTTATATTAACACTGTCCACTGTTTTTCCCTCTGCAGCTGTAACCATTGTCATTAGTGTTTGTTGTGTGCAAAAAAAAAAAAAAAAAACACGTCAGAAACAAGTGACCAGACCATAGGCATTCATAGGAGCCAAAATGGGTGTGCCGCCCTTGGACTTCCTTCGCCAGGTCACGGATTACCTCATCCACCCCTTGCTCTGGGATATAGGGCCTAATTCAGACCTGATCACTAGGCTGTGTTTTCGTACAGCCTGCGATCAGGTCTGAACTGCACATGCGTATGCACTGAAATGCGCAGGCGCATCGGTCTGCAGCAACGGGGAGCATCGGGCAGCGACGGGATGGTGCGAGAAAAGCGATCGCATGGCCAATCACAAGGTGACTGAGAGGAAGAGGCCATTTGTGGGTGGCAACTAACCATTTTTAAGGAGTGTCCGGAGAAATGCAGGAGGGACCAGGCATTTGGAGGGAGGGTTTATGACGTCAGCTCCGGCCCCAATCATCGCAGCATGTGAGTAAGTCCTGGGCTGTGCAGGGACTGCACAAACTGAAGTTTGTGCAGCTCTCCTGCACATGCGATCGCACACCTGCACAGCGATATCCCCCTCCCCCTGTAGGCAGTGACTAGCTGATCGCAGGGATGCAAAAAACGCACCCTAGCGATCACATCTGAATTAGGACCATAGACTGCTCACCTGGGTTGTCCAGGTAAGCAGTCTATGTCCTGGAAGTGGGGTGGGTGGGAGAGTAGTTCATAATGCAGAGGAGGGGGAAAGTCCCAGAGTGGCAAACCCGTGTCGGCTCTTGCGCATGCCTATGGCCCAGGCGGCATATGCACAACTCATAATAGCATGGAAATTTGGCAACACACCCTACAAAACTCCCATTAAATGGATCTCTTGTGCGCGTTGGCAAGGTAGCTGTCCAGTTTATACCCAGAAGCACTAATTTTTTTGGGACAGTGCTAACTGACCACTCAAGCGGTGGCGGAATTTGTAAGTGGTGGGCCCAGGTGCAAAAATATAATTTGGGCCACCCTCCTCCACCCAACCCAAGTTAATATGCCACATAGCAGTGGGTGACATGGAGAGGCAGAGGGGGACATTGTAAGGCAGGGGGAGGCAGAGGTTGAAATAGAGAGGCAGAGGGTGAAAACAGAAGGCAAGGGGAGGCAGAGGGGGACAGCGGAAAGAAGAGGGAGGCAGACGGTGAAAGGGGGAGGCAGTGGGTGACAGGAGGCATGTACCTTGGTGTCACGCACACACATTTATGTGAAATCTGAACATATAATATATGTGGGTCCAGTATAACTCTCAGTGAATGTATTGGTCACCAGTGAGAGCGTTTTTCTCACTGTCATAGGGCATTTTGTGGATGCCATTTTTAAGTAAAACTGGGATGTTTAAAGGAACATACATCCCTGTCAATTAGTGGAAATACCACAGTGTGCAGGTCCTCAGCAGAGGGACTGATGGTCTTAATCATCTTTTAAGAAAAACACCCCTGAAGAAGTTCTTGTGACAAAATGCGTAGTGGTCACCAATCTACAATCTATTTTGTCTCTGTATCCGCATTGTCTCACCCAGAGCTCACACCTTTTGCCTAGGTGAGGGTGGGCCATATTAACATTAGTGATGTGCACCGGAAATTTTTCGGGTTTTGTGTTTTGGTTTTGGATTCGCTTCCGCAGCCGTGTTTTGGATTCGGACGCGTTTTGGCAAAACCTCCCTGAAAATTTTTTGTCGGATTCGGGTGTGTTTTGGATTCGAATTTGGGGGTCATTTTGATCCCATAGTATTATTAACCTCAATAACCATTATTTCCACTCATTTCAAGTCTATTCTGAACACCTCACAATATTATTTTTAGTCCTAAAATTTGCACGGAGGTTGCTGGATGACTAAGCTAAGCGACCCAAGTGGCCGACACAAACACCTGGCCCATCTAGGAGTGGCACTGCAGTGTCAGACAGGATGGCCGATTTAAAAAATAGTCCCCAAACAGCACATGACGCAAAGAAAAAAAGAGGTGCACCAAGGTCGCTGGATGGCTAAGCTAAGTGACACAAGTGGCCGACACAAACACCTGGCCCATCTAGGAGTGGCACTGCAGTGTCAGACAGCATGGCACTTCAAAAAATTGTCCCCAAACAGCACATGATGCAAAGATAAATGAAAGAAAAAAGAGGTGCAAGATGGAATTGTCCTTGGGCCCTCCCACCCACCCTTATGTTGTATAAACAGGATATGCACACTTTAACAAACCCATCATTTCAGCGACAGGGTCTGCCACATGACTGTGACTGAAATGACTGGTTGGTTTGGGCCCCCACCAAACAAGAAGCAATCTCTCCTTGCACAAACTGGCTCTAAAGAGGCAAGATGTCAACATCCTCCTCATCCTCCGATTCCTCACCCCTTTCACTGTGTACATCCCCCTCCTCACAGATTATTTATTCATCCCCACTGGAATCCACCATCTCAGGTCCCTGTGTACTTTCTGGAGGCAATTGCTGGTGAATGTCTCAACGGATGAATTGATTATAATTCATTTTGATTAACATCATGATCTCCACATTTTCTGGAAGTAACCTCGTACGCCGATTGCTGACAAGGTGAGCGGCTGCACTAAACACTCTTTCGGAGTACACACTGGAGGGGGGCAACTTAGGTAAAATAAAGCCAGTTTGTGCAAGGGCCTCCAAATTGCCTCTTTTTCCTGCCAGTATACGTACGGACTGTCTGACGTGCCTACTTGGATGCGGTCACTCATATAATCCTCCACCATTCTTTCAATGGTGACAGAATCATATGCAGTGACAGTAGACGACATGTCAGTAGTCGTTAGCAGGTCCTTCAGTCCGGACCAGATGTCAGCATTCGCTCCAGACTGCCCTGCATCACCGCCAGCGGGTGGGCTCGGAATTCTTAGCCTTTTCCTCGCAGCCCCAGTTGCAGGAGAATGTGAAGGAGGAGTTGTCGACGGGTCACATTCCGCTTGACTTGACAAGTGTCTCACCAGCAGGTGTTTGCACCTCTGCAGATTTGTGTCTGCTGGAAAGAGAGATAAAACGTAGGCTTTAAATCTAGGATCGAGCACGGTGGCCAAAATGTAGTGCTCTGATTTCAACAGATTGACCACCCGTGAATCCTGCTTAAGCGAATTAAGGGCTCCATCCACAAGTCCCACATGCCTAGCGGAATCGCTCTGTTTTAGCTCCTCCTTCAATCTCTCCAGCTTCTTCTGCAAAAGCCTGATGAGGGGAATGACCTGACTCAGGCTGGCAGTGTCTGAACTGACTTCACGTGTGGCAAGTTCAAAGGGTTGCAGAACCTTGCACAACGTTGAAATCATTCTCCACTGCGCTTGAGTCAGGTGCATTCCCCCTCCTTTGACTATATCGTAGGTAGCTGTATAGGCTTGAATGGCCTTTTGCTGCTCCTCCATCCTCTGAAGCATATAGAGGGTTAAATTCCACCTCGTTACCACCTCTTGCTTCAGATGATGGCGGGGCAGGTTCAGGAGTGTTTGCTGGTGCTCCAGTCTTCTGCACGCGGTGGCTGAATGCCGAAAGTGGCCCGCAATTCTTCGGGCCACCGACAGCATCTCTTGCACGCCCCTGTCGTTTTTTAAATAATTCTGCACCACCAAATTCAATGTATGTGCAAAACATGGGATGTGCTGGAATTTGCCCACATGTAATCCTTGCACAATATTGCTGGCGTTGTCCGATGTCACAAATCCACAGGAGAGTTCAATTGGGGTAAACCATTCTGCGATGATGTTCCTCAGTTTCCGTAAGAGGTTGTCAGCTGTGTGCCTCTTATGGAAAGCGGTGATACAAAGCGTAGCCTGCCTAGGAACGAGTTGGTGTTTGCGAGATGCTGCTACTGGTGCCGCCGCTGCTGTTCTTGCTGCGGGAGGCAATACATCTACCCAGTGGGCTGTCACAGTCATATAGTCCTGAGTCTGCCCTGCTCCACATGTCCGTGGTTAAGTGGACATTGGGTACAACTGCATTTTTTTTAGGACACTGGTGAATCTTTTTCTGAGGTCTGTGTACATTCTCGGTATCGCCTGCCTAGAGAAGTGGAACCTAGATGGTATTTGGTACCGGGGACACACTAACTCAATAAATTCTCTAATTCCCTGTGAATTAACGGTGGATACCGGACACACGTTTAACACCACCCAGGCTGCCAAGGCCTGAGTTATCTGCTTTGCAGCAGGATGACTGCTGTGATATTTCATCTTCCTCGCAAAGGACTGTTGGACAGTCAATTGCTTACTGGAAGTAGTACAAGTGGTCTTCTGACTTCCCCTCTGGGATGACGATCGACTCCCAGCAGCAACAACAGCAGCGCCAGCAGCAGTAGGCGTTACACTCAAGGATGCATCGGAGGAATCCCAGGCAGGAGAGGACTCGTCAGACTTGACAGTGACATGGCCTGCAGGACTATTGGCTTTCCTGTGTAAGGAGGAAATTGACACTGAGGGAGTTGGTGGTGTGGTTTGCAGGAGCTTGGTTACAAGAGGAAGGGATTTAGTTGTCAGTGGACTGCTTCCGCTGTCACCCAAAGTTTTTTAACTTGTCAATGATTTCTGATGAATGCGGTCCAGGTGACGTATAAGGGAGTATGTTCCTAGGTGGTTAACGTCCTTACCCCTACTTATTACAGCTTGACAAAGGCAACACACGGCTTGACAAATGTTGTCTGCATTTCTGTTAAAATAATTACACACCGAAGAGGTGATTTTTTTTGTAATTTGACCTGGCTTGTCAATGGCCATATTCGTCCCACGGACAACAGGTGTCTCCCCGGGTGCCTGACTTAAACAAACCACCTCACCATCAGAATCCTCCTTGTCAATTTCCTCCTCAGCGCTAGCAACACCCATATCCTCATCATAGGCGTGCGCAGCTAATTTTATTAGGGGGTGCACCACCGGAGGGGCGTGTCTAGCACCGCCTTTTGGGCCTGTCTAGCACCGCCTTTTGGGCGTGTCTAGCACCGCCCAGGGTCATGTCTAGCACTATTTCACATTTCCTCAGTAAAATCACATGGCTTAATCTAATTTCTCCCTAGTTCCTAATAAAGTTAATATAATACACCCCAGAGAAATAAAATAAAACATAATGGTGCAACCACCAGTCGGTACTGACTGTCTGCTACGGCATAACCCTGAGTTCTAGCTGCCGCCGCACCTTATCATTGCTTACACTTCCCCAACCTATCCCTGATCCAGTGGCGGAAATAGAGAGTGGTGGGCCTAGCTGCATATGCATTCCCCTCCCCCACTACACCCCAACCCTTGCACCCCCCAGCACTAACATCCTGATTTTGAGTGGGCCACTCTGAAAAGTACGGGAGATTTAGGGGGCCAAACATTTGAGCTTTAATACAACACAAGTAAAGTTTAATATTTACACATGCGCCATGAGAGTCACATCTGCCTCTTTCTATGCCACCAGACTCCTCCTCCGCAGTACATGTGTGACATTTGTCGAAATGTATATTACGCCACACAGTATGAGCTGAAATTCACATTACGGCACACGGGGGTGGTATTCAGTATGCCGGCTGTTGGGATCCCGGCGCTCAGTATACCGGTGCCGGAATCCCGACACCCGGCATACCGACAACTATTCTCCTTCTTGGGGGTCCACAACCCCCCTGGAGGGAGAATAAATAGCGTGGCGCCGGCATACCATACTACACCCCCACACGGTATGAGCTGAAATTCACATTAAAGCACACAGTATGAGTGGAAATTCACATTACGCCACACGATATGAGCGGAAATTCAGATTACGCCACACAGTATGAGCGGATATTCACAATACGCCACACATTATGAGTGGAAATCACATTACGCCACATGGTAACAGCAGAAATTCACATTAAGCTACACGGTATGATCCAAATTCACATTACGCCACACGGTATGAGCTGAATTCACGTTATGCCACATGGTATGAGTGGAAATTCACTTTACACCACATGGTATGAGCTGAAATTCACATTACGCCACACAGTATGAGCGGAAATTAACATTACTCCACACAGTATGAGCCAAATACACATTATGTCACAAGGTATGAGCAGTAATTCACAATACGCCACACAGTCTGAGCCAAATTCACATTACACCACACGGTATGAGCCAAAGTCACATTACGCCACTCGGTATGAGCCAAATTCACATTATGCCACACAGTAAGCCCCCAGCAGTGCCAGATAGGTTGTGTCTATGTTGCCTTCGTGCTAAGGACCTGGACGTGACAAAACGAGAGGGCAGGAGAGCACTTCCGCCCTTACAGCATCTAAATGTCTCCTTCGTTCTCCGATCGTTAGGGGCAAATTTATTTCTCTATGCAGCATTGGACGCTCGCCACGCATCGGGCTCGGTGTCTTGCTCCGCTCCGCTCGCCACACTTTACTATTCCAAATAGATTGTGACATGGACCAAGGGGGTTATGGGAAAGGTCCTTAGCGCGAAGAGAATCTAGACGCTACCGTGCCGGATACCCTTAAAACCCCACTCAGGAAAAGGAAGGGGACATAGGCACATAAGGGGGAGGAGCAAACACAAAGGCATACTTGCCGATATTCTGGCTGCTCTCTGCAGGAGAGAGCAGCCAGTTCGGCTCAGCAGGGGGGCAGGGGCAGGCTCTGACGTGGGGAGGAGGTGGACCGGAGGCGGGGCGGAGGTGGAGCATGGGCGGGCCAGGGGCGGAGTTACACATCACGTCGTTTAAGCCACGCTCCCGCTCTGTAATGCCGCGATCTCCGGCATTACACTGCAGGGGGCGTGGCTATGATGACGCGATTCAGCAAGAATCACGTCATCAACTGCCCGGACCGCCCACTTTACACAGTAAGTGGGCGGACGGGTAGGGTGACAGCTCGTTCCGGGAGACTTGCCTGCTCTTCCGTGGGGCCGGGAGGGTCACCCGATTTTCGGGAGCCTCCCGGCCATTCCGGGAGAGTAGGCAAGTAAGCACAAAGGGCAGGGGTGTATAGGAGCAGAGACGCAGATGGGGAATGTCTTCTGAGTGACTCTGTCCAGCCTACCCAGGGGAAGCATGGGGGCAAGGGATAGGGAGGGAGCTGAGACTTTGGGGCGTGGCAACATATGGAGATGGAGCAGAATTACTCCAAGTCCGGACTGAAGTTCCCTGGAAAGAGGGGGGAGCACACAACCCCCATGCCACCTTGTTACACCTGTACCTGATGATCAACTGACAGAGGAAGCCACTGGTGCTGATGACACTTTCACAGGCAGACATTTGCCTGTGAGTGAGAACTTAGATGCAGACTGGATCATCAGAATCATCAGCACCAGCAGACCTCTCTGTCAGTGCTACTTACTTCCCACTGAGTCTGCACTGCAGGATATAATCCTCGTGCCTCTCAGGATCGCCTCCAGCTGCTCCTCAGTCAGCCCGGCCTCTCAGCACTACAGCACGGCCAGCTGCCTAAGATCATCCGGCCGCCACACGCTTTGTCAGTCATCCCCGCCCCCTAGCTGAGCTCCGGCGGTTGGCTGATACAATATAGCTGGCCTGCCCGCACACCCGCGATCCCTCATCAGCGGCCGCCTGTCACTCTGCGGTCCGGCCCCACAGCACATCTGAACGGCTGCCTGGCTGTCCTGCAGAACTGACATGAGCCAGCAGCCGCGGGGACAGCAGCAGACACATGGGTGACACGTCACTAGGGTCTGTGCACTAAGGCAGGTGGGGGAGGCCGCGTAAAACTGCGGCAGGGCATGTAGGGCTGAAGTGTACCTTGCGGCTCCGATCACTGTGCTGCAGTCCTGGCGTGCGGGGTGTGACGGACATTAGGGGGTGCCTGTGCGCACCAGGCACCCCCCGTGCGCACGCCTATGATCCTCATCCTGGTGTACTTCAACAGTGACATCTTCAATTTGACTATCAGAAACTGGACTGCGATTGCTCCTTCCAGCACTTGCAGGGGGCGTGCAAATGGTGGAAGGCGCCACCTCTTCCCATCCAGTGTTGGGAAGGTCAGGCATCACAACCGACACAATTGGACTCTCCTTGGGGATTTGTGATTTAGAAGAACGCACAGTTCTTTGCTGTGCTTTTGCCAGCTTAAGTCTTTTCATTTTTCTAGCGAGAGGATGAGTGCTTCCATCCTCATGTGAATCTGAACCACTAGCCATGAACATAGGCCAGGGCCTCAGCTGTTACTTGCCACTCCGTGTCGTAAATGGCATATTGGCAAGTTTACGCTTCTCATCAGACGCTTTTAATTTTGATTTTTGGGTCATTTTACTGAACTTTTGTTTTTTGG
The DNA here is from genome assembly GCF_028390025.1 of Pseudophryne corroboree. Lineage (NCBI taxonomy): Eukaryota > Metazoa > Chordata > Amphibia > Anura > Myobatrachidae > Pseudophryne > Pseudophryne corroboree. Next base: position 263,330,473 of record NC_086447.1, on the reverse strand, counting down.
ATTTTACATGCTCTCTACTATGACATTGGGCATCGGCCTTGGCAGATGACGTTGATGGCATTCCATCGTCTCGGCCATGACTAGTGGCAGCAGCTTCAGCACGAGGTGGAAGTGGATCTTGATCTTTCCCTATTTTACCCTCCACATTTTTGTTCTCCATTTTTTAATGTGTGGAATTATATGCCAGTAATATATCAATAGCAATGGCCTACTGTACCGTACTGCTATATATTATATAGTGGTGGTCAGTAAAATTCTGCACTGTCCTCCTACTATATAATACTGCGCACAACTAAAATGAACCACAGGTATGGATGGATAGTATACTGGACGACACAGGGGTAGGTAGAGCAGTGGACTTCTGTACCGTACTGCTATATATTATATACTGGTGGTCAGCAAAATTCTGTACTGTCCTCCTACTATATAATACTGCGCACAACTAAAATGAACCACAGGTATGGATGGATAGTATACTTGACGACAGAGAGGTAGGTAGAGCAGTGGCCTACTGTACCGTACTGCTATATATTAAATACTGGTGGTCAGCAAAATTCTGCACTGTCCTCCGACTATATATACTGCGCACAACTAAAATGCACCACAGGTATGGATGGATAGTATATTTGATGACACAGAGGTAGGTAGAGCAGTGGACTACTGTACCGTACTGCTATATAATACTGGTGGTCACTGGTCAGCAAAATTCTGCACTGTCCTCCTATACTACAATGCAGCACAGATATGGAGCGTTTTTCAGGCAGAGAATGTAGATATTTTCAGTACACTGAGCACAGATATTTGCAAGCACACTGAGCACAGATATTTGCAGCACACTGAGCACAGATATTTGTAGCACACTGAACACAGAAACTGAGAGAACGCTGCACGTCCTCTCCCTATCATCTCCAATGCACGAGTGAAAATGGCGGCGACGCGCGGCTCCTTATATAGAATACGAATCTCGCGAGAATCCGACAGCGGGATGATGACGTTCGGGCGCGCTCGGGTTAACCGAGCAAGGCGGGAGGATCAGAGTCTACCTCGGAACCATGTAAAATGGGTGAAGTTCGGGGGGGTTCGTATTCCGAGAAACCGAACCCGCTCATCACTAATTAACATCTATTGTACTTGTTGTAATATTGGTGCAAGACAAATTTTATGTATGTTTTAAAGAATACATTGTATGAATAAAACAATGTTTGATTATTATTTTTTGGGTGATATTTCTGGTGAGAGGGTCCATTTAAGGTGTCCTGATTCCATTCAACCATCAAAGACTCTTGGTCCTTCCAACTGGTCTACATCTTCAGTCTCGAAGTAAATTCAGTATTGTATAAACTAGCGCACTTGACTTCATGCTTGGTTTGTACACAGACATGCACTGTCAAGTGTGGGACCTTATATAGACATGTGTGTGCCTTTCCAAATCATGTCCAATCAACTGAATTTACCACAGGTGGACTCTAATTAAGCTGCAGGAACATCTCTAGGATGATCAGTGGTAACAGGATGCACCTGAGCTCAATTTTGCTCTTGACCTCAGACTGGGGCAACGGTTCATCTTTCAGCAGGACAAAGACCCTAAGCACACAGCCAAGATATCAAATAAGCGGCTTCAGGACAACTCTGTGAATGTCCTTAAGTGGCCCAGCCATAGACCAGACTTGAATCCGATTAAACATCTCTAGAGAGATCTGAAAATGGCTGTGTACCGACGCTTCCCATCCAACCTGATGGAGCTTGAGAGGTCCTGCAAGGAGGAATGGGCGAAACTGCCCAAATATAGGTGTGCCAAGATTGTGGAATCATATTAAAAAAGACTTGAGGCTGTAATTGCTTCCAAAGGTGCATCAACAAAGTATTGAGTAAAGGCTGGGAACACATATGTACATGTGATTTCTTAGTTTCTCTTACAATCTAGAGGATGCTGGGGTCCACATTAGTACCATGGGGTATAGACGGGTCCACTAGGAGCCACTGGCACTTTAAGAGTTTGAGAGTGTAGGCTGGCTCCTCCCTCTATGCCCCTCCTACCAGACTCAGTTTAGAAAATGTGCCCAGAGGAGCCGGTCACAGCTAGGGGAGCTCTCCAGAGTTTCTCTAGTAAAAGTTTTCTTAGAGTTTATTATTTTACATGGAGGCTGCTGGCAAAAGCTGTAAGGAATCCGCATTCTCCATTGCATCACTTCCAGTGAACAGGCGTCTTCTTGCTTCAGTCCTCTGTTTTCAGAGTATTCCCTGTGAATTGGACCTGTGGAACTACAGGTCCCAACAGTTCCAGTCTACAGTCTCCTGCAGCCCACAGCTCACTGTGCTCCACCTAACCAGTTCTATCTTTTGGTAACCACTGGTTTCAGCCAGCAGCCTGGAGTACACAGTGCTTCTAGTTAAACAGCATTAACTCCCGGTGCACTACTGATCCCAGCCAGCAACTAGCAGTGCATTGCATTAACTGTCTACAGCAGGCCTGGCCAACCTGTGGCTCTCCAGCTGTTGTAAAACTACAAGTCCCAGCATGCCCTGCCACACTTTTGCTATTAGGGAATTCTAAAACTCTGTCAGGGCATGCTGGGACTTGTAGTTGCACAACAGCTGGAGAGCCACAGGTTGGCCAGGCCTGGTCTACAGAATTATTCTCCCGGTTACTCACCACCTCCAGTTAACTCTCAGCTGATCTGGGCACCCAATCATGGAGGGTGTGTTCTCACAGAGATTCATCCAATCAGCACAGAGCAAGGGGTATAAACTCCAGTTCCTGGCTCATTCTCATGGCCTTGGACAACGAGTCCTATTTGGTGTGTCAAGTCTCCAGTGGTTCCCCCGTGTTCCTGTCTCCAGTGGTTCCCCGTGGTTCCTCTCATCATTTCATTCCATTCATCATTCTGCATTTCTCCTGCTTGTTCCAGACTCCAGCCACAGCCTGCCACAGTTCATAAGCAGTAAGAGACTCTCCTCAGGTGTTATTCATTGCCTAACTTGTGCACCTTATTACCAGCATTCCATTCTGTGCATTGCATCCAGCACTTAACAAGCATGCTGAGTTAGGACTGTCTCCTGCCTGGGCCTTGCTAGGCTAAAGAACTTTTATGTTACAGAGACTGTGTGCTTCTTACAATTACCGGAGTTCTGTTTTCTAAACCATTTACATTCATTTATCAAGTTATTCCACGTTACCGGAGTTTTGCTTTGTTTCAATTATTATTTACAAATCCGTTTACATCCAGCTACCAGGTTATTTCACATTTGCGCTGGTAGTTTAATTAGTTCTACCTCAAAAAGCGCTGTGTGTGGGTTGGCTCCAATCTCTGTGTCTCTCTGTGGCATACTGGGGGGAAACTGTGTCTGACATTTGTGTGTGTGTGTGTGTGTGTGTGTGTGTGTGTGTGTGTGTGTGTGTGTGTTTAATATCTCACATAGCCATGTTTAGAGACTCTGTGTCATATACTGCAGAAGATGTTTCCTCTCAGGAAGGATCCATTCCATGTACACAGGATTGTAATTAGTGATGTGCACCGGAAATTTTTCGGGTTTTGTGTAGAGATGAGCGGGTTCGGTTTCTCGGAAACCGAACCCCCCCGAACTTCAGCCTTTTTACACGGGTCCGAGGCAGACTCGGATCTTCCCGCCTTGCTCGGCTAACCCGAGCGCGCCCGAACGTCATCATCCAGCTGTCGGATTCTCGCGAGGCTCGTATTCTATCACGAGACTCGGATTCTATATAAGGAGCCGCGCGTCGCCGCCATTTTCACACGTGCATTGAGATTCATAGGGAGAGGACGTGGCTGGCGTCCTCTCCGTTTAGAGTAGAGAGTCTAGAGACACTTGATTTACTAATTTTGGGGAGCATATTAGGACGGAGTACTACTTGCTGATAGTGTGACCAGTGACCACCAGTTTAATTAATCCGTTCTCTGCCTGAAAAAAAAGATACACAGTGTGACAGTCACATACCATATCTGTGCTCAGCCTCAGTGTGCCCTCAGTGTGCTGCATCATCTATGTAATACTGTATATCTGACTGTGCTGAGTGCTCACTGCTCACACAGCTTAATTGTGGGGGAGACTGGGGAGCAGTTATAGCAGGAGTACATTAAGTTAACAGTGCACACTTTTGCTGCCAGAGTGCCACTGCCAGTGCCAGTGTGACTGACCAGTGACCACTACTACTTGCTGATAGTGTGACCAGTGACCACCAGTTTAATTAATCCGTTCTCTGCCTGAAAAAAAACGATACACAGTGTGACACAGTCACATACCATATCTGTGCTCAGCCTCAGTGTGCCCTCAGTGTGCTGCATCATCTATGTAATACTGTATATCTGACTGTGCTGAGTGCTCACTGCTCACACAGCTTAATTGTGGGGGGAGACTGGGGAGCAGTTATAGCAGGAGTACATATTTTAACAGTGCACACTTTTGCTGCCAGAGTGCCACTGCCAGTGCCAGTGTGACTGACCAGTGACCACTGACCACCAGTATATTGTGATCTAGAGATGAGCGCCTGAAATTTTTCGGGTTTTGTGTTTTGGTTTTGGGTTCGGTTCCGCGGCCGTGTTTTGGGTTCGAACGCGTTTTGGCAAAACCTCACCGAATTTTTTTTGTCGGATTCGGGTGTGTTTTGTATTCGGGTGTTTTTTTCAAAAAACACTAAAAAACAGCTTAAATCATAGAATTTGGGGGTCATTTTGATCCCAAAGTATTATTAACCTCAAAAACCATAATTTACACTCATTTTCAGTCTATTCTGAATACCTCACACCTCACAATATTATTTTTAGTCCTAAAATTTGCACCGAGGTCGCTGTGTGAGTAAGATAAGCGACCCTAGTGGCCGACACAAACACCGGGCCCATCTAGGAGTGGCACTGCAGTGTCACGCAGGATGTCCCTTCCAAAAAACCCTCCCCAAACAGCACATGACGCAAAGAAAAAAAGAGGCGCAATGAGGTAGCTGTGTGAGTAAGATTAGCGACCCTAGTGGCCGACACAAACACCGGGCCCATCTAGGAGTGGCACTGCAGTGTCACGCAGGATGTCCCTTCCAAAAAACCCTCCCCAATCAGCACATGATGCAAAGAAAAAGAAAAGAAAAAAGAGGTGCAAGATGGAATTGTCCTTGGGCCCTCCCACCCACCCTTATGTTGTATAAACAAAACAGGACATGCACACTTTAACCAACCCATCGTTTCAGTGACAGGGTCTGCCACACGACTGTGACTGATATGACGGGTTGGTTTGGACCCCCCCAAAAAAGAAGCAATTAATCTCTCCTTGCACAAACTGGCTCTACAGAGGCAAGATGTCCACCTCATCTTCACCCTCCGATATATCACCGTGTACATCCCCCTCCTCACAGATTATCAATTCGTCCCCACTGGAATCCACCATCTCAGCTCCCTGTGTACTTTGTGGAGGCAATTGCTGCTGGTCAATGTCTCCGCGGAGGAATTGATTATAATTAATTTTAATGAACATCATCTTCTCCACATTTTCTGGATGTAACCTCGTACGCCGATTGCTGACAAGGTGAGCGGCGGCACTAAACACTCTTTCGGAGTACACACTTGTGGGAGGGCAACTTAGGTAGAATAAAGCCAGTTTGTGCAAGGGCCTCCAAATTGCCTCTTTTTCCTGCCAGTATAAGTACTGACTGTGTGACGTGCCTACTTGGATGCGGTCACTCATATAATCCTCCACCATTCTATCAATGTTGAGAGAATCATATGCAGTGACAGTAGACGACATGTCCGTAATCGTTGTCAGGTCCTTCAGTCCGGACCAGATGTCAGCATCAGCAGTCGCTCCAGACTGCCCTGCATCACCGCCAGCGGGTGGGCTCGTAATTCTGAGCCTTTTCCTCGCACCCCCAGTTGCGGGAGAATGTGAAGGAGGAGATGTTGACAGGTCGCGTTCCGCTTGACTTGACAATTTTGTCACCAGCAGGTCTTTCAACCCCAGCAGACCTGTGTCTGCCGGAAAGAGAGATCCAAGGTAGGCTTTAAATCTAGGATCGAGCACGGTGGCCAAAATGTAGTGCTCTGATTTCAACAGATTGACCACCCGTGAATCCTTGTTAAGCGAATTAAGGGCTGCATCCACAAGTCCCACATGCCTAGCGGAATCGCTCCCTTTTAGCTCCTTCTTCAATGCCTCCAGCTTCTTCTGCAAAAGCCTGATGAGGGGAATGACCTGACTCAGGCTGGCAGTGTCTGAACTGACTTCACGTGTGGCAAGTTCAAAGGGCATCAGAACCTTGCACAACGTTGAAATCATTCTCCACTGCACTTGAGACAGGTGCATTCCACCTCCTATATCGTGCTCAATTGTATAGGCTTGAATGGCCTTTTGCTGCTCCTCCAACCTCTGAAGCATATAGAGGGTTGAATTCCACCTCGTTACCACTTCTTGCTTCAGATGATGGCAGGGCAGGTTCAGTAGTTTTTGGTGGTGCTCCAGTCTTCTGTACGTGGTGCCTGTACGCCGAAAGTGTCCCGCAATTTTTCTGGCCACCGACAGCATCTCTTGCACGCCCCTGTCGTTTTTTAAAAAATTCTGCACCACCAAATTCAAGGTATGTGCAAAACATGAGACGTGCTGGAATTTGCCCATATTTAATGCACACACAATATTGCAGGCATTGTCCGATGCCACAAATCCACAGGAGAGTCCAATTGGGGTAAGCCATTCCGCGATGATCTTCCTCAGTTGCCGTAAGAGGTTTTCAGCTGTGTGCGTATTCTGGAAAGCGGTGATACAAAGCGTAGCCTGCCTAGGAAAGAGTTGGCGTTTGCGAGATGCTGCTACTGGTGCCGCCGCTGCTGTTCTTGCGGCGGGAGTCCATACATCTACCCAGTGGGCTGTCACAGTCATATAGTCCTGACCCTGCCCTGCTCCACTTGTCCACATGTCCGTGGTTAAGTGGACATTGGGTACAACTGCATTTTTTAGGACACTGGTGAGTCTTTTTCTGACGTCCATGTACATTCTCGGTATCGCCTGCCTAGAGAAGTGGAACCTAGATGGTATTTGGTAACGGGGGCACACTGCCTCAATAAATTGTCTAGTTCCCTGTGAACTAACGGCGGATACCGGACGCACGTCTAACACCAACATAGTTGTCAAGGACTCAGTTATCCGCTTTGCAGTAGGATGACTGCTGTGATATTTCATCTTCCTCGCAAAGGACTGTTGAACAGTCAATTGCTTACTGGAAGTAGTACAAGTGGGCTTACGACTTCCCCTCTGGGATGACCATCGACTCCCAGCGGCAACAACAGCAGCGCCAGCAGCAGTAGGCGTTACACGCAAGGATGCATCGGAGGAATCCCAGGCAGGAGAGGACTCGTCAGAATTGCCAGTGACATGGCCTGCAGGACTATTGGCATTCCTGGGGAAGGAGGAAATTGACACTGAGGGAGTTGGTGGGGTGGTTTGCGTGAGCTTGGTTACAAGAGGAAGGGATTTACTGGTCAGTGGACTGCTTCCGCTGTCACCCAAAGTTTTTGAACTTGTCACTGACTTATTATGAATGCGCTGCAGGTGACGTATAAGGGAGGATGTTCCGAGGTGGTTAACGTCCTTACCCCTACTTATTACAGCTTGACAAAGGGAACACACGGCTTGACACCTGTTGTCCGCATTTCTGGTGAAATACCTCCACACCGAAGAGCTGATTTTTTTGGTATTTTCACCTGGCATGTCAACGGCCATATTCCTCCCACGGACAACAGGTGTCTCCCCGGGTGCCTGACTTAAACAAACCACCTCACCATCAGAATCCTCCTGGTCAATTTCCTCCCCAGCGCCAGCAACACCCATATCCTCCTCATCCTGGTGTACTTCAACACTGACATCTTCAATCTGACTATCAGGAACTGGACTGCGGGTGCTCCTTCCAGCACTTGCAGGGGGCGTGCAAATGGTGGAAGGCGCATGCTCTTCACGTCCAGTGTTGGGAAGGTCAGGCATCGCAACCGACACAATTGGACTCTCCTTGTGGATTTGGGATTTCGAAGAATGCACAGTTCTTTGCTGTGCTGCTTTTGCCAGCTTGAGTCTTTTCATTTTTCTAGCGAGAGGCTGAGTGCTTCCATCCTCATGTGAAGCTGAACCACTAGCCATGAACATAGGCCAGGGCCTTAGCCGTTCCTTGCCACTCCGTGTGGTAAATGGCATATTGGCAAGTTTACGCTTCTCCTCCGACAATTTTATTTTAGGTTTTGGAGTCCTTTTTTTACTGATATTTGGTGTTTTGGATTTGACATGCTCTGTACTATGACATTGGGCATCGGCCTTGGCAGACGACGTTGCTGGCATTTCATCGTCTCGGCCATGACTAGTGGCAGCAGCTTCAGCACGAGGTGGAAGTGGATCTTGATCTTTCCCTAATTTTGGAACCTCAACATTTTTGTTCTCCATATTTTAATAGGCACAACTAAAAGGCACCTCAGGTAAACAATGGAGATGGATGGATTGGATACTAGTATACCATTATGGACGGGCTGCCGAGTGCCGACACAGAGGTAGCCACAGCCGTGAACTACCGCACTGTACTGTGTCTGCTGCTAATATATAGACTGGTTGATAAAGAGATAGTATACTCGTAACTAGTATGTATGTATAAAGAAAGAAAAAAAAACCACGGTTAGGTGGTATATACAATTATGGACGGGCTGCCGAGTGCCGACACAGAGGTAGCCACAGCCGTGAACTACCGCACTGTACTGTGTCTGCTGCTAATATATAGACTGGTTGATAAAGAGATTGTATACTCGTAACTAGTATGTATGTATAAAGAAAGAAAAAAAAACCACGGTTAGGTGGTATATACAATTATGGACGGGCTGCCGAGTGCCGACACAGAGGTAGCCACAGCCGTGAACTACCGCACTGTACTGTGTCTGCTGCTAATATAGACTGGTTGATAAAGAGATAGTATACTACTAATATTATATATACTGGTGGTCAGGTCACTAGTCACACTGGCAGTGGCACTCCTGCAGCAAAAGTGTGCACTGTTTAATTTTAATATAATATTATGTACTCCTGGCTCCTGCTATAACCTATAACTGGCACTGCAGTAGTGCTCCCCAGTCTCCCCCACAATTATAAGCTGTGTGAGCTGAGCAGTCAGACAGATATATAATATATATAGATGATGCAGCACACTGGCCTGAGCCTGAGCAGTGCACACAGATATGGTATGTGACTGACTGAGTCACTGTGTGTATCGCTTTTTTCAGGCAGAGAACGGATATATTAAATAAACGGCACTGTGTGTCTGGTGGTCACTCACTATATAATATATTATGTACTCCTGGCTCCTGCTATAACCTATAACTGGCACTGCAGTAGTGCTCCCCAGTCTCCCCCACAATTATAAGCTGTGTGAGCTGAGCAGTCAGACAGATATATATAATATTATATATAGATAATAGATGATGCAGCACACTGGCCTGAGCCTGAGCAGTGCACACAGATATGGTATGTGACTGAGTCACTGTGTGCTGTGTATCGCTTTTTTCAGGCAGAGAACGGATTATAAAGTAAACTGCACTGTCCTCACTAGTAAACTCTCTCCACTCAGTCTCTACACTTCTACAGTAACAGTACTCCTCCTAGTCAGCTCCAGTAAATCTCTCTCAGTCTCTTATAATCTAAATGGAGAGGACGCCAGCCACGTCCTCTCCCTATCAATCTCAATGCACGTGTGAAAATGGCGGCGACGCGCGGCTCCTTATATAGAATCCGAGTCTCGCGATAGAATCCGAGCCTCGCGAGAATCCGACAGCGTCATGATGACGTTCGGGCGCGCTCGGGTTAACCGAGCAAGGCGGGAAGATCCGAGTCGCTCGGACCCGTGAAAAAAAACATGAAGTTCTGGCGGGTTCGGATTCAGAGAAACCGAACCCGCTCATCTCTATTGTGATCGTCGTGTGGTGTTTTTATTCTATAAACGCATTCTGCTGACAGTGTCCAGTATATACGTATATAATATATACCTGTCTGGCTGCAGTAGTGATATATATATATTTTTTATATCATTATCATCCAGTCTATATTAGCAGCAGACGCAGTACGGTAGTCCACGGCTGTAGCTACCTCTGTGTCGGCAGTCGCTCGTCAATCCATAAGTATACTAGTATCCATCCATCTCCATTGTTTACCTGAGGTGCCTTTTAGTTGTGCCTATTAAAATATGGAGAACAAAAATGTTGAGGTTCCAAAAATAGGGAAAGATCAAGATCGACTTCCACCTCGTGCTGAAGCTGCTGCCACTAGTCATGGCCGAGACGATGAAATGCCAGCAACGTCGTCTGCCAAGGCCGATGCCCAATGTCATAGTACAGAGCATGTAAAATCCAAAACACCAAATATCAGTAAAAAAAGGACTCAAAAATCTAAAATAAAATTGTCGGAGGAGAAGCGTAAACTTGCCAATATGCCATTTACCACACGGAGTGGCAAGGAACGGCTGAGGCCCTGGCCTATGTTCATGGCTAGTGGTTCAGCTTCACATGAGGATGGAAGCACTCAGCCTCTCGCTAGAAAAATGAAAAGACTCAAGCTGGCAAAAGCACGGCAAAGAACTGTGCGTTCTTCGAAATCACAAATCCACAAGGAGAGTCCAATTGTGTCGGTTGCGATGCCTGACCTTCCCAACACTGGACGTGAAGAGCATGCGCCTTCCACCATTTGCACGCCCCCTGCAAGTGCTGGAAGGAGCACCCGCAGTCCAGTTCCTGATAGTCAGATTGAAGATGTCAGTGTTGAAGTACACCAGGATGAGGAGGATATGGGTGTTGCTGGCGCTGGGGAGGAAATTGACCAGGAGGATTCTGATGGTGAGGTGGTTTGTTTAAGTCAGGCACCCGGGGAGACACCTGTTGTCCGTGGGAGGAATAGGGCCATTGATAGCCTGGTGAGAATACCAAAAAAATCAGCTCTTCGGTGTGGAAGTATTTCAACAGAAATGCGGACAACATTTGTCAAGCCGTGTGTTGCCTTTGTCAAGCTGTAATAAGTAGGGGTAAGGACGTTAACCACCTCGGAACATCCTCCCTTATACGTCACCTGCAGCGCATTCATAATAAGTCAGTGACAAGTTCAAAAACTTTGGGCGACAGCGGAAGCAGTCCACTGACCAGTAAATCCCTTCCTCTTGTAACCAAGCTCACGCAAACCACCCCACTAACTCCCTCAGTGTCAATTTCCTCCTTCCCCAGGAATGCCAATAGTCCTGCAGGCCATGTCACTGGCAACTATGACGAGTCCTCTCCTGCCTGGGATTCCTCCGATGCATCCTTGCGTGTAACGCCTACTGCTGCTGGTGCTGCTGTTGTTGCTGCTGGGAGTCGATGGTCATCCCAGAGGGGAAGTCGTACTCGTAAGCCCACTTTTACTACTTTTACCAAGCAATTGACTGTCCAACAGTCCTTTGCGAGGAAGATGAAATATCACAGCAGTCATCCTGCTGCAAAGCGGATAACTGAGGCCTTGGCATCCTGGGCGGTGAGAAACGTGGTTCCGGTATCCATCATTACTGCAGAGGCAACTAGAGACTTGTTGGAGGTACTGTGTCCCCGGTACCAAATACCATCTAGGTTCCATTTCTCTAGGCAGGCGATACCGAAAATGTACACAGACCTCAGAAAAAGACTCACCAGTGTCCGAAAAAAAATGCAGTTGTACCCAATGTCCACTTAACCACGGACATGTGGACAAGTGGAGCAGGGAAGGCTCAGGACTATATGACTGTGACAGCCCACTGGGTAGATGTATGGACTCCCGCTGCAAGAACAGCAGCGGCGGCACCAGTAGCAGCATCTCGCAAACGCCAACTCTTTCCTAGGCAGGCTACGCTTTGTATCACCGGTTTCCAGAATACGCACACGGCTAAAAACCTCTTACGGCAACTGAGGAAGATCATCGCAGAATGGTTTACCCCAATTGGACTCTCCTGTGGATTTGTGGCATCGGACAATGCCAGCAATATTGTGTGTGCATTAAATATGGGCAAATTCCAGCACGTCCCATGTTTTGCACATACCTTGAATTTGGTGGTGCAGAATTATTTAAAAAATGAGAGGGGCGTGCAAGAGATGCTGTCGGTGGCCAGAAGAATTGCGGGACACTTTCGGCGTACAGGCACCACGTACAGAAGACTGGAGCACCACCAAAAACGCCTGAACCTGCCCTGCCATCATCTGAAGCAAGAAGTAGTAACGAGGTGGAATTCAACCCTCTATATGCTTCAGAGGTTGGAGGAGCAGCAAAAGGCCATTCAAGCCTAGACAACTGAGCACGATATAGGAGGTGGAATGAACCTGCCTCAAGCGCAGTGGAGAATGATTTCAACGTTGTGCAAGGTTCTGCAACCTTTTGAACTTGCCACACGTGAAGTCAGTTCAGACACTGCCAGCCTGAGTCAGGTCATTCCCCTCATCAGGCTTTTGCAGAAGAATCTGGAGACATTGAAGGAGGAGCTAACACAGAGCGATTCCGCTAGGCATGTGGGACTTGTGGATGGAGCCCTTAATTCGCTTAACAAGGATTCCCGGGTGGTCAATCTGTTGAAATCAGAGCACTACATTTTGGCCACCGTGCTCGATCCTAGATTTAAAACCTACCTTGGATCTCTCTTTCCGGCAGACACAAGTCTGCTGGGGTTTAAAGAACTGCTGGTGACAAAATTGTCAAGTCAAGCGGAACGCGACCTGTCAATATCTCCTCCTTCACATTCTCCCGCAACTGGGGGTGCGAGGAAAAGGCTCAGAATTCCGAGCCCACCCGCTGGCGGTGATGCAGGGCAGTCTGGAGCGACTGCTGATGCTGACATCTGGTCCGGACTAATGGACCTGACAACGATTACGGACATGTCGTCTACTGTCACTGCATATGATTCTCTCCCCATTGAAAGAATGGTGGAGGATTATATGAGTGACCGCATCCAAGTAGGCACGTCAGACAGTCCGTACTTATACTGGCAGGAAAAAGAGGCAATTTGGAGGCCCTTGCACAAACTGGCTTTATTCTACCTAAGTTGCCCTCCCACAAGTGTGTACTCCGAAAGAGTGTTTAGTGCCGCCGCTCACCTTGTCAGCAATCGGCGTACGAGGTTACATCCAGAAAATGTGGAGAAGATGATGTTCATTAAAATGAATTATAATCAATTCCTCCGTGGAGACATTGACCAGCAGCAATTGCCTCCACAAAGTAGTACACAGGGAGCTGAGATGGTGGATTCCAGTGGGGACGAATTGATAATCTGTGAGGAGGAGGATGTACACGGTGATATTTCGGAGGATGATGATGAGGTGGACATCTTGCCGCTGTAGAGCCAGTTTGTGCAAGGAGAGATTAATTGCTTCTTTTTTGGTGGGGGTCCAAACCAACCCGTCATTTCAGTCACAGTCATGTGGCAGACCCTGTCACTGAAATGATGGGTTGGTTAAAGTGTGCATGTCCTGTTTATACAACATAAGGGTGGGTGGGAGGGCCCAAGGACAATTCCATCTTGCACCTCTTTTTTCTTTCATTTTTCTTTGCGTTATGTGCTGTTTGGGGGGTGTTTTTTGAAGGGCCATCCTGCGTGACACTGCAGTGCCACTCCTAGATGGGCCAGGTGTTTGTGTCGGCCACTTGGGTCGCTTAGCTTAGCCATCCAGCGACCTCGGTGCAAATTTTAGGACTAAAAATAATATTGTGAGGTGTGAGGTGTTCAGAATAGACTGAAAATGAGTGGAAATTATGGTTATTGAGGTTAATAATACTTTGGGATCAAAATGACCCCCAAATTCTATGATTTAAGCTGTTTTTTGAAAAAAACACCCGAATCCAAAACACACCCGAATCCGACAAAAAAAATTCGGTGAGGTTTTGCCAAAACGCGTTCGAACCCAAAACACGGCCGCGGAACCGAACCCAAAACCAAAACACACAACCCGAAAAATTTCCGGTGCTCATCACTAGTTTTGTGCTTATGTTTTGGATTCGGTTCCGCGGCCGTGTTTTGGATTCGGACGCGTTTTGGCAAAACCTCCCTGAAAATTTTTTGTCGGATTTGGGTGTGTTTTGGATTTGGGTGTTTTTTTTAAAAAAACAGCTTAAATCATAGAATTTGGGGGTCATTTTGATCCCATAGTATTATTAACCTCAATAACCATAATTTCCACTCATTTCCAGTCTATTCTGAACACCTCACACCTCACAATATTATTTTTAGTCCTAAAATTTGCACCGAGGTCGCTGGATGACTAAGCTAAGCGACCCAAGTGGCCGACACAAACACCTGGCCCATCTAGGAGTGGCACTGCAGTGTCAGGCAGGATGGCAGATTTAAAAAATAGTCCCCAAACAGCACAAGATGCAAAGAAAAATGAAAGAAAAAAAGAGGTGCAAGATGGAATTGTCCTTGGACCCTCCCACCCACCCTTATGTTGTATAAACAGGACATGTACACTTTAACAAACCCATCATTTCAGCGACAGGGTCTGCCACACAACTGTGACTGAAATGACTGGTTGATTTGGGCCCCCACTAAAAAAGAAGCAATCAATCTCTCCTGGCTCTACAGAGGCAAGATGTCCACCTCCTCCTCATCGTCTGATTCCTCACCCCTTTCACTGTGTACATCCCCCTCCTCACAGATTATTAATTTGTCCTCACTGGAATCCACCATCTCAGGTCCCTGTGTACTTTCTGGAGGCAATTGCAGGTGAATGTCTCCACGGAGGAATTGATTATAATTCATTTTGATGAACATCATCTTCTCCACATTTTCTGGAAGTAACCTCGTACGCCGATTGCTGACAAGGTGAGCGGCTGCACTAAACACTCTTTCGGAGTACACACTGGAAAGGGGCAACTTAGGTAAAATAAAGCTAGTTTGTGCAAGGGCCTCCAAATTGCCTCTTTTTCCTGCCAGTATACGTACGGACTGTCTGACGTGCCTACTTGGATGCGGTCACTCATATAATCCTCCACCATTCTTTCAATGGTGACAGAATCATATGCAGTGACAGTAGACGACATGTCAGTAGTCGTTAGCAGGTCCTTCAGTCCGGACCAGATGTCAGCATTCGCTCCAGACTGCCCTGCATCACCGTCAGCGGGTGGGCTCGGAATTCTTAGCCTTTTCCTCGCAGCCCCAGTTGCGGGAGAATGTGAAGGAGGAGCTGTTGACGGGTCACGATCCGCTTGACTTGACAATTTTCTCACCAGCAGGTCTTTGAACCGCTGCAGACTTGTGTCTGCCGGAAAGAGAGATACAACGTAGGTTTTAAATCTAGGATCGAGCACGGTGGCCAAAATGTAGTGCTCTGATTTCAACAGATTGACCACCCGTGAATCCTGGTTAAGCAAATTAAGGGCTCCATCCACAAGTCCCACATGCCTAGCAGAATCGCTCTGTTTTAGCTCCTCCTTCAATGTCTCCAGCTTCTTCTGCAAAAGCCTGATGAGGGGAATGACCTGACTCAGGCTGGCAGTGTCTGAACTGACTTCACGTGTGGCAAGTTCAAAGGGTTGCAGAACCTTGCACAACGTTGAAATCATTCTCCACTGCGCTTGAGTCAGGTGCATTCCCCCTCCTTTGCCTATATCGTAGGCATATGTATAGGCTTGAATGGCCTTTTGCTGCTCCTCCATCCTCTGAAGCATATAGAGGGTTGAATTCCACCTCGTTACCACCTCTTGCTTCAGATGATGGCAGGGCAGGTTCAGGAGTGTTTGCTGGTGCTCCAGTCTTCGGCACGCGGTGGCTGAATGCCGAAAGTGGCCCGCAATTCTTCGGACCACCGACAGCATCTCTTGCACGCCCCTGTCATTTTTTAAATAATTCTGCACAACCAACTTCAATGTATGTGCAAAACATGGGATGTGCTGGAATTTGCCCAGATGTAATGCATGCACAATATTGGTGGCGTTGTCCGATGTCACAAATCCCCAGGAGAGTCCATTTGGGGTAAGCCATTCTGCGATGATGTTCCTCCGTTTCCGTAAGAGGTTGTCAGCTGTGTGCCTCTTATGGAAAGCGGTGATACAAAGCGTAGCCTGCCTAGGAACGAATTGGCGTTTGCGAGATGCTGCTACTGGTGCCGCCGCTGCTGTTCTTGCTGCGGGAGGCAATACATCTACCCAGTGGGCTGTCACAGTCATATAGTCCTGAGTCTGCCCTGCTCCACTTGTCCACATGTCCGTGGTTAAGTGGACATTGGGTACAACTGTATTTTTTTAGGACACTGGTGACTCTTTTTCTGACGTCTGTGTACATTTTCGGTATCGCCTGCCTAGAGAAATGGAACCTAGATGGTATTTGGTACCGGGGACACAGTACCTCAATCAAG
The DNA here is from genome assembly GCF_028390025.1 of Pseudophryne corroboree. Classification (NCBI taxonomy): domain Eukaryota; kingdom Metazoa; phylum Chordata; class Amphibia; order Anura; family Myobatrachidae; genus Pseudophryne; species Pseudophryne corroboree. Next base: position 263,314,124 of record NC_086447.1, on the reverse strand, counting down.
TCTCTAGTTGCCTGCGAATTAACGGTGGATACCGGAAACACGTTTAACACCACCCAGGCTGCCAAGGCCTGAGTTATCCACTTTGCAGCAGGATGACTGCTGTGATATTTCATCTTCCTCGCATAGGACTGTTGGACAGTCAATTGCTTACTGGAAGTAGTACAAGTGGTCTTCCGACTTCCCCTCTGGGATGACGATCGACTCCCAGCAGCAACAACAGCAGCGCCAGCAGCAGTAGGCGTTACACTCAAGGATACATCGGAGGAATCCCAGGCAGGAGAGGACTCGTCAGACTTGACAGTGACATGGCCTGCAGGACTATTAGCTTTCCTGTGTAAGGAGGAAATTGACACTGAGGGAGTTGGTGGTGTGGTGCAGGAGCTTGGTTACAAGAGGAAGGGATTTAGTGGTCAGTGAACTGCTTCCGCTGTCATCCAAAGTTTTTGAACTTGTCACTGACTTCTGATGAATGCGGTCCAGGTGACGTATAAGGGAGGATGTTCCTATGTGGTTAACGTCCTTACCCCTACTTATTACAGCTTGACAAAGGCAACACACTGCTTGACACCAGTTGTCCGCATTTCTGTTGAAATAATTCCACACCGAAGAGGTGATTTTTTTTTTTTTTGTATTTTGACCAGGCATGTCAATGGCCATATTCGTCCCATGGACAACGGGTGTCTCCCCGGGTGCCTGACTTAAACAAACCACCTCACCACCAGAATCCTCCTTGTCAATTTCCTCCCCAGCGCCAGCAACACCCATATCCTCATCCTGGTGTACTTCAACAGTGACATCTTCAATTTGACTATCAGGAACTGGACTGCGGGTGCTCCTTCCAGTACTTGCAGGGGGTGTGCAAATGGTGGAAGGCGCAACCTCTTCCCATCCAGTGTTGGGAAGGTCAGGCATCGCAACCGACACAATTGGACTCTCCTTGGGGATTTGTGATTTAGAAGAACGCACAGTTCTTTGCTGTGCTTTTGCCATCTTAACTCTTTTAAGTTTTCTAGCAGGAGGATGAGTGCTTCCATCCTCAGGTGAAGCTGAACCACTAGCCTTGAACATAGGCCAGGGCCTCAGCCGTTCCTTGCCACTCCGTGTCGTAAATGGCACATTGGCAAGTTTACGCTTCTCCTCAGACGATTTTGATTTAGATTTTTGGGTCATTTTACGGAGCTTTATTTTTTTGGATTTTACATGCTCTCTACTATGACATTGGGCATCGGCCTTGGCAGACGACGTTGATGGCATTTCATCGTCTCGGCCTTGACTAGTGGCAGCAGCTTCAGCACAAGGTGGAAGTGGATCTTGATCTTTCCCTATTTTACTCTCCACATTTTTGTTCTCCATTTTTTAATGTGTGGAATTATATGCCAGTAATATATCAATAGCAATGGCCTACTACTATATATAATGCGCACAACTGAAATGCACCACAGGTATGGATGGATAGTATACTTGACGACACAGAGGTAGGTAGAGCAGTGGCCTACTGTACCGTACTGCTATATATTATATATACTGGTGGTCAGCAAACTGTGCAAAACTGAAATGCACCACAGGTATGGATGGATAGTATACTTGAGGACACAGAGGTAGGTAGAGCAGTGGCCTACTGTACCGTACTGCTATATATTATATATATACTGGTGGTCAGCAAACTGTGCAAAACTGAAATACACCACAGGTATGGATGGTATAGTATACTTGACGACACAGAGATAGAGTAGTGGACTACTGTACCGTACTGCTATATATATATATATATATATATATATAGTTATACTGGTGGTCAGCAAAATTCTGCACTGTCGTCCTACTATATACTACAATGCAGCACAGATATGGAGCGTTTTTCAGGCAGAGAACGTATAATACTGGTGGTCACTGGTCAGCAAAACTCTGCACTGTCCTCCTACTATATAATACTGCTGGTCCCCAGTCCCCACAATAAAGCAATTAGCACACTGGGCACAGATATTTGCAGCACACTGAGCACAGACATGGAGCGTTTTTCAGGCAGAGAACGTAGATATTTGCACTTGCAGCACACTGAGCACAGATATTTGCAGCCCACTGAACATAGAAACTGAGAGGACGCCAGCCACGTCCTCTCACGATTATCTCCAATGCACGAGTGAAAAATGGTGGCGACGCACGGCTCCTTATATAGAATACGAATCTCGCGAGAATCTGACCGCGGGATGATGACTTTCGGGCGCTCTCGGGTTATCCGAGCAAGGCGGGAGGATCCGAGTTGCTCGGACCCGTGGAAAAAAAGGTGAAGTTTGGGCGGGTTCGGATCCCGAGGATCCGAACCCGCTCATCACTAATTGTAATGCTTTGTCTCAGATCCCCATTGTTGAACCTGAGTGGTTAACCTCTATCAAAGGAATGATCTCTACTAGGGTAGCTAATACTGAGACTGAAACTCAGGTGTTGAAGAAGTCTATGGCAGTTTGGTCAGGCTCTGTCCCTATTCCCACAGAAACGTGCACTTGCCCAAATTATGTAAGATGACACGGATACTGAGTCTGATACTGCAGACGGTGATGGGGAGGTGCTGAGGGGGGAGCATTCCCTTGCTAAGGGGGTGCAGCTCATGATTGAGGCCATTAGAGATGTGTTAAACATTAATGACACCACACCTGAGCAGGTTTAGGAGGCTTACTTCACTGACCATAAGAAAGCCTCGCTAACCTTCCCTGCGTCTAAAGAATGAAACTCTATATTTGAAAAATCCTGGGAAAACCCGGAGAAAAAACTCCAGATCCCAAAAATGGTTTTGGATGCTTTTCCCTTCCCTGAGGAAGATAAGAAAAAATGGGAAAACCCACCCATTGTGGACGCATCTGTCTCCAGACTGTCTAAAAAGGTGATTTTACCTGTCCCTGGATATACCACGTTAAAACAACCGGCTGATCGTAAAATTAACACTACGCTCAAATCCATTTACACTGCTTCAGGAGTGGCGTTAAGGCCCAGTATTGCCTGTGCATGGATTTCTAAAGCCATAGTAAAGTGGTCAGGCACATTACTAGAGGATTTGGATACAATGGATAGAAGTGACATTGAATTGTTTTTACGTAACATACAGGATACTGCGGGGCTCATGGTGGAATCCATGAGGGACCTGGCTACGCTGGCTGCACGGATGTCTTCCATGTCGGTCTCAGCCGGCCGCAGGGGACTCTGGCTATGCCAATGGTCTGCAGATGCGGAATCCAGGAGAAGTGTGGAGAACCTACCCTACACAGGTCAGGCTCTGGCAACCGCGGGTAAGTCACCTTTCCTTCCATCTGCTACACCTTCTATGAAGAAACCATTTTCTGCAGCTGTGCCGCAGTCCTTTCAGACCGCTAAGGCAAAAAAGTCCAAGCCTCCTACCACTTTCTTTAGAGGTGGTCGGGCAAAATCCAAAAAGCCTGCACCCGCAAGCTCCCAGGACCAGAGACCTGCTTCTGGTTCCTCAAAATCCTCAGCATGATGGTGGACCTCAAAGCCTTGAAGGCGGGTTGGTGGGTGCGAGACTCAGACGTTTCAGACACATCTAGGTGTCGTCCGGCCTGGTTCCCTGGGTACAGGATATTGTGTCCCAGGGGTACAGACTGGAGTTTCAAGAACTCCCGCCTCACCGACTCTTCAAATCAGGCTTGCCAGCTTTGCTGACAGACAGGGCTATTCTACAGGAAGCCATCCTAACATTGGAAAAGTCACAGGTCATTGTCCAAGTTCCACCTCATATACAAAACAAGGGATATTATTCAAACCTTTTCGTGGGACCGAAACCGGATGGTTCGGTCAGACCAATTTTGAACTTGAAATCGTGGAACCCTTACCTGAGGATGTTCAAATTCAAAATGGAGTCTCTCAGAGCAGTGATTTCAGGTCTGGAGGAGGGAGAGTTTCTGGTATCCCTGGATATCAAGGATGCGTACCTCCACATTCCGATTTGGCCGCCTCACCAGGCTTATCTCAGATTTGTACTCTTAGACAGTCACTATCAGTTCCAGGCACTGCCATTCGGCCTCTCCACAGCACCAAGGGTGTTCACCAAGGTGATGGCAGAGATGATGGATCTCCTCCGCAGACAGGGGGTGAACATAATCCCATATTTGGATAATCTGCTGATAAAGGCACCATCAAGGGAGAGGTTGTTGGACAACATTGCCCTCTCAACCCGACTACTCAAGGATCATGGGTGGATTCTGAACCTACCAAAATCTCATCTGGAACCAACACTGAGGCTTCCGTTCCAGGGGATGATACTGGATACGGAGGCACAGAAGGTATTCCTTCCTTTAGACAAGGCATTGATAATCCAGTCGATGGTACGGGATGTTCTAAAACCAACCCGGATATCGGTGCATCTATGCATATGCCTCCTGGGGAAGATGGTAGCCTCTTATGAGGCACTGCAGTACGGAAGGTTTCACGCAAGGCCCTTCCAGCTGGATCTGTTGGACAAATGGTCCATTGTTCTCACGACTCATCTGCTCAGGGAACACGGTTGGATCCTCAATCTTCCAAAATCACATTTGGAGCCGACCAGGGGGTATATTTACTAAGCTCCCGATTGTGACCGATTTGGTGTTTTTTTGTCAAAGTGTCATCTCGGGAATTTACTAAACTCAAATCTCGGCAGTGATGAGGGCATTCGTATTTTTTTTTTTTTAAGTCAAAGAAAAAAAATACGAATGAATACACCATCGGTCAAATACGCCTGTTATTTGATAGAACTCGTCATTTACTAAAATTTGTATTTCACAAACCCTGCCGGCAATAGCCAAACACTGCCGTGAATAAATACAAATTATAAAAAAAAAAGCAGTTTTAAAATAGACCTGCTTTTTTTTTTATCGTGTTCTGATAGGCATGCACGGATCCGTGAGATCCGTGCATGTTTATCAGTGGTAAGGGGTGGGAAAGTGTTAAATTTTTTATAAAAAAAATGCGTGGGGTCCCCCCTCCTAAGCAAAACCAGCCTCTGGCTCTTTGAGCCGGTCCTGGTTGACAAAATATGGGGGAAAAAATGACATGGGTTCCCCCATATTTCATCAACCAGCACCGGGCTCTGCGCCTGGTCCTGGTTCCAAAAATACGGGGGACAAAAAGCGTAGGGGTCCCCCGTATTTTTAAAACCAGCACCGGGCTCCACTAGCCAGGTACATAATGCCACAGCCGTGGGACACTTTCATTGTGGTCCTGGCGGCCCTGGCATAACATACCCAACTAGTCACCCATGCGCTCCATTGTATCCAATGGTGGGAACTTTGCGGTCAGCGGTGAGGTTACTTTCGGTCAACCGCTGACCGCAAAGTTCCCACCATTGGATACAATGGAGCTCATAGGCGCAACATTGTATCTCTGCCGTCTGCAGCCTCACAGACACTACAGGAGCACACAGCCAATCAGGAGAGTGCCACGACGTGGCGCTCCCTGATTGGCTGAAGGGAGCCTCTTTGACAGGAGTCAGGGGGGGTCCTGGCAGTCGGGGAAAGGGGTCCCATGTGTAAACATGGGACCCCTTTCAGTGCGTGGTCGGGTTTCCGTTTTTTTGTTTTGCCAAGTACGTGGATTATTCAAAGAACACAAGCAACACTGGATTATGTGAGTACAGGTTGAGTATCCCTTATCCAAAATTCAAAATCCCACATTTTTGGTTTCCCTACTGAGATAATGAGACGTGTATAGATATATTATATTATATTATATTATATATAATTTATCTATACATACACATAATATATAATATATACGTCATTATCTCAGTAGGGGACCCAAAAATGTGGGATTTAGAATTTTGGATAAGGGATACTCAACCTGTATAATTTTTTCACAGGTACCCCAAGGATTCTACATGGAGAAGAGGACCGAGCCTCGTGTGAACATAGGTAAGTATGTATGTTTGGAGGTGTGCATGTATGTAATAAACTTATACTATCACGGTGTGTGTGCCCTGTTTTTTTGGGGGTATTTTTTTAGTAGTGGTACTACAGGTACCAGTGGGCCCGGTTTTCCACCGCATGCTGGTACTTGTGGTTCTCCAAGTACCAGCATGCGGGGGAAGCTTGCTGGGACTTGTAGTACTGCTACTAAAAACAATATTCACATTTTTTACAAAAGGCTATCAGCCCCCCATCCGCCGCCCTTGGATGGGGGGGGACAGCCTCGGGCTTCACCCCTGGCCCTTGGGTGGCTGGAGGGGGGGACCCCTTGATTTAAGGGGTTCCCACTCCTCCGGGGTACCCCGGCCAGGGGTGACTAGTTGGGTATGTAATGCCAGGGCCGCCAGGACCACAATAAAAGTGTCCCCCGGCTGTGGCATTATGTACCTGGCTAGTGGAGCCCGGTGCTGGTTTTAAAAATACGGGGGACCCCTATGCTTTTTGTCCCCCGTATTTTTGGAACCAGGACTAGGCGCAGAGCCCGGTGCTGGTTGATGAAATATGGGGGAACCCCTGTCATTTTTTCCCCCGTATTTTGTCAACCAGGACCGGCTCAAAGAGCCTGAGGCTGGTTTTGCTTAGGGGGGCGACCCCACGCATTTTTTTTGCCTTTTAAAATTTTTTCATTTTTTACGAAAGGTGCACAATGAAGCTCTGCACAGATCTCACAGATCCGGCCGAGATTCATTGTGTTAATGTCGGCAGTGTTTTACTATTCACTCCCGTAAAACACTGCCAGAAAATACGAATGACATCGACATCGGAAAACCCGAAAATGCAAAATACGACAGCATAGTAAATGACTCGTAATAAATTCAAAAAGTTGCAAATTCACACATTCGATGTCATTCGTGTTTGAACTTTAATCTCACTCTGAAAAATACGAATTTTAGTAAATATACCCCCAGGAGGTTGTCTTTTCTGGGAATGATCCTCGACACGGAAGTGCAGAGGGTGTTTCTCCCGGAGGAGAAAGCGTTGGTGATACAAACAATGGTCCGGGATGTCCAGAAGCCAGCCCGGGTTTTGGTTCATTTGTGCATTCGCCTTCTGGGGAAGATGGTGGCCTCTTACGAGGCGCTACAGTACGAAAGGTTTCATGCTCGGCCCTTCCAACTGGATCTCCTGGACAAGTGGTCGGGATCTCATCTACGTATGCACCAGAGAATACATCTGTCGCCGAAAGCCAGGATTTCACTCCTCTGGTGGCCGCAACTACCTCACCTTCTGGAGGGCCGCAGGTTTGGGATTCGGAACTGGGTCCTTCTAACCACGGATGCAAGTCTCCGGGACTGGGGCACAGTAACTCAGGGGGAAACCTTCCAAGGACGGTGGTCAAGCCTGGAATCCAGCCTTACAATAAACATTCTTGAACTAAGAGCCGTCTGCAACGGTCTTTTCCAAGTGGCCCATCTTCTGCGAGATCAAGCCATTCAAGTGCAGTCGGACAATGTAACAATGGTGGCTTACATAAACCAACAGGGCGGAACGAAGAGCAGAGCTGCAATGTCAGAGGTAACAAGAATCATCCTCTGGGCAGAAAAATACGTGTTGGCGCTCTCAGCAATCTTCATTCCGGGAGAACACAACTGGGAAGCGGACTTCCTCAGCAGACATGAGCTCCATCCAGGAGAGTGGGGACTCCATCCGGAGGTGTTCACAGAGGTATCAGATCTTTGAGGTGTACCTCAAATAGACATGATGGCCTCTCGTCTCAACAAGAAGCTTCGGCAGTATTGTTCCAGGTCGAGGGACCAACATGCCGTGGCGGTGGACGCCCTAGTGACTCCATGGGTGTTCCAGTTGGTGTACGTATTTCCTCCACTTCAACTCATTCCAAGAGATCTAAAACTCATAAGGAAAACAAGAGTTCAGGCAATCCTCATTGCTCTGGACTGGCCAAGAAGGGCTTGGTACGCGAATCTTCTGGATTTACCGCTAGAAGAGCCGAAGCCTCTTCCTCCTCGGGAGGAACTGCTGCAGCGGGGTCGTTCGCTTATCAAGACTTACCACGGCTACGTTTGATGGCATGGAGGTTGAATGCCAGATATTAGCTTGGAAGGGCATTCCAAACAAGGTTATTCCTACCCTGGTACTAGGAAAGGAGTAATGTCTAAACATTACCATCGTATTTGGAAAAAATATATATCTTGGTGTGAGTCCAAGAAGTTTCCTACGGTGGAGTTTCAACTGGGATGGTTTCTCCTCTTCCTGCAAGCAGGTGTGGATATGGGCCTGAGGTTGGGATCCGTAAAGGTCCAGATTTTGGCCCTATCCATTTTCTTTCAGAAAAACTTCCCTCCCTGAGGTTCAGACTTTTCTGAAAGGGGTTCTGCACATCCAACCTCCCTTTGTGCCGCCTACGGTGCCCAGGGATCTTAACGTGGTGTTACATTTCCTCCAATCGGATTGGTTCGAGCCTATACCGGAGGTTGAGGTCAAATTTCTCACGTGGAAGGCTGTTACTTGGTTGGCTTTAGCTTCTGCTAGATGTGTTCTGCTGCTCCTCTCCTCACAAGGCTTTGTCTTGTAAGAGCCCCTACTTGATCTTCCATGAAGATAGAGCTGAGCTCCAGACACGTCAGCAGTTCCTTCCGAAGGTTGTGTCGGCATTTCATATCAACCAACCTATTGTGGTGCCAGTTGCTACTGACTCCTCAATTTCATCAAAGTCCTTGGATGTTGTAAGGGCTCTGAAAATCTATGTGAAGAGGATTGCTCATCACAGAAAATCGGACTCTCTGTTTGTCCTGTATGATCCCAAGAAATTTGGGTGTCCTGCTTCTAAGCAGACGATCTCTCGCTGGATCAGGTTCACTATCCAGCATGCGTATTCTGTGGCAGGATTGCCGTGTCCTACGTCTGTTAAGGCCCACTTTACTCGTAAGGTGGGTTCTTCCTGGGCGGCTGCCTGGGGTGTCTCGGCTTTACAGCTTTGCCGAACGGCTACTTGGTCTGGGTCGAACACGTTTGCAAAGTTCTACAAGTTCGATACTTTGACCAAACTTCAGGTCCTCAGCAGCCAATCAGTTCTGCAGGAGCCTCCGCGCTCTCCCTCCCATTCTGGGAGCTTTGGTACATCCCCATGGTACTAATGTGGACCCCAGCATCCTCTAGGACGTAAGAGAAAATAGGATTTTAATTACTTACAAGTAAATCCTTTTCTCATTACGGCAGAGTCCCCCTTTTTACACATTACGGCAGACAGTCCCCTTTTTACACATTACAGCAGACGGTCCCCTTTTTACACATTACAGCAGACGGTCCCCTTTTTACACATTACAGCAGACGGTCCCCTTTTCACACATTACAGCAGACAGTCCCCCTTTTTACACGTTACGGCAGACAGCATCCTCCTTGTTTTAAACATTACGGCAGACAGTCCCCCTTTTTACACATTACGGCAGAGTCACACTTTTTACACATTATGGCAGACAGGCCCCCTTTTTACACATTACAGCAGACAGTCCCCCTTTTTTTACACATTACGGCAGACAGCGTCCCCCTTTTTTACACATTACGGCAGACAGTCCCCCATTTTATACATTACGGCAGACAGTCAGGTTCCTTGGTGCAGGCAGTCAGGCAGATCCCGGGCAGGGGAGGAGGAGGGAGCCGCAGCAGCGCACTGTAATTGGTGGCGGTGCCGCTGCAGCTGTCCCTCTCCTTCAACATAGGCTGGCCGCCAATGCTGGGATGCGCTTCCCTCATCCCAGCATTCACAGCGGCTGCAGCAGCGGCCAGCCTATGTGGAAGGAGGGACAGCTGCAGCGGCGCCGCCATAAATTACAGTGCGCTGCTGTGGCTCCCGAGTCCCGCTCCCTCCTCCTCCACTGTCCCCGGAGCTGCTGCTCCTCTCCTCACTCAGGCGGCTTGTAATGAGTCAGTTTGACTCATTACAATGACGCTGACTAAAATCCCCTTGGAACAGCGATGTGGCCAGTTGGGCACTCAAGGCGACTGCGCTGTGTGCCAGGCACACCTGGCACAAACATAGTTATGGCCCTGGTCTGTGGGTGGAGGCAGGGGATAACTCAGTGCCTGTCTGGGCAGCAGGGGGCTCCGATGCAATGCACCAGCTGCACCAATGGGAGTTACACCTCTGCACCCACGTATCATCCACTAGGGTGTGTTTACATGGTGTGGCACATGCGCAGTTTGTAAAACTTGCGATTCAGAATTAGGTCCATAGTTTATAAATCTGTATCTCATTCCCTGTAGCATTTATTCTTGCAGTGAATCCACAATGTAAAACAGGCAAAGAATATGTATAAAGGACCTAATTCAGACCTGGTCGCACGCAGGCTAGTTTTTGACTGCTGCGACCAGGTAATCGCCGCCTACAGGGGAGGAGGTAAACGCTGTGCAGGGGTGCGATCGGCTGTGCAGAGAGATGCACAAACAATAGTTTGTGCTTTTTCTGCACAGCCCAGGACTTACTCAGCCGCTGCGAAGATCCGGGATGTTGCTGACGTTAGGAACCATCCTGGAAACGGCCGGGCACACCTGCGTTTTTCCGGACACTCCCAGAAAACTGTGAGTTGCCGCCCACGAACGCCTTCTTCCTGTCAATCTTCTTGTGATCGCCGGTGCAATCGCTTTCTTCGTTCGTTTCGTCACTGCCCAGTGCCGGCCGGTCACACGCATGCGCAGTACACACCAGATTGCACGGCTGCGAAAAATGCAGCGTGCGATCGGGTCTGAATGACCCCCAAAGACTGCAGAAGTAAATGTCTGCTAACAGCCACGGGCCTTCAAAGAATTATACTACCAAGAGAGTGAAAACCTTAATAATTTCCTGACTAAATACAGCTGTTCTGATACTCAAGGGAAGGTTGTACAGCTGACCACCGCCTATATCATATCAAACTATTTCCAGTTTAAAGAAAACGATATATAATCCTCCTAAATTGAACCCAGCAAAAAGAGAAAATATGTGGCTTAATGCAAATGTTTAATGTATATGACTCTGGTTAGATTGCCACATAGAACTATTGTATGAACTCACACTGGAGAATTGATTACATACCCTCCAACATGACCCGCCCCACTAGGTACAAAATGCTCTGTTTCTGGACTTCCCTCTTAATTTATGATTTCCATCACCTGTGATGAACTAGTTAAATGATAAGAAAGCTGTTTCTTCACAGGTGATGGCAATAATAAATTAAGAGGGAAGTCCAGTAACAGAGCATTTTGTACCTAGTGGGGTGGGTCATGTTGGCGGGTATGTGATTAATGCATGTTAATACAATCTACAGTATATCCATACTTGCCTACTTTTGAAAAAGCATTTCAGGGAGATTGTGAAAGTAAAGGTGTGTACACACGGTGAGATAAATTTGTGAGATTTTGACTATATAGTCAAAATCTTATGAAAAGTTAGTGCATATCTCAAGGTGTAATGGTGTGTACACACGGTGAGATATTTTCTTACGATTTTGACTATATAGTCAAAATCGTAAGAAAAGTTAGTGCAGATCGCAAGGTGAAAGTTACCTTGCGATCCCGATTCGATGCCGATGCGCGGTCCCGTACGGTCAGCATCGCAAGCTTAGATAGACTGTGCAGGCAAATCAATTTTGACTATTTCTATAGAAGAGATACTCAAAATTGACACTTAGCCAAAATCGCACATAGGGGCCAATTCAGTAAGGTTAGCAAATTCTGCTAATCAGCAGAATTTGCTAACCATTAGCACGCATGCTGGGGGACGCCCAGCATGCTGACCGGCGCCTTCCCCCCTGCTTCAAGCAGAAATTGCAAACAGCACGCAATTTCTGCTTTTTAGCAGAAATTATGGATGACACCTGCCAGCACAGCTTAGCTGCGGCCGCAGGAGTCCCGGCGCCATTTTTGCTGCCACAGCGTCTGCGTGTGACATCGCGCAGCCGCACCCCCAACACGCCCCCGTTCGCGCGTACCAGCCCACCGTTTGGGCTGGCACACCCCAGCAACGCTCCGTTTCCACCCAGAAAATGGAGCGTCGCCGCCCCTCTCCCGCCCCACGACCGCCTCTGCCTGATTGACATGCAGAGGCAATCGTATTTTCTGCAGCTTCCCGCAGAAAATGCGGGTGCATGCGCAGTAGGGCTTGCTGTGCATGCGCCCGCAGCAAAAATTCAGTATGAATCGCTACTTGCGATTCATACTGAATTTGCCCCATAGTCCGTATAGTAAGCACACTCATTACGTGCTTGCGATGCCGACCTAGCCCCTGTCGCATAGTGAGAATCGGGCATAGCCCGAATCTCACCGTGTGTATGGGCCTTTAGGCAGCTTGCAATACAGATTCGATCCCGATGCACACTCCCGTGGGGTCAGTATCGTAAGGCTAGATAGACTGTGCAGGCAAGTCAATCTTGACTATCTAGTATACTATCTAGTACAAAGTACAGTCAAAATTGGCACTTTGTCAAAATCGTACATAGACAAAATCTCAAGCACAGATAGTACAGATTTTGACTATCTGTGGTATCTGAGCTCTGGGGAAGTTCAAGGGAAATTGCATAGTCAAAATCGGACATAGCAAAGATCTCACCGTATGTACGCACCTACACCTATCAGTGCGGACGTGTACTGCTGCATCTGAGTGGCGTGTCATAAACATGACTGATATCCAAATTTAAATAAACCCCAAAGTTAGTAAGATCTACTTGTGGAAGGAAAGACACTGATATTTTGCAGGATTTGTTCATGTATTGTTTTGTACAAGAGGTTCCATATACTGTAGGTGGCCACGAGAAACCTTATTTAAAATGCATGTAGCCATAGGGATCATTGTGCCTTATAACCAATGCAGGGTAATAGTACTTATGAGCCCATCAGTGATTTCCTTTTTCCCCCCAAGAATGTAACAGCTGCATAATGGGGGTAAGAGACAATAAGGGAGATTGATGGACTATTCAGGGAGTCAGGGAGATTGCTACTATTTCAGGGAGTCTCCTGCAGAATGAGGGAGGGTAAGCAACTATGTATCACACCTCCCTTTTGTGAAATGAAACCGTTTTTGCCAGTAACTGGTTGTTTTAGGTTTTTATTCTTGTGTTGGAGAGGTTCATACTTTCTAATGTATTCACTTTGGTTTTGCACAGTACCAGTTGAAGAACCACTTAATAATAAGCCTTGGTTTATTATTATTATTATTATTATTATTATTATTATTATTATTAGCAGTTTCTTATATAGCGCAGCATATTCCGTTGCGCTTTACAATTAGAACAACAGTTATAGAACAAAACAGGGCAAAGACAGACATAGCGGTAGGAAGGCCCTGCTTGCAAGCTTACAATCTATAGGGAAATAGGTATTGATACACAAGGATAGATGCTACCTGTTACATAATGTTTCCCCAGATTGCTAGGTTCTTAGTGGGTTGTATGATATGATCACCCAGCAATGTTGGAAGACAAAATGTGAGGTTATGGGGACTGTGCAGAGGGAATGTAACTGGATAGGGAAGCATTGAAGGTTATGTGTGTGGGTCAGGAATTTGGTAGGCTTGTCTGAAGAGATGAGTTTTCAGGGAACGTTTAAAGGTTTGGAGACTAGTGGAGAGTCTTATTGTGCGTGGGAGGGCATTCCACAGAGTGGGTGAAGCCCGGGTAAAGTCCTGTAATTTTGAGTGGGAACAGGTAATACATCTGGATGAGAGACGCAGATCTTGTGCAGAGCGGAGGGGTCTGGTAGGGAGATATTTTGAGATGAGTGAGGAGATGTATGATGGTGCAGTTTGGGTAATAGCCTTGTATGTAAGTAAAAGTATTTTATATTTGATACGGTAGAATACCGGTAACCAATGGAGGGACTGACAGAGCGGATCAGCAGACGAAGAACGTCTGGCGAGGAAGATTAGCCTCGCAGCTGCATTTAAAATGGATTGAAGTGGTGAGAGCCTATATTTGGGAAGACCAGTAAGGAGACTATTACAATAATCAATGCGGGAGATGATGAGTGCATGGATCAGAGTTTTTGCAGTGTCTTGTGTAAGGGCGTATTTTGGATATGGTTTTAAGGTGCATGTAACATGATTTAGAGACAGATTGAATGTGTGGCACAAACGACAGTTCAGAGTCAAGGATGACACCTAGGCAGCAAGCTTGTGGGGTAGGGTGGATAGTTGCATTGTCAACAGTTATGGCAATATCAGGTTGGTAACTACCCTTAGCTGGTGGGAAAATAATTAATTCTGTTTTGGAAAAGTTGAGTTTCAGATGGCGAGATGACATCCAAGATGAAATGGCAGACAGGCATCCAGTGACACGAGCCAATACAGATGGTGATAAATCTGGGGAGGATAGGTAGATTTGAGTATCATCCGCGTACAAATGATACTGAAATCCGAAGGAGCTGATTAGTTTACCAAGAGAGGAGGAATAGATTGAGAAAAGCAGAGGACCTAAGACTGATCCTTGCGGTACTCCAACTGATAGAGGTAGAGAAGAGGAGGTAGAATCAGAGAAGCGAACACTGAAAGATCGATTAGATAGGTAGGATGAGAACCAAGTAAGGGCTGTGTCCTGAAGACCTAGGGACTCTAGTGTTTGTATGAGAAGAGAGTGGTCAACAGTGTCTTAAAGCAGTAGAGAGATCTAGAAGAATAAGTAGTGTGTAATGGCCTTTTGATCTAGCAGTGACCAGATCATTCACTACTTTGGTCTCCGTGGAGTGTTGGGCACGAAAGCCTGACTGAAGTGAGTCCAGTAAGTTGTGGGAGTTAAGAAAGTGTGTAAGGCGAGTGTAGGCAAGTCTCTCAAGTAGCTTGGAGGGACTGGGTAGCTGAGAAATGGGATGGTAGTTAGAGAGTGTGTTTGGGTCAGAGTTGTGTGTTTTCAGAATGGGAGTAATCACTGCATGTTTAAACAGAGATGGAAAGATGCCAGTAGAGAGAGAGAGATTACAGATTTTAGTTAAGGTTGGGATAAGCACAGGAGACAAACTTTTGCTGACCTGTGAGGGTATAGGATCAAGAGGAGAGGTAGTGGAGTAGGAGGATGAAAAGAGTGTTGATACTTCATCTTCACTTGTGGGATCAAATGAAGAGAAAGTGCCAGAGGGTTCAGATAGGGATTTGAGCAGGTCACTGGCTGAGTTAGAGCATACCATTTCATCTCGGATTTCATCAATCTTATCCTTGAAGTAGGAAGCAAGTTCTTGTGCACTGATAGTAGCTAGTGGGGGAGGTGAGGGAGGGTAAAGAAGTGATTTAAATGTATTAAAAGTCGTTTGGGGTTGGTGGCATGATAAGAGATGAGAGATTGGAAATATGTTTGTTTGGCAGTGTCCAGGGCCTGACGATAGGAGTGGTAGGTAGTCTTATATGTGAGAAAGTCACTTGGATTCTGAGATTTCCGCCACTGACGTTCTACCTTACGTGACAGTTTTTGTAGGTGTCTTGTTGATTTAGAGTGCCATGGTTGGCATCTAAGCCTACGTGGAGTGTGATGGGTAGCTGGAGCAACTTCATCAAGGGCACTGTCTAGGGTCTGGTGCAGGTGGGATACAGCAGTGTCAGGTGTGGTGAATGTAGAGATTGGTGAGAGACGTTGTTGCAGAGAAGTGGAAAGTTGTTGAAAATTTATATTGTTAGTATTTCTGCGTGTTAGAGGAGGCTTGCTTGGTTTTAGTATCCTAGAATTTAAAGTAATAGAAGAGATTGTGAAGGTGATCAGGTTGTGATCAGAGAGAGGGAAAGGAGTGTTAATGAGTTGGGAAACTGAGCAGAGCCTGGTGAACACAAGATCAAGGCAGTGGCCCTCCTGGTGAGTAGAGGAGTCGGACCATTGGGTTAGGCCAAGAGAGGAGGTTAGAGAGAGGAGTTTGGATGCATGAACAGATTGTGGACTGTCAAGAGCTATATTGAAATCGCCCATAATGATGGTGGAGATGTCAGAGGATAAGAAGTGTGGGAGCCAGGCAGAAAAATCTTCTAGAAATTGTTGTTTAGGTTGCCCAGGAGGGCGATAGATAGCTGCAACACGCAGAGAGAAGGGGGTGAAAATCCTGATAGAGTGAACTTCAAATGATGTGAATGCGAGTGATGGAGCCTGAGGTAGAACAGTGTATGTGAAAAACTGTGACAGTAAGATTCCAACCCCACCACCTTTACTATTATTAGGCCTAGATGTGTGTATGAAGTGGAAACCACCGTGTGACAGTGCTGCAGGGGAGGCCGTGTCTGATTGTGTGAGCCATGTTTCTGTTATAGCCAGCAGTTTAAAGTTGTGAGATATGAAGAGGTCATGGATGGATGTTAATTTGTTGCAAACAGAGCGTGCATTCAATAAGGCACATTTTAGTGACTTGGAGGGGGATGGGAGACACGTGATATTTATGAGGTTAGATGGATTTCTATGTTTTGAGACAGCTGAGTGTGAGAGGGAAAGGTGGTTGGGGCCTGGATTTGGTGATATGTCACCAGCTAATAAAAGCAGAAGAGTGAGATAAATATTGGTGGATGTTTGCGAGCGTTTATTCTGGTGGCCAATTGTGGTTGTCAAAGTACTTGCAGAGAAGTAAGTATAAAGCTCATGAGTGGTTAGAAGAGGGGAGTGGAGAATAGAAGCTGTAATGTGCACAGAGGGGTGAGTTTCAGGGTGAGTGTAAAATGTGTGAAATTTGGTGAGAATTCCATGAATAGAAATAAGAAACAGTAGTTTGATGAACATGCTGTGGTTGTTTGTGTTTTCTTGGGTTAAAGTGGAGTAGGAGTAAGTTGTAAAAATAAGTTACCATTCCTTGATGTTGTTCAATGTTTTTTCAACTGTTTTTTTAACTGAGAGATGAGATTATGTGACTATGCAGTTGTCGACGTACTGTACAAAGCTGTATGTTCTTAACTGTAAATTGCTTCATTCTGGCAGACACATTCCTGATGTCCTGCTATCAGAAGCTGAAATGCATAAAGCAGTATTATCTGTGTGAGTCACAGTAAGACAGGAAATCTCCAGCAGACCCACCCTTCCTTCCTGTAAGTCAGTTGCTGAACCCCAGGCAAGTGCGACCAGATGACTGTTAAAATGTGCATTCCAGACATATAGCAAACTATTTATATTGATCATCCCAATATACGTCAATTTCAAAAAATACTATTACAATTAAAGTAAGAGAATTAAACCATTTTTTGTATTTGAATCAATTCTAGTATCAGTTATGATTATGCTCAATTATTAAGTGTAACTAATATTATTATTATTTTTTTGGGACATTATGATAGTAGCTTCTAAGTGTCTAACCTGGAAATAGAAGAGGAGCATGTCTTGCAGTAGTAAGGAGGGGGCGGATAGCAGTGTACAGCTTGAATCATTGAAGAATAGCTAACTTTCTGGACTACCTGTTTCTATTAAAATTAGAATTTATAATCAGACCCCTTTCCCACTACCGCAATAAACCGGTTAATATTTCCAGAGCAACCCAGGTCGCGGCTTGGTGGAAAAGGGTGCTTGAAAAATAACTCGGGTCCAGTTACTCCTGTGGTGTAAACAGCGTGACACGAGTCACGCAAAAGGTATAGAGAGAGCTGGATCACGGGTACTTGGAGATGATGTCCTGTCCAAGCTCCGACAGAACAGGAAGACTGCACACGGGTGTAGTCTGAGAGGGTTCTACCTGCTAATATGCTGGGTCCAGCCTGTGGTTTGAAAATTGTTCGAAAACCTAAGTCGGACCCGGCATTTTGGTAGAAAAGCGGTATAAATTAAGCTGGGCATACACCATACAATTACCTGGCAAGTCATCTGCCAGATCTGGCTGGTTGGAATGAAAATCTTGTAATGGATGAAAATAAATGACAATCGACCATTTGCTCCCAAACAATTGAAAATGGACAAAACCTGTTGTTCAGACAAATTGGTTAAATCGCACTGCGCATCTGTAAAGGTGACTTTGCAATTCCTCTCAAAATGAGGATTTCTTTGCACAGTGACTGACAGGAAGTGTCTAGAGATGTGCGGGTTCTGATTTACTCGGTTCTTAATACCAAAATTAATGTGAGTACGGATTTATCCGGATTTTTTTATTGGCTATCTAAAATACATGACATCCAAGAGTCAATAAGATGCCATTTTGAGATACGAGTATAACCGGGTAAATCCAAACCTGCACATCTGGCAGCAAAAACGCAGACGTATCATGGCCGTTTTTGGGGCATATATCTGACGTCAGCTGCTATCTTGTACTTGGGTATCGAAATGCGTTCGTTGAGGACTGTTTGGTGGAGCTCTCCCATGGTCAGATGGTACAGTGGGTATTCGGGGACGCCTGTGACACTGTTTAACAATGTGCAATTGTCTACTTATCATGTGGTAGACCACATGACCGGGTGAGAGTCCATCTTTTACTTGTTTTTGTACTGTGTTTGCTTGGATTTTATTAAAATTTATTACACTATTGGAAGCCTTTCCTTTATTCCATATGTAACGGAGGAGTATTGAAAGGGCATTGAAGGAAGGAGTGGATTCATAACAGCCGCTCCAGTAAAAGTGTTATTGTCTACTTATCCAGTAGACCAGTGGTTCTCAAACTCGGTCCTCAAGACCCCACACAGTGCATGTTTTGCAGGTAACCCAGCAAGTGCACACTGCACAGGTGTATTAATTACTCACTGACACATTTTAAAAGGTCCACAGGTGGAGCTAATTATTTCACTTGTGATTCTGTGTGGAGACCTGCAAAACATGCAATGTGTGGGGTCCTGAGGACCGAGTTTGAGAACCTGTGCAGTAGACCATCATATTCGGTAGGAGTCTACATCATCAATCTTGTATGTGAAATATACCGAAGGGGTGATACACTATGAGATTTCCTCTCTATTTTTTGAGTGTACAGAAGCTGTAAGAAGTTACTCGCTTTGGAGGAACATTTGAGGAGGCAGAGTCTTGAAATTGCCGTTCTAGTGACCAATAAGCGCCGAAGGATAAAGTGGTGATATTGTTTTTGTGTATTGTTTAGTGGTTTGGATGGAAGCCACTTCACCTACTTGTCTAACAGACAGCGCACTTGATCTAGTTATAAAAATGTTGTTTCTGCAGAGAAACATGCGCCTGCATCGCTACTGCCGCAACCAGTCTGTGTAGTCACAGACCTAATCGAGCAGTCAGTGTTCCCTGTTGGTACGTGTAGGCTGTAAAACTGTACTCAGTTGCGAATGGGTTTGTGATTGATCCGGTGGGTGGCTCTTTTAATTTTGGGTGGCAGCTTTACTTGTTAACATTATCAGTTCCATAGCCTAGAAAATCGCAATTGTATTAGCAGACAACTCTGAGCAACTCACATGATTGCCTGGCGAGAGAAAGGTTGAGATTTAGCAATTCGCTCCCTTTCCATTTAGGGAACATTGTTTTACTACGTTGACACTATTTTTTATTTAATCACTTCCCTATTTTTCTTGTCAAACCCAAGAAGATGCTGACCTATTTTATCGTAGTAGTATTCTGCATTTCTACACAATTTCCCAGTGTGGTAAGCATACAGTATATAACTATGCGTCATATTGTTACGCACACCAGTGCTGACAAGAGTATACCGGTGTATGAACAGAGAGGGATGCAAAGCAAACGAACTCACAGACAGACTTGGGAGTATAACATAACATACACAGAAGGTGATGGAATAACTAATAAACACAAAGTGAACGAGAAGCCCAAAGGCTCAGGAATTGGGTGTCTCCCTAGTGTCAGGAATGCTCAGATGGAATAGAGCGGACAATGAGGCGAGATGTAGTGATTTAACATGTGGAGCACCCGAAATGATGTTGCTAAGAGCAACAGAAAGAACCCTAAAGGGTTACCAACGGGTGTGGAAATAAACTCCTTGGTCAGAGATAGAAATATAGACACAAGGAGAGTATCCACAATCCTAACCCCCACTTGCAGGGCACAGATTCAGCTTACTGCCACTAAACTGACACCTGGACGCCCTGCACAGTGAGAGAGGATTAAGCAGGCAGGTCTGAGAGTACAGCCGCAAACCTGCTGGGTTCACAGAATAGCAAAAGAACCCCAGCAGGTTAAACAACTGACTCCAGTCTTACTGCTAGGTCCGGATTGTCAGAATGAAGTACCGAATCCCAAGGCCTATTTGCAGTAAGCAACAAGTAAATACAAAGTCACACAGTACTAGCTAACTCTCTGGAACTGACTAACAAACAAAGATTCAGCAGCATTTGCCTAGCCTGAGAGGATGGTTTATATATAGCAGGTGCTGTCCACGCCCCACTCAGACCTCACAGACTGTGAGCACAAAACCAGCGCCGGATTCCCTGCCGTGCACAGAGCCTGTAACCACTGCACAGTAAAAACCCGGACCGGAGTATCAGCTGCGCTCAGGTTACTTCGCTAACACTTGCTTCCAGTTGCCATGGCGACGTGGCAGCACAGAGCAGGAGATCCTAACAGTACCCCCCCTCTGACGAGGGGTCAAAGAACCCCTACCACCGGGTTTATCGGGGAACTGCGAGACGAAAGAGCGTATCAGCCTTGATGTTTTTTGACCCAGGGCGATATGTTATCAAAAAATTAAAGCGAGCAAAAAACAAAACCCATTGTGCCTGCCTGGCATTGAGCCGCTTCGCTGACTCTAAATATGCCAGATTTTTATGGTCGGTGAGAATTGAGACCACAAACTTAGCCCCCTCAAGCCAGTGTCTCCACTCCCCGAGTGCATCCTTTATAGCCAACAATTCCCGGTTACCCACGTCATAATTCATCTCGGCAGACGAAAATTTACGGGAAAAGTAAGCACAGGGATGAAGGCGATTATCAGACACCCCCAACTGAGAGAGCACTGCCCCAATACCTATCACGGAGGCATCCACCTCCACCACAAAAGGACGCTCTGGATCTGGGTGTCGCAGCACCTTGGCCGAGACAAATGCCCCTTTGAGACGGGCAAAGGCCGCTTTGGCCTCACAAGACCAGTGAGCAACATCCGCCCCTTTCTTAGTGAGTGCCACCAAGGGGGCCACTATAGACGAAAATCCAGCGATAAATCGTCTATAAAAATTTGCAAAGCCCAGAAAACGCTGAAGCGCCTTCAAACTAGTGGGCTGCACCCAATCCAGGACTGCCTGTACCTTAGAACCCTCCATTTGGAAACCTTCTGAGGAGATAATATACCCTAGAAATGCGATTTGCTGGACTTCAAATTCGCACTTCTCCAGCTTCGCCCCAAGCTGGTGGTCTCTGAGTTTCTGGAGGACTAAGCGTACATGCTTCCGATGTTCCTCCAGGGAATGGGAGAAGATTAGGATGTCATCAAGATAAACAACTAAGAATCTATCCAAATATTACCTGAGCACATCGTTCATGAATTCCTGGAAGACTGCCGGGGCATTAGAGAGCCCAAAAGGCATCACCAAATATTCATAATGCCCTGAGTGGGTATTAAAGGCAGTCTTCCATTCATCCCCCTCTCTTATTCGGATTAGATTGTAAGCACCGCGTAGGTCAATCTTAGAAAAAATGGTGGCAGTACGAAGCTGGTCAAACAAAACCGAAATGAGAGGCAGTGGGTACGAGTTTTTAATCGTGATACGGTTCAATTCCCTGAAGTCGATGCAGGGTCGCAACGAACCGTCCTTTTTACCCACGAAGAAGAACCCCGACCCAACTGGGGACTGTGAGGGTCTGATAAATCCCTTAGCCAAGTTCTCCTGAATGTACTCTGCCATAGCCTGAGTCTCAGGACGTGACAGGGAGTACAACCTGCTCTTGGGAAGCTTAGCATCCGGCAACAAATCAATGGCACAGTCATAGGGGCGATGGGGAGATAGTACTTCCGCAACTTTTTTGGAGAACACATCCGCAAAATCTGCATAACATCCTGGCAATCCTGGCAAACTTAGCTGCGAGAGCCTGACTGGAAGGCTCAAGCAACTCCTGAAACAATCACTACCCCAACTAAGAATCTCCCCAGAGACCCAGTCAAATTGAGGGTTATGGGCCCTTAACCAGGGTAACCCCAAAACAAATGGGGCAAAAGAACAGACAGTCACATAGACAATTTTTCAGAGTGTGTGGCTCCAATAAACAAAGGAATTTGGCTGGTGCAGGAGGTAATTTTACCCTGGGACAATGGTTCCCCGTTTAACCCACAGATCTCAATCTCTGATGCCAAAGGTACTGAGGGAACAGAGTGTTCCAGGGCGAATTGACGGTCCATGAAAACCCCATCGGCCCCACTGTCAACAAAGGCCTCAGTCTTGACAGTTTGGCCGAGGATCTCCAAAGTCACCGGAATGAGAAAAGTATTTTTGGGAAATTCTGACTTCTGGCCTGACAGGATATTTCCCATCACCCTCAGGCCCTGAAGTTTTCCAGCTTTTCTGGGCATGATACTACAACATGACCTTTATTCCCACAGTACAAACACAAACCCTGCTGTCTCCTCCGCGTCTTCTCACGCGAGGAGAGGCGGGTAGCCCCAATCTGCATAGGCTCATCGGAATATTCCTCAGAGTCTGAGGTTCCCTTGGGAAAAAAGGAAACTGCGGTCTCCCTTTCAAGCCTACGCTCTCTCAGCCGTCTATCCACCCGGATGGATAACTGCATGAGCTGATCTAAGCTATCAGGCGAGGGATATTGTACCAGTTGGTCCTTTATCTGGTCAGAAAGGCCCCTTCGGTACTGGTTTCTCAGGGCTGGGTCATTCCACTGGGTATCATGAGCCAACCTCCGAAACTCCGTACTATAAACCTCAGCTGGCCGTCGCCCTTGCTTAAGGACCGTAATCTGAGCCTCGGCTGAAGCCATCTTGTCAGGGTCATCATACAAAATGCCCAGTGCCGTAAAAAAAGCATCAACACTTTTAAGCGACGGACAGTCAGGCTGCAACCCATATGCCCAGACCTGTGGGTCTCCTTGTAGCAAGGAAATCACTTTGCTCACCCGCTGAATCTCCGACCCAGAAGACTGGGGACTAAGCCTGAAATATAGCTTACAGCTCTCCTTGAAACAAAAGAACTGCGAGCGATCTCCAGAAAAACGATCCGGGAGATTTACTTTCGGCTCCTTAACCCCTGTACTTGCCGCTGCTGCTGCGGGAGCTCCGCTAGCGGCCTGCGGGGTGTTCATTTTAATGGACATCTCATTAAATTGTCGAGTCAGGACCTGCACCTGATCGACCACCTGTTGCAAAGTATTTTGAGGGGTATGCTCCATATTCCCACAAAATTTCAACAGCAGTGGGGCTGCTGAATATGTTACGCACACCAGTGCTGACAAGAGTATACCGGTGTATGAACAGAGAGGGATGCAAAGCAAACGAACTCACAGACAGACTTGGGAGTATAACATAACATACACAGAAGGTGATGGAATAACTAATAAACACAAAGTGAACGAAGAAGCCCAAAGGCTCAGGAATTGGGTGTCTCCCTAGTGTCAGGAATGCTCAGATGGAATAGAGCGGACAATGAGGAGAGATGTAGTGATTTAACATGTGGAGCACCCGAAATGATGTTGCTAAGAGCAACAGAAAGAACCCTAAAGGGTTACCAACGGGTGTGGAAATAAACTCCTTGGTCAGAGATAGAAATATAGACACAAGGAGAGTATCCACAATCCTAACCCCCACTTGCAGGGCACAGGTTCAGCTTACTGCCACTAAACTGACACCTGGACGCCCTGCACAGTGAGAGAGGATTAAGCAGGCAGGTCTGAGAGTACAGCCGCAAACCTGCTGGGTTCACAGAATAGCAAAAGAACCCCAGCAGGTTAAACAACTGACTCCAGTCTTACTGCTAGGTCCGGATTGTCAGAATGAAGTACCGAATCCCAAGGCCTATTTGCAGTAAGCAACAAGTAAATACAAAGTCACACAGTACTAGCTAACTCTCTGGAACTGACTAACAAACAAAGATTCAGCAGCATTTGCCTAGCCAGAGAGGATGGTTTATATAGCAGGTGCTGTCCACGCCCCACTCAGACCTCACAGACTGTGAGCACAAAACCAGCCGTGCACAGAGCCTGTAACCACTGCACAGTAAAAACCCGGACCGGAGTATCAGCTGCGCTCAGGTTACTTCGCTAACACTTGCTCCCAGTTGCCATGGCGACGTGGCAGCACAGAGCAGGAGATCCTAACACCTATACACCAGTGGTTCTCAAACTTCTCTGTTTAGATCTCACATGATCCAACAATAATTATTCCTTACCTATTGCTAAACTTATTAATTTACCTGGGGATCATTGTGAACACTGGTGCACAGGAAAAGATGACAAACAACCTGATACCCATTTGGGGGCCACATGAATGTCCCACTAACCCTCAAAAGAGTTGCACATTGGGCCTGATTCAGGCCCAGTCGCTATCTGGTAAAAGTCGTAATGTACCAATATTCGGTACACTGCACATGCACGGGGCCCGTACTGTGCATATGTGAAGCCTGGGTCCTGCACTATTGCTCGCAAAGCAACTGCAGGCATGAGGTGATTGACATTTTGCAGCTGTTTGGGGGAGGGGCCAGCGATGGCCTCCGTTTCACAAAACGGAGACATGTCACCTCCATTTTGTGGGAGTGTTGATGCCAGGGTTACTAAGCCTGCCGATGGTGTGTCAGAGTGATCCGGCCTAGGACACATACATGCAAGAGGCATCTACCTATACCAGGCACCACCTGCTACATTACTATATGTAAGCTCAGGGACGTGCAGTCAGGGGAGGCAGTGCCTCCCCTGCCATTAATGATTAAAATAATACAAAAGAGAAACTTATGACACAGATTTTGTGTCATAAGTATATTTTTATTATTTTAATCATTTTTAGCTTTGCAAAAATCCATGTTAAGTGTTTCGGAGGCACCGCTCTCGGTGCCTCCCGCTGACAATGTAAAAGGGCCGAAAGCGGGGGGCGGGGCCAAGCAGCGGGGAGTAAAATCCCATTAACAAAAAGCCCTGAAAGCGGCACTAGTATAAGTGCCTCTTTGACAGGGGCGTGCTTTCAGCCAATATGAAAGCACGCCCCTGTCACTGTGGAGGAGGTGATTGGGCAGTGGTGGATTCGGGGCAGTGTTTTTTGTTTAATATGTTAACATTAATGACAGTATATGTGGCTGTGACCGTTCCTGCTCCCCCCGTCCCCACTCCCCAGTACCTGCCGTTCCTTCGCTCCTGTTCACTTCTGAGGGCAGACTGAACAGCCACTGTCTCGCACCGGGAACCCCCTGCATGATGATCGCGCTGATGGATCCCGGGCAGCAGGGGCACCAACAGGAGACGCGTGAAGAGCCCCTGAGCCGGTGGGACCACTCAAGTCTACCTGGACGGCACCTGGCACCAGAGGAATGCATTGCCGCGATTCGCGGGTGGGAAAGGGGCGGAGCCTAATGCCGTGAAGTGCCCGCCCCCAATGAGAGACCTGAGCTGAAGCCTAGCAAGCCTGGGACAGGTAGTGTGTCTCTCCCCATCCCTCCTCTCTCTCTCTCTCTCTCTCTCTCTCTCTCTCTCTCTCTCTCTCTCTCTCTCTCTCTCTCTCTCTCTCTCCCTCCCTCCATCTCTCCTATCTCTCCACATTCGTCCTCCCTCTCTATCTCTCTCCCTCTCTCTCGCCCCCATCTATCTCTCCCCCCTCTATCTCTCCAAATCCCTCCTCCCTCTCTATCTCTCCATCTCTCTCTTCATCTCTCCCCCATTCCTCCTCCCTCTCTATCTCTCCCCTCGCTCTCCCCTCTCTCTCTCTCTCTCGCTCCCCTCTATTTCACCCCTCTCTCTCTCTCTCTCTTCCTCTATCTCTCCCCATCAGGGGTGGAACTCCCAGAGGCAACGGAGTCTGTTGCCGCCGGGCTCCAGCCCTGAAGGGGGCACCTGGCTCCTCCACAGTCTCCCATCCCTGCCCTTCTTGCTTCAATAGAAGATCCACGAGCAGAGGCGGAGCGCCGATCAGCATCAATGGGGCGCTCCCCCTCTGTGACCTAGAGACTCAATAGGGAAAAGGGGTCACTAAAAGACCCCCTCTCGAGCAGGGACACATAAAAGGACTCACTCTCACTGCCATTCAGAGGCTGCCTGAGAGCGGAGAGTACTGCGGAATACGCTGGGAACAATAGCGGAAGGAGCAGAGCGAAGACCGGGGACACAGGGAGGAGCCGCCCCATAACCAGCCGCCCTGACTGAGAGAGGGGTACAGCAAGGCCAGAAGAAGTGCCGCACCGCATCTCCCAGCGAGCACCACGGGCAAGGAGGGTAAGTGTGGAGAAAGTTTGCGGCTATTGTGCAGGGGGCACCGGGAGTCTCCTCTCTGCCGGGAAACTCTAGGAGTGAGACCACAGCAGCCCAGCCACACAAGGAGGAGCGCCAGTGCCGTCTTCATCACCCAGCGTCCCAGAGCAGCAAAAGTTTCAGTGTACGTCACCCTGTGCTGTTTCCTCTTTCTCTCTCTCTTTCTCCATGTCTCTCTCCCCCTCATCTCTCTCTCTCCCCCTCACCCTGTGTTTCTGTCTCCCTCTCTCTGCATCTCTCTCACTCTCCATGTGTCCCTCTCCCTGTCTCTCTCCCATGTCTCCCTCACTTCTCTCTCCCCATCTGTCTCTCCCTGTTACTTTCCAATGTCTCACTCTCCGTCTCTCTCACTCTGTCCTTATCTCTCACTCTGTCTCTCTCTGCCTGTCTCTCTCTCCATCTCTCTCTCTCTCCCTGTGTCCCTGTCTCCCTCTCCCTGCGTCTCTCTCACACTCCCTGTCTCTCTCCTGTAGCTCCCTCACTTGTCTCTCTCTCCATCTGTCTCTCCCTGTTTCTCTCCCACGTCTCTCCCTGTCTCTCTCCCTGTGTCCCTGTCTCCCTCTCTCTGCGTTTCTCTCACAGTCCCTGTCTCTCTCCCGTAGCTCCCTCACTTGTCTCTCTCTCCATCTGTCTCTCCCTGTCTCTCTCCCTGTGTCCCTCTCTCTGCATCTCTTTCATTCTCCCTGTCTCTCTCCCGTATCTCCCTCACTTCTCTCTCCTCATTTGTCTCTCCCTCTCCCTGTCTCTCTCCCACATCTCTCTCTCCGTCTGTCTCTCTTTCTTTCTCTCTGTCTCTCCCGCTCTCTTTCTCTCCCTTTCCCTGCCTGTGTCCCTGTCTGTGTCCCTGTGTCTCTCTCTCTCTCTCTCTCTCTCTCTCTCTCTCTCTCTCTGTCTCCCTGTCTCTCTCCCCCTCTCTCTCTCCCTCCCTTTCCCTGTCTGTGTCCCTGTCTATCTCCCTCTCCTTCGCTTCTCTCTCTCCCCATTTCTCTCTCTGTCTGTCTCTGTCTGTCTCTCTCTCGCTCATCTCGCTCTCCCTGTTTCTCTCCATGTCTCTCTCTTTCCCTTGTCTCTCTCTGTCTCCCTGTCTCTCCCTTTCCTTGTTTGTGTCCCTGTCTCTCTCGCTCTCCCTGTCTCTGCATCTCTCTCCGTCTCTCTCCCTGCGCCTGTCTCTCACTTGTCTCTCTCTCTTCCACATCTCTCTCCATGTCCCTGTCTCCCTCTTCCTCGCTTCTCTCTCCCTGTCTGTCTCTCCGTCTGTCACTCCCTGTCTTCCTCTCCCTCGTCTCTCTCTCTCCTCCCTTGTCTGTCTCTCTCCGCCTCTCTTCTTCTGTCTCTCCCTCGTCTATCTCCTTTGTCTCTCTCTCTCTCATCTATTTCTCTCTCTCTCTCCCTCGTCTCTCTTCCCCTCTCCGTCTCTATCTCCCTTTACCTCTCTCCCTCTTCCTTCTCTCCCCTCTCTCTCTCTTTCACTCTCCATCCCTCCCCTCTCTCTCTCTACCTCCCTGACACCCTCTTTCACTATCTCATTCTTCTCTCTTTCTCCCTGATACATTCTGTCTAACTCATTCTCCCCCTCTCTCTCTCCCCTTCTCCCCCCTCTTTCTCTCTCTCCCTGAAACCCTCTTTGTGTCTCTCTCTCTCTCACTCCGTCACTCTCTCTCCTGCTTCCCCTGATGCCGTATATCCAACCCTCACACACTGTCACTCATTACTCACCCGTTTCCCCTTTCCCGAGTGGGAAGAGGGTATTGTGAACGGGGGGAAGGCGAAGTAGGCAGAAGTTTTGCCTAGGATGTTGAGAAACTTTGCACCGGACCTGCCTGGCACAGTGGCAGGTAGAAGGGAGCAGCGCCGGACAGGGAAATGTATACAAAGTTCCCTGCGCGCGGTGCAGCCAGAGAGCCCCCAGTCCCGTTCCTTGCACCCACCAGTCTCGCGCAACTAGTAACTACAATCACTAGCTGCTGCTGTGACTGAGTGCACTCTGGGCAGAGGGGCGGGGTGGGGGAGAGAGGGGCCACGATCACCCGCTCGTCCACTCTTATCTCACTCTTTCTCCGTTGACGGATTCCTTTTCAAGCTGCTCGTCACTGGAGATCCCCGGAGTTAACACCAAAGGAGGAGCCAGGCTGCAGTTCTAGGCCCAGGACCATGTAAGTAAATAGCAATATAATTGTCATTCCCTGACTGTTCCCATCACCCTTTCCTTCTCTCTTTTACACGCTCACCCACTGCTACTGTTGTTAACCTTTCCCTGGAATCACCCTCTCCCTGTCACCCACTAATGTTGCCCTCTCCTTAGCGTCACCCTCTCCCTGTCACCCTTTCCCTGGCATCACCCACTGCTGTCACCCTCTCCTAGCGTCACACTCTTCCTGTCATGCTCTTCCTGCCACCCTCTCCCTGATGTCATGCTCTTCCTGGCACACTCTCCCTGGCACCCTCTCCCTGGCGTCACTCCCTGTCACCCACTGCTGACACCCTCTCCATGGTGTCACCCTCCCCATCACCCTCTCCCTCCCCAGCATCATCCACTACTGTCACCCTCTCTCTGGCATCACGCTCTTCCTGTCACCCTCTCCTTGGCATCATGCTCTTCCTGTCATACTCTCCCTGTCACCCACAGCTGTCACCCTCTCTCTGGCGTCACCCTCTTCCTGTCACCCACTGCTGGCTATTTTGTTGTCCAGAACTTCCATTAACTTAATGGCGCCACACCCACAGTGCTATTAAGTTAATGGAAGCCCTGGACAACAAAATTGCATTCATGTCCTCCTTCGACTCCCTTCCCAGTACCAAACACTATTTATTTTTTTCTATAAAAATTTACAATATATTAGCCGCCTGCTCATCACAAGGTTGATGAGCAGGCAGGCTGCGGAAATTGGCGGTGGAGGCGACATCAGACTGAGATGCGAATTAGTGGTGGAGGGCCGGGGCAGTTGATGGTGGGCGAGTTTGTAAGCCATTGGCGTAGGCGGGGGTAGCTGGCATTGGCTCAGGGGCAGTAGCGGGCATTGTCTCAGTGGCGGTAGGGGTCATCGGTGGGATTCGGTGGATATTATCGCTGCAATGCCTCACCAGCCACTGACCTCACCGCACGCCACTGGTAAGCATAGCTGCAAGGAGTCAGCAGCTATACTAATACAGCCACACCTGAATCAGGCCCATTGCTCCTAACTCATTAATATGTTAAAACTAAACATTTAATTAATAAAAATAAAAAAAATCAATATAGCAAGTAAAAGATCTGTCCACAAGTTAAGTATCTAAGGGATGAATGCAGCCCAAGGGCCACCTGTTGCTCTCACTGCTGTCAATGGGTTGGGTGTTGGTGACTGGCGATTGAAATACCACAGGTTCTATTCCCACTCTATGGGTGTCGTGGCATGTCGACTGTCGGGGCTTTCCACAGGGCGGGATTCCGGGTGGCGGTATAGTGACCGGCGGTCTCCCGACAATCCTATACAATAATCAGACTTATTTTTATCTGATCTTGTAAACAGTACAGGAAACAACAGGATCTCTTTGTTTTATGATGGTGGATTATGGCTAGTTTCTTCTGCAGCAGTTGCTCAGATGCCCCCCGATATGTATAGAAAAACCAGAGCAAAAATGTATACGCTAGTATAGCGTTTATGAAACTGTGCGCTGAGGCACCCGTGGCATTCACAGTAGATCTGTGGTTAGTTCTCCAATAACAATATCCATGCCGAGTTCCTTCAAAAGCTGTGTGCAAGTGTACCTAGAAGACTTGATGCTGTTTATTCACGTTGTATTTTGTTAATTGATAAAAAATAAGCTTATAACATTTCTATTTTTATTATTTATTTATTAGCAGTTATTTATATAGCGCACACATATTCCGCAGCGCTTTACAGAGAATATTGAAAGCATTCTTACTTTGCAGCATTTTTCCACACCTGCCTAAAGCTTTTGCACAGTACTGTATTATATATTTAAAGACATATGGGGGATTTTTGGGGCACTCTAGATAATGGGCACCCAACAGAGCTATTCAATAGTTGCTGCGACTGTGCACAACTGCTGCCGGATGCCTGTTACTTGTCGCACCAGGGGCAATTGAATTGTTTTAGCATGTGTGAAGCTCCCATTTGGCTATTCAATTGTTGCTGCCGTTGGGCATGAATGCCGCGGGTGCCCATATTCCTACTCACACCCTCCCAAGTTGGAGAGCATAAATTGCAAAAAGTCTGCGTTTTGGGTGTCCAAATGGTAGTTTGTATACGCTAACCACGCTGCTTTAGATGAATTTAGATGATTTGCGCATCTGGAGCTTTTGGGCGCAACAATCAATGGGCACCCTCAGCAGTTGTGCGCAATCAGAGCAACAATTGAATAGCTCCGTTGGGCGCCCATTAATTACTTAAAGCACCGGAAAAAAAAAACTAATTTCCCCCATGGTATTAATTGTTTGTGTTTAAATGTGACAACTATATTCAATTTATGTTACATTTATTAATTCATAAGAAAACATGTGACATCATTGTTTTCTGTCATATTATTATATTCATTTATTAGCGCAATCACACTGGTGCCCAGATTTATCAAGCCTTGGAGAGTGATAACTTGCACAGTGATAAAGTACCAGCCAATCAGCTTCTAACTGCCATGTTACAGGCTGTGTTTGAAAAATGACAGTTAGGAGCTAATTGGTTGGTACGTTATTTCCATGCAATTTATCACTCTCCAAGGACTCAGAATAAGTAAATTATTATGCATCTCCTGTGCTGCTTAATGTCCTCAATTCATCTATGTACAATGGGCCTAATTTAGAGTAGACCTGATCGCAGAAACAAAATCTTTCTCTAATGGGCAAAACCATGGGGATAATTCAGAGTTGATCGTGTCAGCAAATTTGTTAGCAGTTGGGCAAAACCATGTGCACTGCAGGTGTGGCAGATATAACATGCAGAGAGAGTTAGATTTGGGTGGGATATATTGTTTCTGTGCAGAGTAAATACTAGCTGCTTTATTTTTACACTGCAATTTAGATTTCAGTTTGAACACACCCCACCCAAATCTAACTCTCTCTGCACATGTAATATCTGCCCCACCTGCAGTGCACATGGTTTTGCCCTTTAGAGAAAAATGTTGCTGCTCCGATCAGGTCTGAATTAGGCCCATAATGTCTTTGCAGCTGCAACTTAGGCGGTCACAATTCAATTTCGACTGCATCACTGATTTGTGGATGCTCATCTGCCTCCACAGCCAGGCTGCAAAGGCAAGCACAGAGCAGCCATTTTCCGGGTCGCAACGGCCCCATGTGTTGTCACGCAGCTACCCCGAACCCTCCCCCATTTCTGACACCACGTTCGCCGAACGCCATGGCACCAAACCCCCTGAGGGTCCTGCACGTGCAGAGGCAGATTGCGGGGAGATGCAACTGCATGTCAGCAGCGTAGCCTACTGAATACCCCCCTAAGTACGCAATAACTGTGCGAAAATACCCAAATGCAGCAGCCGCCGCCAGGATTTATATTGAGACGCACACATGGGGGGGGGGGTTCTCTGATCTGCCATTTGTGTACAAAGGAAAACGCTAGCAGCATTGTAACGGTGCATGGGCCCTCATTCCGAGTTGTTCGCTCGTTCTTTTTCATCGCATCGCAGTGAAAATCCGCTTAGTACGCATGCGCAAAGTTCGCACTGCGACTGCGCCAAGTAACTTTACTATGAAGAAAGTATTTTTACTCACGGCTTTTTCTTCGCTCCGGCGATCGTAATGTGATTGACAGGAAATGGGTGTTACTGGGCGGAAACACGGCGTTTCATGGGCGTGTGGCTGAAAACGCTACCGTTTCCGGAAAAAACGCAGGAGTGGCCGGAGAAACGGTGGGAGTGCCTGGGCGAACGCTGGGTGTGTTTGTGACGTCAACCAGGAACGACAAGCACTGAACTGATCGCACAGGCAGAGTAAGTCTGGAGCTACTCTGAAACTGCTAAGTAGTTAGTAATCGCAATATTGCGAATACATCGGTCGCAATTTTAAGAAGCTAAGATTCACTCCCAGTAGGCGGCGGCTTAGCGTGTGTAACTCTGCTAAATTCGCCTTGCGACCGATCAACTCGGAATGAGGGCCATGGAGCGCAACTGCAAATTGTGACACACCCCTGAATGAGTTGCAATACGACTGCGTTTGAGTTGCCACTGCTATGTTACCTTCCACATACGCTCCCTGTCTGTCACTCATTTTGCAAAAAATCCTCACCGTGACCTCCAGCGCATGCCCATCACAGCACATGTGCAGTGTGACTTACACACGAGCAGTGGCAAGAAAACGCTGCACAGCGTACATCTACAGTGCATCCCTTTCTGAATCCGGCCCACCCCGCATGTTAACATTAATGGTAATTTATCCATAGAACAAACTTTTTATAAGAATTAAATTATTTCCTCAAACCATTGCAAGCTAGAATTCCTCTTGTTGAACTGCGCATGTTGTTCTCATCTCCCGCTGACATACATAGGAGATTAGAGAACATTCTTTTTGAACAAATCACTAGATTTGAAATTATGTCACAGCAAAAGAAGTTACCAGCAGGGACAACTTTATTCTGGAATTTAAATGAAACACCTTGTACTGTATACATGCAAATGTAAAATTGTCACGCTGAAGTTTATCATAATCATCGTAGTTACACAAAAAATTGAGAGATCCTTTTGGGGTAGGTCCAGACTGGAGGTGCAGAAGACATGTTATAGTGAATCACATCAGCGAGACCCCGCTGTACAATGCTAACATTTGTAGTGATGTTGCAGTACAGGGTACGATGAATTGATTCACCACAAATCGCATACTCAAGGTCCTGGACAGGTCTCTTCAGTGGGGAGGAGGGCAAGATCTATCCTCCACGGAGTGTGGGAAAACCTCAACTAAATTCTTTAGTCTCCCAGACAATACGGGAGAGAGAGTACTCGAAGTCATGTTGCTACTTTTTGAAACACAGTGGTACCACCTGTAATATTAAATTGCAACATAAACTGGAGCTGTGTTCAAACAATGTTGGACATTCCGTATAGTATGTATAGGAGAATTATGATGCGAGGTGGAAGCAAGAAGACACCTCAACATGCAGTAAGCTATTCATTATTCTCTATCCACACCAAACTGTCTTGTGAGCATGTTGCCAGAATTACACCATATTCTTAGCTGGGCGTGTGCCGAGCCAGCACCTATTTCCAAAAGATCTCTTCTATCCAGCATGGTGTAGATCTCATTGCTGATCCTAGGGTCAATGGCTGCGCTAGCTGATGGAAACAAGTGGTGCAATGAGATGCGTAAGCCTAAAGACATACTTACAATATAGTTCTATTCTGGGCCGGCGGCACCATTAGGCAGCTGCCTGTGAATGCCGGCACTTGAAGGGCGACCCTGCTGAGCGAACAAAAAAATGAAGGCTATGATAGCCAGAATGTGTGCTGCGCATGCTGAAAAAATGTGAGGCTCCCGCAGCCGCTCTATGCACACAAGTGTTGGATTGGATCTGCTGGGCCAGGGCTGGAGTCCCCGTCTCCCCCTCCTGCCTTCCCTCCCCCGGCCCGATGACCTAGGAGAAGATCCGTTCCCTGTGCCCTTATTCTCCAAAATGTTACTATGTCACTACTTTTTTATACACTTGAAAATGATTTAAAGGTCTCTGACTGTTGCTGCCTATTTGAATTTTAAATATATATATATAATAAGATTTTAAAGCTACCGGTAAATCTCTTTCTCCTAGTCCGTAGAGGATGCTGGGGACTCCGTAAGGACCATGGGGAATAGACTGGCTCCGCAGGAGACATGGGCACTAAAAAGAACTTTAGATATGGGTGTGCACTGGCTCCTCCCTCTATGCCCCTCCTCCAGACCTCAGTTAGAGAAACTGTGCCCAGAGGAAACGGACAGTACGAGGAAAAGATTTTGGTAATCTAAGGGCAAGATTCATACCAGCCCACACCGTCCACACCATATAACCTGGAATATACGCAACCAGTTAACAGTATGAACAAACAGTATCAGTCAACGACTGATCTTAACTGTAACATAACCCTTATGTAAGCAAGAACTATATACAAGTCATGCAGAATTATCTCCGCACTGGGACGGGCGCCCAGCATCCTCTACGGACTAGGAGAAAAAGATTTACCGGTAGGTTTAAAATCTTATTTTCTCTTACGTCCAAGTAGCTGTTCGGCAAAGCTGTACAGCCGAGACGCCTCGGGCAGCCGCCCAAGAAGAGCCCACCTTCCTAGTGGAATGGGCCTTTACCGAATTTGGTAACGGCAATCCAGCCGTAGAATGAGCTTGCTGAATCGTATTACAGATCCAGCGAGTAATAGTCTGCTTAGAAGCAGGAGCGTCAACCTTGTTGGCTGCATACAGGACAAACAGTGCCTCTGTTTTCCTAACCCGAGCCGTTCTGGCTACATAAATTTTCAATGCCCTGACCACATCAAGGGACTCGGAATCCTCTAAGTCCCACGTAGCCACAGGCACCACATTAGGTTGGTTCATATGAAAAGAGGAAACCACCTTAGGCAAAAATTGAGGACGAGTCCGCAACTCAGCTCTATCCACATGGAAGATCAGATAGGGGCTTTTGTGAGACAAAGCCGCTAACTCAGATACTCTCCTAGCAGATGCCAAGGCCAACAACATGACCACCTTCCAAGTGAGATATTTTAATTCCACCGTTTGAAGCGGCTCAAACCAGTGAGACTTAAGGAACCGTAACACCACGTTAAGGTCCCATGGTGCCACTGGAGGCACAAAAGGAGGCTGGATATGCAGCACTCCCTTCACAAAAGTCTGGACTTCTGGGAGAGAAGCCAATTCCTTCTGAAAGAAAAATGGAAAGAGCCGAAATCTGAACTTTAATGGAGCCTAATTTTAGGCCTAAATTCACTCCAGTCTGGAGGAAGTGAAGAAAACGGCCCAGATGGAATTCTTCCAGAGGAACATTCTTGGACTCACACCAAGACACATACTTTCTCCAAATACGGTGATAATGTTTCGCCGACACCTCCTTCCTAGCCTTTATCAGAGTAGGAATGACCTCATCTGGAATGCCTTTTTCAGCTAGGATCCGGCGTTCAACCGCCAAGGCGTCAAACACAGCCGCAGTAAGTCTTGGAATAGACAGGGCCCCTGTTGCAACAGGTCCTCTCTGAGAGGAAGAGGCCACGGATCTTCTGTGAGCATTTCCTGCAGATCTGGATACCAGGCCCTTCGAGGCCAATCTGGAACAATGAGAATTGTCTGTACTCCTCTTCGTCTTATGATTCTCAATATCTTTGAGATGAGAGGAAGAGGAGGGAACACATAGACCGACTGGAACACCCACGGTGTCACCAGGGCGTCCACTGCTATCGCCTGAGGGTCCCTTGATCTGGCGCAATATCTCGGAAGCTTCTTGTTGAGGCGTGACGCCATCATGTCTATTTGAGGCAGCCCCCACTGACTTGTAATCTCTGCAAAGACTTCCAGATGAAGTCCCCACTCTCCGGGATGTAGATCGTGTCTGCTGAGGAAGTCTGCTTCCCAGTTGTCCACTCCCGGAATGAAGACTGCTGTCAGTGCGCTTACATGATTTTCCGCCCAGCGAAGAATCCTGGCGGCTTCTGCCATTGCCACTCTGATCTTTGTTCCGCCTTGGCGGTTTACATGAGCCACTGTGGTGATGTTGTCTGACTGAATCAGAACCGGTAGATCGCGAAGCAAATTCTCTGCTTGACGAAGGCCGTTGTATATGGCCCTTAATTCCAGTACGTTGATGTGTAGACAAGCCTCCTGGCTTCACCACAGACCTTGGAAGTTTCTTCCCTGTGTGACTGCTCCCCATCCTTGGAGGCTCGCGTCCGTGGTTACCAGAACCCAGCCCTGAATGCCGAACCTGCGACCCTCTAGAAGGTGAGCACTCTGCAGCCACCACAGGAGAGATACCCTGGCCCTTGGGGACAGGCTGATCATCTGATGTATATATAGATGTGACCCGGACCACTTGTCCAGAAGGTCCCACTGAAAAGTCCTCGCATGGAACCTGCCGAATGGAATGGCCTCGTAAGACGCCACCATCTTTCCCAGAACTCGAGTGCATTGATGCACCGACACCCTTTTCGGCTTCAACAGGTCCCTGACCAAGCTCTGGAGTTCCTGGGCCTTTTCAAGCGGGAGAAAAACCCTTTTCTGTTCTGTATCCAGAATCATGCCTAAGAAAGGAAAACGGTTCGTTGGAACCAACTGTGACTTTGGTAGATTGAGAATCCAGCCGTGCTGCTGCAACACCCTCAGGGAGAGTGATACGCTGTTCCGCAACTGCTCTCTTGATCTCGCTTTTATTAGGAGATCGTCCAAGTACGGGATAATTGTGACTCCCTGCCTGCGCAGGTGCACCATCATTTCCGCCATTACCTTGGTGAAAACCCTCGGGGCCGTGGAAAGTCCAAACGGCAACGTCTGAAATTGGTAATGACAATCCTGTACAGCAAATCTCAGGAACGCCTGATGAGGAGGATATATGGGGACATGAAGGTATGCATCCTTTATGTCTAGGGACACCAGATAATCCCCCCCTCCAGGCTGGCGATGACCGCTCTGAGCGATTCCATCTTGAACTTGAACCTTTTTAAGTATAGGTTTAAGGATGTCAAATTCAAAATGGTTCTGACCGAACCGTCCGGTTTCGGGACCACAAATACGGTTGAGTAATACCCCATCCCCTGCTGAAGCAGGGGAACTTTGACCACCACTTGTTGAAGAGACAATTTTTGAATCGCATTTAAAACTACCTCCCTCTCTGGGGAAGAAGCCGGTAGGGCCGATTTGAAAAACCGGCGAGGAGGCACCTCTTCGAATTCCAGCCTGTAACCCTGGGAAACAATGTCTATTGCCCAGGGATCCACCTGTGATTGAACCCAGACATGGCTGAAAAGTCGAAGACGTGCCCCCACTGGGGCGGACTCCCTCAGCGGAGCCCCAGCGTCATGCGGTGGATTTTGTAGAAGACGGGGAGGATTTCTGCTCCTGGGAACTAGCTGTAGTTGGCAGCTTTTTCCCCTTGCCCTTACCTCTGCAAGAAAGGAAGATCCCCGTACTCTCTTGGATTTATGCGACCGAAAGGACTGCATCTGATAATGTGGCGTTTTCTTAGGCTGTGAGGAAACATAAGGCAAAAACGTTGATTTACCTGCAGTAGCTGTGGAAACCAGGTCCGTGAGACCTTCCCCAAACAATTCCTCACCCTTGCAAGGCAAAACCTCCATATGCCTCTTCGAGTCGGCATCATCCGTCCATTGTCGGGTCCATAGGGCTCACCTAGCAGAAATCGCCATAGCATTCGCTCTGGAACCCAGTAGGCCCACGTCTCTCTGAGCATCCCTCATATATGTAAATTGACTTCAAGGTAGTCTCCTGCCTGCGATCAGCAGGATCCTTGAGGGTTGCGGTATCTTGAGATGGCAGCGCTACCTTTTTGGATAAGCGTGTCAACGCTTTGTCCACCCTTGGGGAGGATTCCCACCGTATCCTGTCCTTAGCCGGGAAAGGATACACCATAAGAATCCTTTTGGGAATCTGCAGTTTCTTGTCTGGAGTTTCCCAAGCCCTTTCAAACAACTCATTTAGCTCATGTGAAGGTGGAAAAGTAACCTCAGGCTTCTTTTCTTTAAACATGTGGACCCTCGTGTCCGGTACAGAGGGGTCATCTGTGATATGCAACACATCTTTTATTGCAATAATCATATAATGAATACTTTTAGCCAATTTTGGCTGCAACTTCGCATCATCGTAGTCGACGCTGGAGTCAGAATCCGTGTCGGTATCAGTGTCTACTACTTGGGATAGTGGGCGCTTTTGAGACCCAGAAGGTCCCTGCGACATAGTGAAAGGCTGGGCTTGACTCCCTGTACATTCCCTGGACTCTGCTTTGTCCAACCTTTTGTGTAATAAATTCACATTTGCATTTAAAACATTCCACATATCCAACCAGAGAGGGTGTCGGCGTTGCCGACGGAGACACCACACTCATTTGCTCCACCTCCTCCCTAGAAGAGCCTTCCACTTCAGACATGCCGACACACGCGTACCGACACCCCACACACTCAGGGAAATCTCTAATCTGGAGACAGTTCCCCAACAAGGCCCTTTGGAGAGACAGAGAGAGAGTATGCCAGCACACACCCAGCGCCAATGACCCTGGAAAAAAAATTCCCAGATAGATATAGCGCTTTTATTATATATATATATTCACTGCGCTAAATTATGTGGCCCCCCTTCTTTAAAACCCTCTGTCACCGTGTTCAGTAGGGCAGAGTCCGGGGAGCCAGCTTCTCAGCGGTGTGCTGTGGAGAAAATGGCGCTGGTGAGTGCTGAGGGATCAAGCTCCGCCCCCTCAGCGGCGGGCTTCGGTCCCGCATGATTTCATTAAAAACTGGCGGGGGATCACCTATATACAGCCCGCAGAGCCTATATATATATCTTTTGGCCAGTCCTAGAGGTTTAAAATTTCTGCCCAGGGCGCCCCCCCTGCGCCCTGCACCCATCAGTGCCTGCCATGTGTGTTGTGTGTGGGAGCAATGGCGTGCAACGTTACTGCT
The DNA here is from genome assembly GCF_028390025.1 of Pseudophryne corroboree. Classification (NCBI taxonomy): domain Eukaryota; kingdom Metazoa; phylum Chordata; class Amphibia; order Anura; family Myobatrachidae; genus Pseudophryne; species Pseudophryne corroboree. The sequence continues at coordinate 263,275,363 of NC_086447.1, read as the reverse complement.
GCGCGTTACCTCAGAGAAGATCTGAAGTCTTCTGCCGCCTCTGAAGTCTTCTATCTTCTCATACTCACCCGGCTTCTATCTTCCGGCTCTGTGAGGAGGACGGCGGCGCGGCTCCGGGACAAACTGCGAGGAGAGACCTGCGTTCCGACTCCCTCTGGAGCTAATGGTGTCCAGTAGCCTAAGAAGCAGAGCCTAGCATTTAAGAAGGTCTGCTTCTCTCTCCTCAGTCCCACGATGCAGGGAGCCTGTTGCCAGCAGGGCTCCCTGAAAATAAAAAACCTAACAAAATTCTTTCTTTCAGAGAAACTCAGGAGAGCTCCCTGTAATGCACCCAGTCTCTTCTGGGCACAGTATCAAACTGAGGCCTGGTGGAGGGGCATAGAGGGAGGAGCCAGTGCACACCCATATCTAAAGTTCTTTTTAGTGCCCATGTCTCCTGAGGAGCCCGTCTATTCCCCATGGTCCTTACGGAGTCCCCAGCATCTTCTAGGACGTAAGAGAAATTATATATATATATATATATATATATATATATATATATATAATTAAGCAGAAACGCCCTGCACTCCACTTAAGCTTTTGCATGTACCTGGGTGCCCTCCCTGGAATTGTTAATTCCACACATTCTCCTGTACCTATGGGCGGCACTCCATGTATTTCAAAGAAGTATGCACATACACAGAGAGAGCTTTTCAACATTTCAGATGCTTTAATATTGCATCTTTCGACAAAAGATGCAATAATACAGATGCAATATTAAAGCATCTGAAATGTTGTAAGCTATTTCTGCGTGTCTGCATACTTTTTTGAAATCCGTAGAGTGCCGCCCATAAGTACAGGAGTATACAGGAGTATCAAGGTCTCCCTAATCATAACATGGCCTTAACCCTAATACCTTAACCCAAACTGATAAACCAACCCCAATATCCTATCCCTGATACTTTAACCCCATCCCCCAAACTAACACTATACCCTAACTCAAAAAGCTAAAACAATTCTAATAACCTATCCGTAATATCCTAACCTAATCCAGTTAACTAACCTTAATATCTTTATCCCTAATCTATCCCGTATACTCTGGGTCCTAACCGTAGGCAGACTGGATGGGCCATACGGCACTTATCTGAGGAAAATATTCTTTGGAGCGGCACTAACTCACAGTTATCAGGCAGTTGTTGCTGCGTAACTTGTGAGACACTGTTTACCATTTCAGCTGAGGGGCTGGCTACTGGGAGTGGGGATGGGGGGGGGGGGGGCAGCGGGTGCACTGAAGTTTTGCCTAGGGTGCTGAGAAACCTTGCACTGGCCCTAGTTGCATTAGCATTCTGTTTGCAATTCATCTATATTGCAAACTCTGTCACATAAAGACCTGCACGTGACTCAGAACTAAACACCCAGTGAGCTGCATGAGTAAGAGGAACTTATTGCCTTTCTGAACCTAATGTGAAAAGGAGGTTCTCATTTAAGCGGCATGTCACAGGCAAGCCTCAGTTAGATACATGCTGGACAGGTTTCATGTATAGCACCACTATAATGATGTCACCTGCCAGCAGGTGAGGCAATGTTTATATACAGTACAACCTGTAATTTAGAAAGCCATGCATAGTATGGTAATTGTTCTACTAAATCTACTTTACATCTGTTTCAAGATTCAAATAACAGTGCTCTTTCCCATGTTGGATTACACCAAAAACTAATTTCCATGTAGACTCCAGCTCAAGTAATTAGCATACACAACATACCAAATTACAGCTCTCATCAGAGGATGGGCGTGGGTAGACAGTAATTAGACCTTATGGAAAAGCCTTCGAGAAGCAGGCACAAGCGCAATTCCTCCTGGCTTTGCAAATATGGGCAAACGCGCCCTGGTCAGGCCTGTGGCTGCATGTCGTCCTATTGCTGTGTTGCTGCTTTCTGCAACATACAGTAGTGGAACTGCGATGTATGCCCATTATGGTGGCATGCTGCAATTAGTTGCACCTGCCCCCAGCCCCATTGACTGTAATGGACAGCAGAAGTGTGCATACACACGCAACCCGCTATGCCATGATTCGCTTGCAGTAGAGATGCAAGAGGACACATCTGTAAGGCGCATAGTGTACAGGCCAGGGCTAAGTGTAAAAACAGAGGGGGAGGGGGGGGGGGGGGGGGATACTAAGCCTTTGCGAGTTATAAAGTGGAGAAAGATACATCAGCTCCTGCCAGTGTACAGCTTGCATTTGAAAAATGACAGGAGGTGATTTGTTGGTAGTTTCTCTCTCTCTCCACAGCTTAGTACTTCTGCCCCAGAATATGATAAATGTGTAAAGCTTGGAACCGCTACCTAGTACCTAGTACATGTTCAATGCAATATAGTCAGTAATACATGAAGCTTTATTCATATCTTTTGAATTCCAACTTACCTTGAATATCACAGAGCAAAAGCATGCATAACACAACTATACAAATATGCCAAAAGTAGTCAATCATATACTGAAATAATGATTCAGGTGATGGAGCTTTCAGCCAATTCTTAGGCGAGCGTCGTTCATGCACTAAGGTGATCCCTTCCATTTATACACAGAAGTGAGAAGGGGTCTTGCTGAAACTTGTTTCCGGGAAAGTAAAATCTACACATACGTACAGAAAACATGGGCCCTCATTCCGAGTTGATCGCTCGGTATTTTTCATCGCATCGCAGTGAAATTCCGCTTAGTACGCATGCGCAATATTCGCACTGCGACTGCGCCAAGTAATTTTACAATGGAGATAGTATTTTTACTCACGGCTTTTTCATCGCTCCGGCGATCGTAATGTGATTGACAGGAAATGGGTGTTACTGGGCGGAAACAGGCCGTTTTATGGGCGTGCGGGAAAAAACGCTACCGTTTCCGGAAAAAACGCAGGAGTGGCCGGGGAAACGGGGGAGTGTCTGGGCGAACGCTGGGTGTGTTTGTGACGTCAAAACAGGAACGACAAGCACTGAACTGATCGCACAGGCAGAGTAAGTCTGGAGCTACTCTGAAACTGCTAAGTAGTTAGTAATCGCAATATTGCGAATACATCGGTCGCAATTTTAAGAAGCTAAGATTCACTCCCAGTAGGCGGCGGCTTAGCGTGTGTAACTCAGCTAAAATCGCCTTGCGAGCGATCAACTCGGAATGAGGGCCATGGTTTGTAAGTATGAATATATCTCTCTCTGCACTTGTAACCTGCATATATTCATGCCAGCTCATCCCTTATATTTATAGTAATTAGACAAATACATTACTTATTCAATACAGTGTGTTTTGTAAACTCCTTCTAACAGTCAAAAACCATACAGTGGTACTTTAGTGTGTGGGGAATTCTATGTATAAATGTGTTTTCTAGTACAGCCAAGCAGCAATCTACTGGTTAGCATAGCCACCATGGAGGGAAATTATATAAATTATAAAGAGAGATTATGCACCTCAGAATACGCCCTTGTAATACTGAAGTGCAGTGCTTCAGTGGGGAATCACCCTCACCCTTACTTTTCACCAGGTGCAGTTCAGGGCCCTAGGACAGAGGGAGAAGCTGCAGTGTCTCAGAGTGGGAGGACTGTCTATAATTCTAAGTATACATGACAGGTGGTTTTAAATGAATGTGGAAACTTGATGGACAGCCTAAACACCTGTCCCATCAGGTACAGTTACACCTCTCATCGTATGTAGGGTGGCTCTCCATGTCCAGACCTAGCCTCTGCTCTTCCTCCCCTCAGGGCTACTATCATAGCAGCCGCTATAAGATATCAACAGAGCAGAAAGGGGAGAGCTCACCTGATCGCTAATGTGTTATGGAGGGTTACCTACAGTGGCAGAGAGGGGGGTGTTCCAAACAAGACATTCATTTTCATTTTAATTCTGACAATTAGCAGTCTGCAAACATATCAGTGAATGAACATATGCTAAGACATGCTGTACAATTTACCAAAGATTTGTCAGTCAAGATTGCACAGAGAAAAAGTAAGTGCTACTTGCATGTAGGATATATTTCCACCTATTAACTAATGTTTAACAGATCAATTGTTGTGCTTACAGTAATTATTATTATTCAATGTTGGGCAGTGAACTGGATGCCTCAAAGACATTTTTAGTAATAAATGGTTTGTCCACCTTAAGGCAAGCCCATGTATATAGTTAGGGATACTCCAGTAGCGCTGCAGAGACTCATACTGTCATCTGACAGCAGGAGAGAGCACTGGGAGTTCAGCTGGGGACTGCTGTGTGCAGAGGATGTGCACTTAAACGATGACCACGAGTCTTGTCCCATGCTTATATACTATATAAAGAGCTACTTACTGTAAGATGCAATCTGCCTCAGATAGGAGATACTAATTAGAAATATATCTTCACTTGAGATCATTTATATTATTTTCTAATTACACACACACACACACACACACACACACACACACACACACACACACACACACACACACATTATATATGTATGTGAGTTTTGGAAAGCACAATAAATCACTTTTTTGCTTCTTGAAGTGCAACAAAGCTCAATGTTCACACATAAGTCACAAGTATGCCACACATAAGGCACTTAGCAGTGCTGCCACGGAACTGAAAACAGATTGACTCAAAGGGGTTTCTTTATGAAGCGGTGGCTATTCTAAATTACAGCATCTTGATGGGTTAGAGCTGAAAATTTAAAGCGACACTAAAATTCAATGTAAAACCCGGCATGCTTTACACTGACTACTATTGCAACGTTACATTTTCAGCTCCAATTCACCAAGTAGCGGTTCACAAAAGCCACCGCTTTGTAAATAAACTCCAGTAACTGCTACCACGCAGACAGTGCAGCGGGTGAGAGTGGGGTAAGCAGTGAGAGAAGTAGGAGTTGGTGGCTAACAGCAAGACCAATTCACAGACCAAGATTCTAAGTAAAACAGTATGGGTAAGCTTATTGATCTTTTGTTATCTGTAACTGAATAAACAAATTGCTCTTTTATTTATAAATATTGAAACCTAAATCTAAAGGTGGGTACACACTGGGCGATAATAAATGCTCATTTTGCCCTTCTTGAGCAATGTCGTTTACTATATTGGCCAGTGTATATGCCGCCGCCAAGCGATGCACAGCCACATGGGATGTTAACGACCCTCGCTGTCGGCCGTGCATGCAGCTCAATTTGGACTGTCATCCAAAAATTGCATGCACGGCCCGGCCGTGGCGTGACGTCACTGAGCGATATGGTCATCATATCGCTCCGTGTACGCACTGCCGCCGACCACCCCAGAGAGCACGAGAATACGGATTCTCTGATCACTCAGGTAAACAGTTTAGTAAAGTGGCAAATGCCCTTTATTGGAAATATACACACACAGTACACAATAACATTAACAACTGCAAGCCAGGATGGTATCTTACTTACTAAGTCCCCACAGTAGTTTAGGATTACAGATGCCTGCGATCTCCTGTTGTTACACACTGGCCGTGGTTCTGTGTTCCCTGGTCTAGGATACCAGCTCACACAGCGTCCTGCGCCACGGATTCTCGCCACTCACGGCACCGCAATGCCTAGTAAGTTTCTGCACTTCAGGGGTACATCCATTCTCTTTGACCTTCACTGAGCAGCTGATCTATTTTGGCCGCTTGACATGTCAGTCAGGACACCCAGCTGGGCCCTCAGCGGACATATTCCAATTACTATCACTAATGTGCCCAGAAAACACAGCTCTGTATAGTATCCTTGGACAGCAAAAAAAAAAAAAAACACCACTGCACGATACTGCAAAACAGGTGTGTATGAAATGCTGCAGAAGGTCATATACAAGACACTAAATGAAAAACATCTGGATGGTGGAAATCCCTTTTTAATAGGGGAAAACATCTACATGTACAGTTTATTTTCACTGTATGCAGATACAAACAGTTGGTATTGGAAATAACGCAGTGATTAGTGCAGGGGTTCCCAAACGCTGTCCTCAAGGACCCCAACGGTCCAGGCTATATAAATAACCATAACAAAGTAGAAAATAAGAGAATCACTCTGGTGCGCAAAGCAGCCTATACAGTACTTGCACTGAAAAGGGTGACTCCCACACCCCCAAGACAAGCAAAAAGAAACCGAGATTGTGCAATATACTATATGTGGCGCTTGGGTTTATCTTAATGTCTGTTACAATACAATAATAGTAACAATGCTGCTTTTAATTACGTTCCTGTGGTAAATTTAACATCCAGCGTATAATCTCGTCTTTCAAATGTCACAATTCTTGCTTGGAATTTTCAAGGGTACCAATGCCTCAGTCGTAGTGATCATAAAAGACAGAAAGAGAACCGTATCTAGTGTAATACGTTCTTTTTTTATTTTTTAAAATTCAGACTGGACAACATATATAACATTAAAAAAGCATATGGTCCCCAATGTAGAACCAATGTATGAGCACATTGAACATCAGATGATATCCCAAACAGGTAATAAAGGAAATAATTACTGGACGGTTTGAGAACCTGAAAAAGTTCTCAAGCAGGTGTAAATATAATTCCAGCTGGCCTCCCGGGAAACAGGATAAACAACGACTCTGTTTTCCTGACCCTAGCCGTTCTGGCTACATAAACCTTCAAAGCCCTGACCACATCCAGCAACTCGGAATCCTCCAAGTCAGTAGTAGCCAAAGGCACCACAATAGGTTGGTTTATATGAAAAGATGAAACCACTTTCGGCAGAAATTGAGGACTGGTACGCAATTCTGCTCTATCCACATGGAAAACCAGATAGGGGCTTTTATGTGACAAAGCCGCCAACTCTGACACACGCCTAGCCGAAGCCAAGGCTAATAGCATGACAACCTTCCACGTGAGATATTTCAACTCCACCGTTTTAAGTGGTTCAAACCAGTGGGATTTCAGGAAACTTAACACCACGTTAAGATCCCAAGGTGCCACTGGAGGCACAAAAGGAGGCTGAATATGCAGCACTCCCTTTACAAACGTCTGAACTTCAGGTAGAGAAGCCAACTCCTTTTGAAAGAAAATGGATAGGGCCGAAATCTGGACCTTAATGGTACCCAATTTTAGGCCCAAATTCACTCCGGACTGTAGGAAGTGAAGGAAACGGCCCAGCTGGAATTCCTCCGTAGGAGCATTCCCTAGCCTCACACCAAGCAACATATTTTCGCCATATACGGTGATAATGTTGAGCTGTCACGTCCTTCCTAGCCTTTATCAGCGTAGGAATGACCTCATCTGGAATGCCTTTCTCTGCTAGGATCCGGAGTTCAACCGCCATGCCGTCAAACGCAGCCGCGGTAAGTCTTGGAACAGACAGGGCCCCTGTTGCAACAAGTCCTGTCGTAGAGGAAGAGGCCACGGGTCCTCTGTGAGCATTTCTTGCAGATCTGGATACCAAGTCCTTCGTGGCCAATCTGGAACAATGAGGATTGTTCTCACTCCTCTTTTTCTTATTATCCTCAGCACCTTGGGTATGAGAGGAGGAGGAGGAAATACATAGACCGACTGGAACACCCACGGTGTGACCAGGGCGTCCACAGCTACCGCCTGAGGGTCTCTTGACCTGGCGCAATACCTCTGTAGCTTTTTGTTGAGGCGGGATGCCATCATGTCCACCTGTGGCAGCTCCCACCGACTTGTAATCTGTGCGAAGATTTCCTGATAAAGTCCCCACTCTCCCGGGTGGAGGTCGTGTCTGCTGAGAAAGTCTGCTTCCCAGTTGTCCACTCCCGGGATGAACACTGCTGACAGTGCGCTTACGCGATTCTCCGCCCAGCGAAGAATTCTGGTGGCTCCCGCCATCGCCACCCTGCTCCTTGTGCCGCCTTGTCGGTTTACATGAGCCACTGCGGTGATGTTGTCTGACTGAATCAGAACCGGTTGGTCGGGAAGCAGGGTCTCCGCTTGACATAGGGCGTTGTATATGGCCCTTAGTTCCAGGATGTTGATGTGAAGGCAAGTCTCTTGACTTGACCACAGACCTTGGAAATTTCTTCCCTGTGTGACTGCTCCCCAACCTCGGAGGCTTGCGTCCGTGGTCACCAGGACCCAGTCCTGAATGCCGAATCTGCGGCCCTCGAGAAGGTGAGCGATCTGCAGCCACCACAGGACTGACACCCTGGCCCTGGGGGATAGGGTGATTAACTGATGCATCTGAAGATGTGATCCGGACCACTTGTCCAGTAAGTCCCATTGAAAAGTCCTCGCATGGAACCTGCCGAAGGGAATGGCCTCGTATGATGCCACCATCTTTCCCAGGACTCGAGTGCAGTGATGTACCGACACCTGTTTTGGTTTTAATAGGTTCCTGACCAGTGTCATGAGTTCCTGAGCTTTCTCTATCGGGAGATAAACCCTTTTCTGGTCTGTGTCTAGAATCATGCCCAGGAAAGGCAGACGAGTCGTAGGAACCAACTGCGACTTTGGAATATTCAGAATCTAGCCGTGTTGCCGTAACACTTCCAGAGAAAGTGCGACGCTGTTCAGCAACTGCTCTCTTGATCTCGCTTTTATGAGGAGATCGTCCAAGTACGGGATAATGGTGACCCCTTGCTTCCGCAGGAGTACCATCATTTCCGCCATTACCTTGGTAAATATTCTCGGTGCCGTGGAGAGACCAAACGGCAACGTCTGAAATTGGTAATGACAATCCTGTACCACAAATCTGAGGTACGCCTGATGAGGTGGATAAATGGGGACATGAAGGTATGCATCCTTTATGTCCAGAGACACCATAAAATCCCCCGCTTCCAGGCTTGCGATGACCACTCTCAGCGATTCCATCTTGAACTTGAACCTTTTCAGGTATATGTTCAGGGATTTTAAATTCAATATGGGTCTGACCGAACCGTCCGGTTTCGGGACTACAAACATGGTCAAATAATAACCCCTTCCCTGTTGAAGGAGGGGAACCTTGACCACCACCTGTTGAAGATACAATTTGTGAATTGCAGTTAACACTATTTCCCTCTCGTGGGGGGTAAGCTGGTAGGGCCGAATTGAGGTATTGGTGGCATCTCTTCGAATTCCAGCTTGTATCCCTGAGACACAATTTCTATCGCCCAGGGATCCACCTGGGAGTGAACCCACTTGTGGCTGAAATTCCGAAGACGTGCCCCCACCGGGCCTAGCTCCGCCTGTGGAGCCCCAGCGTCATGCGGTGGATTCTGTAGAGGCCGGAGAGAGGACTTCTGTTCCTGGGAACTAGCTGTGTTGTGCAGCTTCTTACCTCTGCCCCTGCCTCTGGCAAGAAAGTACGCACCTCGGACTTTCTTGTTTCTTTGTGAACGAAAGGACTGCATTTGATAATACGGTGCTCTCTAAGGCTGTGAGGGTATAAAAGGCAAAAAAATTTACTTTCCACCTGTAGCTGTGGAGACCAGGTCCGAGAGACCCTCCCCAAACAATTCCTCACCCTTGTAAGGTAAAACCTCCATATGTCTTTTTGAGTCGGCATCACCTGTCCATTGCCGAGTCCACAGGACCCTTCTGGCAGAAATCGACAGCATTTATTCTAGAACCCAGTAGACTAATGTCTCTTTGAGCATCTCTCATATATAGGACAGCGTCTTTAATATGCCCAAGGGTCAACAATACAGTATCCTTGTCTAAGGTATCAATTTCCTCAGATAAGGTATCCGTCCATGCTGCTACAGCGCTACACACCCAGGCCGACGCGATTGCCGGCCTCAGTAAGGTACCTGAATGTGTATAAATGGACTTCAGGGTAACCTCCTGTTTGCGATCCGCAGCATCTTTGAGGGTAGCCGTATCCTGTGACGGCAGGGCTACCTTCTTTGATAAGCGTGTTAAAGCTTTGTCCACCCTAGGGGAGGATTCCCAGCGTAACCTGTCCGTTGGCGGGAAAGGATACGCCATAAGAATCCTTTTGGAAATCTGCAGTTTTTTATCTGGAGATTCCCAAGCCTTTCACATAACTCATTTAGCTCGTGTGAGGGGGGAAAGGTTACCTCCGGCTTCTTTTCCCCATACATATGCACCCTCTTGTCAGGGACTGGGTTTTCCTCTGTGATGTGCAACACATCCTTAATTGCTATAATCATATAACGAATGGATTTAGCCAATTTTGGCTGTAACTTTGCATCATCGTAATCGACACTGGAGTCAGAATCCATGTCGGTATCTGTGTCAACAGTTTGGGATAGTGGGCGCTTCTGAGACCCTGACGGCCTCTGCGACATAGGATCAGGCACGGGTTGGGACCCTGACTGTCCCGAGGCTTCAGCTTTTTCTAACTTTTTATGCAAGGAATCAAATCAGGTGTCGTCGCCCTCGGCGGAGACACCACATTCATTTGCTCCCGCTCTGCTTCCACATAGCCTTCCTCATCAGACATGTCGACACACCACACACACAGGGGATGCCCTCTCTGAAGACAGTTCCCTTACAAGGCCCTTTGGAGAGACAGAGAGAGAGTATTCCAGCACACACCCCAGTGCTATAAAACCAGGAATAACACAGTAACTTAACGTTAACCCAGTAGCTGCTGTTTATATTGCTTTTTGCGCCTAATTATGTGCCCCCCCCCCTCTCTTTTTACCCTCTTCTACCGTGTATCTGCAGGGGAGAGCCTGGGGAGCTTCCTCTCAGCGGAGCTGTGGAGAAAAAATGGCGCTGGTGAGTGCTGAGGAAGAAGCCCCGCCCTCTCGGCGGCGGGCTTCTGTCCCGCTTAAATATGCAATTTTTTGGCGGGGGCTCATACATATATACAGTGCCCAGCTGTATATATGCTTAACTTTGCCAAAAGAGGTCCCAAATGCTGCCCAGGGCGCCCCCCCCCCCTTACAGTGACCGGAGTATGTGTAGGTGTGTGCAGCAATGGCGCACAGCTGCAGTGCTGTGTGTTACCTCAGTGAAGAACACGGAGTCTTCTGCCGCCTGTGAAGTCTTCTTTGCTTCTCATACTCACCCGGCTTCTGTCTTCTGGCTCTGCGAGGGGGACGGCGGCTCCGGGACCGGACGGCGAGGGGGAGATCCTGCGTACCGATCCCTCTGGAGCTAATGGTGTCCAGTAGCCTAAGAAGCAGGACCTAGCTTCAGAGAGTAGGGCTGCTTTTCTTCCCTCAGTCCCACGATGCAGGGAGTCTGTTGCCAGCAGAGCTCCCTGAAAATAAAAAACCTAACAAAATACTTTCTCTCAGCAAACTCAGGAGAGCTCACTGAAAAGCACCCAACTCGTCTGGGCACAGTATCAAACTGAGGTCTGGAGGAGGGGCATAGAGGGAGGAGCCAGTGCACACCAGAACCTAAATTCTTTCTTAAAGTGCCCATGTCTCCTGCGGAGCCTGTCTATCCCCATGGTCCTTACGGAGTCCCCAGCATCCACTAGGACGTTAGAGAAATAACCATGTTTGGAGTGCAGGTGACTTAATTAGTACCTCAGTCAATATTATTTAACCATCTGTGCTCATGCATGGATATCCTTAAAACCTGGACTGTTAGGGTGCCTTGTGGACCAAGGGCCTAATTCAGATTTGATTTGGGTGGGTTATATTGTTTCTGTGCAGGGTAAATACTGTCTGCTTTATTTTTACACTGCAATTTAGATTTCAGTTTGAACACACCCCACCCAAATCTAATAGGCCCTACACATTGGGCGATAATACTCAAAGATATGAACGACTTAGTTCATTAATGAACGAGATAACGTTCATATCTTTGAGTGTGGAGGCACCAGCGATGAACGATGCGCGGCCCGTCGCTCGTTCATCGTTGGTGCCCCGTCGCCTGTGCATGCAGGCCAATATGGACGATCTCGTCCATATTTGCCTGCACTTCTATGGAGCCGGGTGACGGGGGGAGTGAAGAAACTTCACTCCCCCCCCCCCCCCCCCCCGTCACTGCCCCCCCCCCCCCGCAACCATAGCAAGAGGACAAATGACAGGGGCAAGGGTAGGGCACCTCACTGAAGCATTAAGCAGTGTTTTGTACCAATAATATCTTGTGGAGGTTCGGGTGGGACCATGTGCTCAATTTAATTTTCCCCTTAAGATTTAAACATGTATGGGTAATTAACCAGTCCCATCACATTTCATCTATGTTGTGGTATACAAGAAACAGAACTTGGTATCTCACATTCCTCTATGTCCCGAAACTAAAGTTAAATTACATAATATGTGGTATTAATCAACAGTGGGATTAACCAAAAATGGTCAATCTGACATGACTGTAAATAATAAAACACAGGTATAAAAGTAAAACTACCATTATACAGACATATGGCTCAAGGGTGCGATGTGTCTTTGACGCGGTGTTTCAACTTTGGTAACAGCACCCGAACTCGCACACTTGGTGGGCAGCGAGCATTTTTGTGCGAGTTCAGGCAGCCGTAAAGTGCAGTGGCTGCTGCGATGACTCGCACCCGTTAGTGCATCTCATCTAAATAGATTGAGCCCATAATCGTGGATACATCATCAACACAATCCAAATAAAGCAGGGAAACATTGAGAATTTACTATAATATGAACTAAAATATCTGAGAAAACTAAATTTACTTCATTTATATTGGAATATTGATATTTCTAATAATACTGAAGCACTTTTTACTTTCCTTTCAAACAAACAACAAAACTATAGGGAGTATTTCAGTTCTCGGCGATGCCTGTAAAGTGCCATTGGAACACTGTTGAGACAGTCAGAATGGTGGCACCACCCGGTCACCAGCATCGCACATTTTCCTTGCAACCAGTGGCGGATACAGACAGGGGCGAAAAGGGCGAACGCCCCCGCTACACATATTGCGGCGGGTCCAGTTACCGCGATGACCAGCACCTGCGGGAGCACTAACACAGCCGCCGCGCCCGCCGCCGCTGAGAGTCTAAGTGGGGGAGAGAATAGTAAGTGCAGGAGGCCGGAGCAAGCAGTGTGTTATTCACTGTCTTCTCCGCCGCGCCCGGCTCCCCTCCCCAGTCCCAGCGGTAGCGTCTATTTTCCCTTCATGGAGAGGACCTTCCAGGTCCTGATCACGAAGGGAGCATAGACACCCTGTCTCAGCCGCTCCAGCTCCTCCTTCTCCTCAGTGATATGATGCCTCTGCGCAATGACAAACACTGTCATGCGCAGTAGGCATTTGTGGATGCCAAGGATTCATTCAGGGGCAGCCTGGCGCCATTTTTACAGCAGCGGAGGAGCGGGCACGGAGAGAGGAGCTAAAATCTGTAATTACCTCATTGTATGTAGGTGAGCTGTCTAGATCTGTCACTTTCCCTGTCACTCTGTCACTTTCCCTATCCCTTTATCACTCTCCCTGTCCCTATGTCCCTGCTGTCTCATTCCATGGCATGATGTGAATTTCGGCTCATTCTGTGTGCTATAATGTGAATTTCGGCTCATACCGTGTGCTACAATGTGAATTTCGGCTCATTCAGTGTGCTACAATGTGAATTTCGGCTCATTCAGTGTGCTATAATGTGAATTTTGGCTCAGTCAGTGTGCTATAATGTGAATTTTGGCTCATTCAGTGTGCTACAATGTGAATTTTGGCTCATTCAGTGTGCTATAATGTGAATTTCGGCTCATTCAGTGTGCTACAATGTGAATTTTGGCTCAGTCAGTGTGCTATAATGTGAATTTCGGCTCATTCAGTGTGCTACAATGTGAATTTCGGCTCATTCAGTGTGCTACAATGTGAATTTCGGCTCATTCAGTGTGCTACAATGTGAATTTTGGCTCATTCAGTGTGCTATAATGTGAATTTCGTCTCATTCTGTGTGGTATAATGTGAATTTCACTTCATACTGTGTGCTATAATGTGTACCATTGTTGTCCTATTACTTATGCATTCACAGGATCTATTAAAAGAAATGAGTATTTATGTAAAGCATTTTTAACTGTTAAAGTAAATTTATTTCACTTTTTTATTTTTTATTCCTCTCTGAAAGTGGACTGTGAGCCCAAATCTAGGCTGCATGATTGTGCATGTGTGATCTACGAATGTGCAGATGCATGCAGGAATGGCAATTCGCCAGTCTGTATCACCAGTGCGCAGGGTTCTCTCCAATAACTGGCAACAATAGGAAATTTTAGAAGCGAACGAGCATTTCTAAGTGGGAGGAGCTATGATTAGGGGGAGGAGTCCTCATTTTTAAACCGCCCCCCCTAAAAGTTAAGTCTAGATCCGCCACTGCTTGCAACCCACAGAGGTTAATAGGAAAATGAGCAATGCCGCTGTACAAAATTATTTCCAATAGTGTTGTAATTACAGGGTCTTTTTCTTTTCTGGAATTGACCTACAAAGACTAGTTATAGGCCCTACACACATGCCGATATTCTGAAAGATATGAACGATCTCGTTCATAAATGAACGAGAACTCGTTCATATCTTTCAGTGTGGAGACTCCAGCGATGAACGATGCGCGGCCCCGCGCTCGTTCATCGCTGATCTCCCGTCGGCTGTGCATGCAGGCCAATATGGACGATCTCGTCCATATTTGCCTGCACTTCAATGCAGCCGGGTGACGGGGGGAGTGAAGAAACTTCACTCCCCCCGTCACTGCCCTCCCGCCGCCGGGTTGCTCGTCGGCCGTATCGGCCGTCGGGCACCTCGGCGGCGCATCGCCGAGTGTGTAGGGCCCCTTACTTCTACTTAGAAACTGGTCATTGCAAAGACCTCCCGTTACTACTCGTGAGAATAAATATTAGATTCACATAAAATGTGCGGATAGTATTCATCTCTTAACACGTCAATTTAATTTTTTTGCTCCTCCCTTTCTGACTCGCTTGCAAACTGTGTACTGGCTGCCATATTAAAACTTTAGATCCTGGTGCTCTGAAATGGCAAATTTCTAGCCCTGAGCAAGCATGTGACTATAGGGGACATGCATCAGTCATAGGATGATGGACCACACTGATACAAGAATTTGGGCAGACGTGACATCACTATGTGTCTCTTTTTCTGGTACAAGGAGAATGGTGCCTCACCAAAGCAACAAGCATGAAGATTAAAAATAACTGAAACTGGAACCAGAGACCATGGGTTTAGTTTCTAATTGAGCACATGCAGCACATTCAGCACATTTGAATGTGGAATTATTAGAAGACCAGATGGGAATTTTGTTTTTAATTATTTGAAGCTTCTAAACATTCCTAACAAGCATTTCCATTCACTTGAATGTGCAGGAAAAAAAACCAAGAGTCATATTTTCAACGTGTCATGTCAACATAAGAACACAGACATGGTCATACTGTCAACTTGACCAATCATGTAGACAGTGATGACGTGTTGACATGTTAGCATGTCGACATATCGTCCCTGGTGGTCCAGCACTGGCGTACCTGCTCCAGACGGCTGCAACAGCATTTTCCGGGTCCTGGCGGTCATATGATCATCACTTCAGAGTCAGAAATCCGATTCTCTGGCGTTACTGGTGACTGTTTTCTCCCCTATCCCTAACCATCCCTCTAGTGCCTAACCCTGCAGCATAACCCGGATTCTCCCCTCCACCGGCAGCCTAACCCCAATGTTGACAATCTCACAAGGTCACCTGTCGACATTCTGAGAAGGTCTACATGTTCCCGGTCAACATTTGACCATTGTGGTGTCGACATTGTCATTGCCTAACTTTAGATTATTGCTCCCATAAGCGCCTGAGACTTTTTCCTTTAAACTGAAGAAACTCACATTTTCCCTCGAAGAGCCAACATAAAAAGTTCCTTTATTCACTTTCTAAAATTACAAAAACCAACAAACACCCATTCAGATATACTCCTATATACACCATCTCTTGATACTACAGCTGCCTCGGTGTGTCCGGACCAGGACTGGATTCCAAATCTTGCAGAAAAACTGAGGTGAACTAAACCATCTGGAACACCACCCATCTTCTCCATAACAGGAGGATACCGCATTGCAGTGAGGACCCCTTTAATCCCTTGCCTGGGTTTGAGTTCAACAAAAGGACACTCTCAAGGGACTACACCTCCAGCGGCTTACTGTGGTAATAACCCATGTGGGACTGCACCTTTGGTCCATTTCCAGTCTTTTTCACCCATTTCTCTACCAGTCCATTTTTAATAGGAACGGACTACACCAGATAGGCAGCGTTTTGATTAATTGTCCATTCTGAATGAGTGGCCATGTTATGGTTTTTATGTGTTTTAAATAATATGTCTAATTAAATTGTGATTAGTTTTTTTCACTCAATCCTTCATATTCATTAATCATTTATTCCGCTAGCGCTGCTATTTTATCTGTTTATTTGCATGTGGTTCTGGGTTTGACTACCCCATTTTTTTAGCAGCAGCATTAGAAACGCAACATCCATTAAGCGCCTGACCCTTTTCACCTTTGGTAGAAAAACTCCTTGCAATTTAATATAAGAGCAGGCCCTCACATCCCTGAGAAAATGGTGCCGACGCTTGCATTTGTGCCATAGGGGTATATTCAATTGACGTCGAAAGCTGCCGTCTGTTGAAAAGACGTCAGTTTTCAACTTTTTTTAGGTCGGAAGGGGTTCCAACCTATTCAATATATTCGACAAGTCGAGGAATTCGACTTGTCGAAAAGCACGTGGATCGGCGGAATAGCTGCCGATCCACGTGCTTGTGTCGAGAACGGCGCCTTTTCGCCCATCTCAGGCCGACATAAACAAAGGAGTGGGGGGGGGGGGAGCCGCGGGGAGATGGGGGACAGCTGCGGGCATACAGGGGAGAGAAGCGCTACAGAACAACGCTGCAGCAGGATCTCTCACAGCCGCCGCTCACGGCAGCGTCCACCCGGCTCCAGCAAGTGACGTCACGCTTGCTGGAGCCGGATGGACACTGCCATGGGGTCGGGCGGCTGTGAGACGTCCTTCAGTAGCGCTACTGTAACGCTGCTCTCCTCCGTCTGCCCGCGGCCCCCCCTCTCCTCCTCTGGGTCCCTCATTTCAATTCGACTTTTTAAAAGTCGAATTGAGATGAGATTGAATAGGGGTTGTTGGATCCATTCCGACAAATGCATGTCGGAATGTATCCGACCCTAATTGAATATACCCCACCCCATAGTCTTCTCATGCACCTTATTTCCATCAATGAGGGTGATTCAGATCTGATCGCTGGGCTGTTAATTTTGCTATCCTGCGTTCAGATAGTCGCCGCTTCTAGGGGGAGTGTACATTCATCGTGCAAGTGTGCGATCCTATGTGTACGCTGAGCTGCTAAAATCCAGTGTGTGCAGTCTCTGCGCAGCCCAGGACTTACTCCTACAGTACGATTTTATTACCAGTTATTTATATAGCGCACACATATTTCGCAGCGCTTTTACAGAGAATATTTGCCCTTTCACATCAGTCCCTGCCCCAGTGGAGCTTACAATCTATATTTCCTATCACAAGTACACACACACACATTCACGCTAGGGTTAATTTGTTTTGGGAGCCAATTATCCTGCCAGTATATTTTTGGGCTTGTGGGAGGAAACCGGAGTACCCGGAGGAAACCCACGCAAGTACGGGGATAATATACAAACTCCGCACAGTTAGGGCCATGGTGGGAATCGAACCCATGACCTCAGTGCTGTGAGGCAGTAATGCTAATCATTACACCATCCGTACTGCCCAACGATCACATCAGTCTGATCGGGGCCGGAGCTGACGTCAGACACCCTCCCTGAAAATAATTGGGAACGCCAGCGTTTTTACGGACACTCCCAGTAAATGGTCAGTTACCACCCACAAACCGCCTCCTCCTGTCAATCACCTTGCGAATCCCCGTGATTTTCCGCACCATCCTATCGCTGTCCAGAGATGCCCGTTGATGATGGCCTGTGCGCATTGAGGTGCATACGCATTAGCAGTTAGTACCTGATCACCAGCTGTGCGAAAATGCACAGCAGCGATCAGATCTGAATGATCCCCCAATATCATGCCAACGCCATATTTCCGTGGTTAATCACTGGAATGATGGGGTGGGAAGCCATCAGGAAAGTAAATGCAGTGAGTACATGGTGTGCAGTGGACAAAAGGTGTACTCACTTGACCTTTAACCTATTATATATATATAGATATATATATCAATGGCACTGAGAATAGGCATTATTATTATTATAAAACAACAGAGACACAGGTGTAATACAGAGAGTTCCGTGTGTAACCCACTCCAACACAAAAAAAACTGAATTATTTAAATAAGAAAATGACAACTGTAATGTGTTACAAGTGGGTAAGTGAGGTATTACTAGTGATGTGCACCGGACATTTTTCGGGTTTTGTGTTTTGGTTTTGGATTCGGTTCCGCGGCCGTGTTTTGGATTCGGACACGTTTTGGCAAAACCTCCCTGAAAATTTTTTGTCGGATTCGGGTGTGTTTTGGATTCGGGTGTTTTTTACAAAAACCCCTCAAAAACAGCTTAAATCATAGAATTTGGGAGTCATTTTGATCCCATAGTATTATTAACCTCAATAACCATAATTTCCACTAATTTTCAGTCTATTCTGAACACCTCACACCTCACAATATTATTTTTTATCCTAAAAATTGCACCGAGGTCGCTGGATGACTAAGCTAAGCGACACAAGTGGCCGACACAAACACCTGGCCCATCTAGGAGTGGCACTGCAGTGTCAGGCAGGATGGCACTTCAAAAAAATTGTCCCCAAACAGCACATGATGCAAAGAAAAATGAAAGAATAAAGGAGGTGCAAGATGGAATTGTCCTTGGGCCCTTCCACCCACCCTTATGTTGTATAAACAGGACATGCACACTTTAACAAACCCATCATTTCAGCGAAAGGGTCTGCCACACAACTGTGACTGAAATGACTGGTTGGTTTGGGCCCCCACCAAAAAAGAAGCAATCAATCTCTCCTTGCCACAAACTGGCTCTACAAAGGCAAGATGTCCACCTCCTCCTCATCGTCCGATTCCTCACCCCTTTCACTGTGTACGTCCCCCTCCTCACAGATTATTAATTCGTCCCACTGGAATCCGCCATCTCAGGTCCCTGTGTACTTTCTGGAGGCAATTGCTGGTGAATGTCTCCACGGAGGAATTGATTATAATTCATTTTGATGAACATCATCTTCTCCACATTTTCTGGAAGTAACCTCGTACGCCGATTGCCGTCAAGGTGAGCGGCTGCACTAAACACTCTTTCGGAGTACACACTGGAGGGTGGGCAACTTAGGTAAAATAAAGCCAGTTTCTGCAAGGGCCTCCAAATTGCCTCTTTTTCCTGCCAGTATACGTACGGACTGTCTGACGTGCCTACTTGGATGCGGTCACTCATATAATCCTCCATTATTCTTTCAATGGTGAGAGAATCATATGCAGTAACAGTAGACGACATGTCAGTAATCGTTGACAGGTCCTTCAGTCTGGACCAGATGTCAGCACTCGCTCCAGACTGCCCTGCATCACCGCCAGCGGGTGGGCTCGGAATTCTTAGCCTTTTCCTCGCACCCCCAGTTGCGGGAGAATGTGAAGGAGCTGTTGACGGGTCACGTTCCGCTTGACTTGACAATTTTCTCACCAGCAGGTCTTTGAACCTCTGCAGACTTGTGTCTGCCGGAAAGAGAGATACAATGTAGGTTTTAAATCTAGGATCGAGCACGGTGGCCAAAATGTAGTGCTCTGATTTCAACAGATTGACCACCCGTGAATCCTGGTTAAGCGAATTAAGGGCTCCATCCACAAGTCCCACATGCCTAGCGGAATCGCTCTGTTTTAGCTCCTCCTTCAATGTCTCCAGCTTCTTCTGAAAAGCCTGATGAGGGGAATGACCTGACTCAGGCTGGCAGTGTCTGAACTGACTTCACGTGTGGCAAGTTCAAAGGGTTGCAGAACCTTGCACAACGTTGAAATCATTCTCCACTGCGCTTGAGTCAGGTGCATTCCCCCTCCTTTGCCTATATCGTAGGCAGATGTATAGGCTTGAATGGCCTTTTCCTGCTCCTCCATCCTCTGAAGCATATAGAGGGTTGAATTCTACCTCGTTACCACCTCTTGCTTCAGATGATGGCAGGGCAGGTTCAGGAGTGTTTGCTGGTGCTCCAGTCTTCGGCACGCGGTGGCTGAATGCCGAAAGTGGCCCGCAATTCTTCGGGCCACCGACAGCATCTCTTGCACGCCCCTGTCGTTTTTTAAATAATTCTGCACCACCAAATTCAATGTATGTGCAAAACATGGGACGTGCTGGAATTTGCCCAGATGTAATGCACGCACAATATTGCTGGCGTTGTCCGATGTCACAAATCCCCAGGAGAGTCCATTTGGGGTAAGCCATTCTGCGATGATGTTCCTCAGTTTCCGTAAGAGGTTGTCAGCTGTGTGCCTCATCTGGAAAGCGGTGATACAAAGCGTAGCTTACCTAGGAACGAGTTGGCGTTTGCATCTCTACTGCATCTATTGCGTCTGCTACTGGTGCCGCCGCTGCTGTTCTTGCTGCGGGAGGCAATACATCTACCCAGTGGGCTGTCCCAGTCATACAGTCCTGAGTCTGCCCTGCTCCACTTGTCCACATGTCCGTGGTTAAGTGGACATTGGGTACAACTGCATTTTTTAGGACACTGGTGACTCTTTTTCTGAGGTCTGTGTACATTTTCGGTATCGCCTGCCTAGAGAAATGGAACCTAGATGGTATTTGGTACCGGGGACACAGTATCTCAATCAAGTCTGTAGTTGTCTGTGAATTAATGGTGGATACCGGAAACACGTTTCTCACCTCCAAGGCTGCCAAGGCCTGAGTTATCCGCTTTGCAGCAGGATGACTGCTGTGATATTTCATCTTCCTCGCAATGGACTGTTGGACAGTCAACTGCTTACTGGAAGTAGTACAAGTGGTCTTCCGACTTCCCCTCTGGGATGACGATCGACTCCCAGCAGCAACAACAGCAGCGCCAGCAGCAGTAGGCAAAACACTCAAGGATGCATCGGAGGAATCCCAGACAGGAGAGGACTCGTCAGATTTGCCAGTGACATGGCCTGCAGGACTATTTGCTTTCCTGTGTAAGGAGGAAATTGACACTGAGGGAGTTGGTGGTGTGGTTTGTAGGAGCTTGGTTACAAGAGGAAGGGATTTAGTGGTCAGTGGACTGCTTCCTCTGTCATCCAAAGTTTTTGAACTTGTCACTGACTTATGATGAATGCGCTGCAGGTGACTTATAAGGGAGGATGTTCCGAGGTGGTTAACGTCCTTACCCCTACTTATTACAGCTTGACAAAGGCAACACACGGCTTGACACCTGCTGTCCGCATTTCTGTTAAAATAATTCCACACCGAAGAGGTGATTTTTTTTGTAATTTGACCAGGCATGTCAATAACCATATTCGTCCCACGGACAACAGGTGTCTCCCCGGGTTCCTGACTTAAACAAACCACCTCACCATCAGAATCCTCCTTGTCAATTTCCTCCTCAGCGCCAGCAACACCCATATCCTCATCCTGGTGTAATTCAACAGTGACATCTTAAATTTGACTATCAGGAACTGGACTGCGGGTGCTCCTTCCAGCACTTGCAGGGGGCATGCAAATCGTGGAAGGCACAAGCTCTTCCCGTCCAGTGTTGGGAAGGTCAGGCATCGCAGCCGACACAATTGGACTCTCCTTGGGGATTTGTGATTTAGAAGAACGCACAGTTCTTTGCTGTGCTTTTGCCAGCTTAAGGGGTATATGCAATTGCGGTCGAATTCCCGAAATTGTCGAATTTCGGGTCATTTTCGCCAAAAAAAAAAAAAAAAAAAAAATCGACAAATGCAATTCAGTGCTTTTCGTCAAAAAAACGGACTTTCAAAATTCGACTTTTTGAAATTCGACTTTTTGCAAATTCGACTTTTCTGCAATGATACAAGTGCTGCAATTCGACAAAAGCATATTCAATTCAAGTTTGGAAATTCGACAGCAGTGCTTTTAGACAGCAAATTCGTCATTTTCCTTCCGCCACACTTTGGAGGGTGAAAACAAATAAAAAAAATTTAAACATGTTTTTTTTTTTTGGAATAGCAGATCTATTTATATTAGAAGGGATTAGGTACTTGGTTTGTCTTTTTTGGAGGCACAAGTATTATTTATATATTTTTAAAAATAATATTTTTATTTTTTATTTTTTTTAATAGATGGAATGGTAAAATCCCTGAAAAAAATGGCGTGGGGTCCCCCCTCCAAAGCATAACCAGCCTCGGGCTCTTCGAGCTGGTCCTGGTTCTAAAAATCCGGGAGAAAAATTGACAGCGGATCCCCCGTATTTTTAAAACCAGCACCGGGCTCTGCGCCTGGTGCTGGTGCAAAAAATACGGGGGACAAAACGAGCAGGGGTCCCCCGTATTTTTCACACCAGCATCGGGCTCCACTAGCTGGACAGATAATGCCACAGCCGGGGGTCACTTTTATACAGTGCCCTGCGGCCGTGGCATTAAATATCCAACTAGTCACCCCTGGCCGGGGTACCCTGGGGGAGTGGGGACCCCTTCAATCAAGGGGGCCCCCCCCCCAGCCACCCAAGGGCCAGGGGTGAAGCCCGTGGCTGTCCCCCCATCCAAGGGCTGCGGATGGGAGGCTGATAGCCTTGAGAATTTTTAACGAATATTGTTTTTTCCAGGAGTACTACAAGTCCCAGCAAGCCTCCCCCGCAAGCTGGTACTTGGAGAACCACAAGTACCAGCATGCGGGAGAAAAACGGGCCCGCTGGTACCTGTAGTACTACTGAAAAAAAATATACCCAAATAAAAACAGTACACAGACACCGTGACAAGTAAAACTTTATTACACACTGCTGACACACACATACTTACCTATGTTGACACACCGACTGCCACGGTCTCCGACGATCCGGGGTACCTGTGAAAAAAATTATACTCACCTTCCAGCGTCCAGAGGTAAATCCACGTCCAGATATAAATCCACGTACTTGGCAAAATAACAAAACGAAAATACCCGATCCAGCGGACTGAAAGGGGTCCCATGTTGACACGAGACCCCTTTCCCCGAATGCAGAGAGACCTCTCAGAGTGACAGCTGTCACAGAAAGGTCTCTAAAGCCAATCAGGAAGCGCAACTTCGTTGCGCTCATCTGATTTGCTCTGCGCGTCTGAGCAGACAGCGCATCGCACAGCTCCGTCCATTATATTCAATGGTGGGAACTTAGCGGCTAGCGGTGAGGTCACCCGCCGGTCAGCGGATGACCGCGGGTTAACCACACCGCTACCCGCAAAGTTCCCACCATTGAAAGTAATGGACGGAGCTTTGCGATGCGCTGTCTGACAGCTCAGACAGTGCACAGCCAATCAGGTGAGCGCCACGGAAGTAGCGCTTCCTGATTGGCTGAAGGGACTTCAGTGACAGGAGTCACGTGATGTCCCGGCATTCGGGGAAAGGGGTCTGATGTGAAAGCATGGGACCCCTTTCAGTCCGGCATGGAACGGGTGTTCGGTTTGTTTTTTTAACAAGTACGAGGATTATCTCTGGACGTGGATATATCTCTGGACGCTGGAAGGTGAGTATAATTTTTTCACAGGTACCCCGGATCGTCGGAGACCATGGCAGTCGGCGTGTCAACATAGGTAAGTATGTGTGTGTCTGTAGTGTGTAATAAACTTTTACTTGTCACGGTGTCTGTGCCTTGTTTTTATTTGGGTATTTTTTTCCCAGTAGAACTACAGGTACCAGCGGGCCCGTTTTTCTCCCGCATGCTGGTACTTGTGGTTCTCCAAGTACCAGCATGCGGGGGAGGCTTGCTGGGACTTGTAGTACTACTGGAAAAACCAATATTCTTGTCATTTTTCACAAGGCTATCAGCCCCCCATCCGCAGCCAATTGGATGAGGGGGACAGCCTCGGGCTTCACCCCTGGCCCTTGGGTGGCTGGGGGGGGGGACCCCTTGATTGAAGGGGTCCCCACTCCCCCAGGGTACCCCGGCCAGGGGTGACTAGTTGGGGATTTGATGCCACGGCCGCAGGGCACTGTATAAAAGTGACCCCCGGCTGTGGCATTATCTGTCCAGCTAGTGGAGCCCGATGCTGGTGTGAAAAATACGGGGGACCCCTGCTCGTTTTGTCCCCCGTATTTTTTGCACCAGCACCAGGCGCAGAGCCCGGTGCTGGTTTTAAAAATACGGGGGATCCATGCCCAATTTTTCTCCGCATTTTTAGAACCAGGACCAGCTCGAAGAGCCCGAGGCTGGTTATGCTTTGGAGGGGGGACCCCACGCCATTTTTTTTTTCCGTTTTTTTCCCGTTTTTTAAAATCGCGGCAAAATCCGCCAAATCGGCCGATTTTCGCCCGCGGGACTGTCGAATCCGTTTTGCATTGAATATGGTGAATTCCGGCAGCCACCTGCCGGAATTCACCTGTCGAATTGTGTCGAATTTAAAAACGGCGATAATTTGCCGCGATTCGCCGTGAATTGCATATACCCCTAAGTCTTTTCATTTTTCTAGCGAGAGGATGAGTGCTTCCATCCTCATGTGAAGCTGAACCACTAGCCATGAACATAGGCCAGGGCCTCAGCCGTTCCTTGCCACTCCGTGTCGTAAATGGCATATTGGCAAGTTTACGCTTCTCCTCAGACGCCTTTAATTTTGATTTTTGGGTCATTTTACTGAACTTTTGTGTTTTGGATTTTACATGCTCTCTACTATGACATTGGGCATCGGCCTTGGCAGACGACGTTGATGGCATTTCGTCGTCTCGGCCATGACTAATGGCAGCAGCTTCAGCACGAGGTGGAAGTGGATCTTGATCTTTCCCTATTTTACCCTCCACATATTAGTTCTCCATTTTTTAATGTGTGGAATTATATGCCAGTATCAATAGCAATGGCCTACTACTATATATACTGCGCACAACTGAAATGCACCACAGGTATGGATGGATAGTATACTTGACGACACAGAGGTAGGTAGAGCAGTGGCCTACTGTACCGTAATGCTATATATTATATACTGGTGGTCAACAAACTGTGCAAAACTTAAATGCACCACAGGTATGGATGGATAGTATACTTGACGACACAGAGGTAGGTAGAGCAGTGGCCTACTGTACCGTACTGCTATATATTATATACTGGTGGTCAGCAAACTGTGCAAAACTGAAATGCACCACAGGTATGGATGGATAGTATACTTGATGACACAGAGGTAGGTAGAGCAGTGGCCTTCTGTACCGTAATGCTATATATATTATATACTGGTGGTCAGCAAAAATAAGAATTTACTCACCGGTAATTCTATTTCTCGTAGTCCGTAGTGGATGCTGGGAACTCCGTAAGGACCATGGGGGATAGACGGGCTCCGCAGGAGACTGGGCACTCTAAGAAAGAATTAGGACTACTGGTGTGCACTGGCTCCTCCCTCTATGCCCCTCCTCCAGACCTCAGTTAGGGAAACTGTGCCCGGAAGAGCTGACACAACAAGGAAAGGATTTGGAATCCCGGGTAAGACTCATACCAGCCACACCAATCACACCGTACAACTTGTCATAACTATACCCAGTTAACAGTATGAATAACAACTGAGCCTCACTGAACAGATGGCTCAGAACAATAACCCTTTAGTTAGGCAATAACTATATACAAGTATTGCAGACAATCCGCACTTGGGATGGGCGCCCAGCATCCACTACGGACTACGAGAAATAGAATTACCGGTGAGTAAATTCTTATTTTCTCTGACGTCCTAGTGGATGCTGGGATCTCCGTAAGGACCATGGGGATTATACCAAAGCTCCCAAACGGGCGGGAGAGTGCGGATGACTCTGCAGCACTGAAT
The DNA here is from genome assembly GCF_028390025.1 of Pseudophryne corroboree. Lineage (NCBI taxonomy): Eukaryota > Metazoa > Chordata > Amphibia > Anura > Myobatrachidae > Pseudophryne > Pseudophryne corroboree. Next base: position 263,249,695 of record NC_086447.1, on the reverse strand, counting down.
GAGCAAACTCAAGGTCCTCCTCAGCCAGGGTATCAAACTTGTAGAATTTTGCAAACGTGTGTGATCCCGACCAGGTAGCAGCTCGGCAAAGTCGTAAAGCCGAGACCCCTCGGGCAGCCGCCCAAGAAGAGCCCACCTTCCTCGTGGAATGGGCCTTCACAGATTCAGGATGCGGCAGTCCAGCCGCAGAATGTGTAAGTTGAATCGTGGAGCAGATCCAGCGAGCAATAGTCTGCTTAGAAGCAGGAGCACCCAGCTTGTTGGGTGCATGCAGGATAAACAGCGAGTCAGTCTTTCTGACTCTAGCCGTCCTGGAAACAGATATTTTCAGGGCCCGGACTACATCCAGCAACTTGGAGGCCTCCAAGTCCCCAGTAGCCGCAGGCACCACAATAGGTTGGTTCAAATGAAACGCTGATACCACCTTAGGGAGGAATTGGGGACGCGTCCTCAATTCTGCTCTGTCCATAAGGAAGATCAGATAGGGGCTTTTACAGGACAAAGCCGCCAATTCTGACACCCGCCTAGCCGAAGCCAAGGCCAAAAGCATGACCACTTTCCACGTGAGATATTTTAATTCCACGGTCTGACGTGGCTCAAACCAATGTGATTTTAGGAAATCCAACACAACGTTGAGATCCCAAGGTGCCACGGGGGCACAAAAGGGGGCTGAATGTGTAGCACTCCCTTAACAAACGTCTGAACTTCAGGCAGTGAAGCCAGTTCTTTTTGAAAGAAAATAGACAGGGCCGAAATCTGGACTTTAATGGAACCCAATTTTAGGCCCATAGTCACTCCTGACTGTAGGAAGTGCAGAAAACGACCCAGCTGAAATTCTTCTGTGGGGGCCTTCATAGCCTCACACCAAGCAACATATTTTCGCCATATGCGGTGATCATGCTTTGCTGTCACATCTTTCCTAGCTTTTATCAGCGTAGGAATGACTTCAACCGGAATGCCCTTTTCCATCAGGATCCGGCGTTCAACCGCCATGCTATCAAACGCAGCCGCGGTAAGTCTTGGAACAGACAGGGCCCCTGCTGTAGCAGGTCCTGTCTGAGAGGCAGAGGCCAAGGGTCCTCTGAGATCATTTCTTGCAGTTCCGGGTACCAAGTCCGTCTTGGCCAATCCGGAACGATGAGTATAGTTCTTACTCCTCTCTTTCTTATTATCCTCAGCACCTTTGGTATGAGAGGAAGAGGAGGGAACACATAAACCGACTGGTACACCCACGGTGTCACTAGAGTGTCCACAGCTATTGCCTGAGGATCCCTTGACCTGGCGCAATATCTTTTTAGCTTTTTGTTTAGGCGGGACGCCATCATGTCCACCTGTGACCTTTCCCAACGGTTTACAATCAGTTGGAAGACTTCTGGATGAAGTCCCCACTCTCCCGGGTGGAGGTCGTGCCTGCTGAGGAAGTCTGCTTCCCAGTTGTCGACTCCCGGAATAAACACTGCTGACAGTGCTATCACGTGATTTTCCGCCCATCGGAGAATCCTTGTGGCTTCTGCCATCGCCATCCTGCTTCTTGTGCCGCCCTGTCTATTTACATGGGCGACCGCCGTGATGTTGTCTGACTGAATCAGCACCGGCTGGTTTTGAAGCAGGGGACTTGCCTGACTTAGGGCATTGTAAATGGCCCTTAGTTCCAGAATATTTATGTGTAGGGAAGCCTCCCGACTCGACCATTGTCCTTGGAAGTTTCTTCCCTGAGTGACTGCCCCCCAACCTCGGAGGCTTGCATCTGTGGTCACCAGGACCCAGTCCTGTATGCCGAATCTGCGGCCCTCTAGGAGATGAGCACTCTGCAGCCACCACAGCAGAGATACCCTGGCCCTCGGGGACAGGGTGATCAGCCGATGCATCTGAAGATGCGATCCGGACCACTTGTCTAACAGATCCCACTGAAAGATCCTTGCATGGAATCTGCCGAATGGAATTGCCTCGTAAGAAGCTACCATCTTTCCCAGGACTCGCGTGCAATGATGCACCGACACCTGTTTTGGTTTCAGGAGGTCTCTGACCAGAGATGACAACTCCTTGGCCTTCTCCTCCGGGAGAAACACCTTCTTCTGTTCTGTGTCCAGAATCATACCCAGGAACAGCAGACGCGTCGTAGGAACCAGCTGCGACTTTGGAATATTCAGAATCCAGCCGTGCTGTTGTAGCACTTCCTGAGATAGTGCTACTCCGACCAACAACTGCTCCCTGGACCTCGCCTTTATAAGGAGATCGTCCAAGTATGGGATAATTATAACTCCCTTCTTTCGAAGGAGTATCATCATTTCGGCCATTCCTTTGGTAAATACCCTCGGTGCCGTGGACAGACCAAAAGGCACGTCTGGAATTGGTAATGGCAGTCTTGTACCACAAAACGGAGGTACACCTGGTGAGGTGGGTAAATGGGGACATGCAGGTAAGCATCCTTGATGTCCAGTGATACCATGTAATCCCCTTCTTCCAGGCTTGCAATAACCGCCCTGAGCGATTCCATTTTGAACTTGAACCTCCTTATATAAGTGTTCAAGGATTTCAAATTTAGAATGGGTCTCACCGAACCATCTGGTTTCGGTACCACAAACATTGTGGAATAGTAACCCCGTCCCTGTTGAAGGAGGGGAACTTTTATTAGCACCTGCTGGAGGTACTCCCCCTGTCCGGGGGAGTGGCTGGCAAGGCAGATTTGAGGTAACGGCGAGGGGGAGATGTCTCGAATTCCAGCTTGTATCCTTGAGATACCACTTGCAGAACCCAGGGATCTACCTGTGAGCGAACCCACCGGTCGCTGAAGTTCCGGAGACGGGCCCCCACCGCACCTGGCTCCACCAGTGGAGCCCCAGCGTCATGCGGTGGATTTAGTGGAAGCAGGGGAGGATTTTTGTTCTTGGGAACTGGCTGTATGGTGCAGCTTTTTCCCTCTACCCCTGCCTCTGGGCAGAAAGGACGCGCCTTTAACCCGCTTGCCTTTCTGGGGCCGAAAGGACTGTACCTGATAATACGGTGCTTTCTTAGGCTGTGAGGGATTCTGAGGTAAAAATGTCGACTTCCCAGCTGTTGCTGTGGAAACGAGGTCCGAGAGACCATCCCCAAACAATTCCTCACCCTTGTAAGGCAAAACCTCCATGTGCCTTTTAGAATCCGCATCACCTGTCCACTGCCGAGTCCATAATACTCTCCTGGCAGAGATGGACATTGCATTTATTCTAGATGCCAGCCGGCAAATATCCCTCTGTGCATCTCTCATAGATAAGACTACGTCTTTAATATGCTCTATGGTTAGCAATATAGTGTCCCTGTCAAGGGAATCAATGTTATCAGACAGGGAATCAGACCACGCTGCTGCAGCACTGCACATCCATGCTGAAGCAATAGCAGGTCTCAGTATAGTACCTGAGTGTGTATATACAGACTTCAGGATAGCCTCCTGCTTTCTATCCGCAGGCTCCTTTAAGGCGGCCGTATCCTGAGACGGCAGTGCCACCTTTTTTGACAAGCGTGTGAGCGCTTTATCCACCCTCGGGGATGTCTCCCAACGTAACCTGTCCTCTGGCGGGAAAGGGTACGCCATCAGTAACTTTTTAGAAATCACTAGTTTCTTATCGGGGGAAGCCCACGCTTCTTCACACACTTCATTCAACTCATCTGATGGGGGAAAAACCACTGGTTGCTTTTTCTCCCCAAACATAATACCCTTTTTAGTGGTACCTGGGTTAATGTCAGAAATGTGCAACACATTTTTTATTGCCGTAATCATGCAACGGATGCCCCTTGTGGATTGTGTATATGTCTCATCCTCGTCAACACTGGAGTCAGACTCCGTGTCGACATCTGTGTCTGCCCTCTGAGGTAGCGGGCATTTTTGAGCCCCTGATGGCCTTTGAGACGCCTGGGCAGGCACTGGCTGAGAAGCCGGCTGTCCCACGGCTGTTACGTTATACAGCCTTTTATGTAAGGAGTTGACACTGTCGGTTAATACCTTCCACATATCCATCCACTCTGGTGTCGACCCCGCAGGGGGTGACATCACATTTATCAGCATCTGCTCCGCCTCCACATAAGCCTCCTCATCAAACATGTCGACACAGCCGTACCGACACACCGCACACACACACAGGGAATGCTCTGACTGAGGACAGGACCCCACAAAGTCCTTTGGGGAGACAGAGAGAGAGTATGCCAGCACACACCACAGCGCTATATAAACAGGGATTCACACTACACAAAGTGATTTTCCCTATAGCAGCTATAATACACAGTTTTGCGCCTAAATTTAGTGCCCCCCCTCTCTTTTTTACCCTATTGAGCCTGGAAACTGCAGGGGAGAGCCTGGGGAGCGTCCTTCCAGCGGAGCTGTGAAGACAAAATGGCGCCAGTGTGCTGAGGGAGATAGCCCCGCCCCTTTTTCGACGGGCTTCTCCCGCTCTTTATATTAATATTATGGCAGGGGATTTTTACACATATATATATATAGTTTATTAGACTATATTATGTGTTTTTTTGCCATTTTAAGGTAATCTAATTGCAGCCCAGGGCGCCGCCCCCCCCAGCGCCCTGCACCCATCAGTGACCGGAGTATGTGGTGTGCATGGGGAGCAATGGCGCACAGCTGCAGTGCTGTGCGCTACCTTAATGAAGACCGGAGTCTTCAGCCGCCGATTTCCAGGACGTTCTTCTTGCTTCTGGCTCTGCAAGGGGGACGGCGGCGCGGCTCCGGGACCGGACGACCGAGGCTGGGCCTGTGTTCGATCCCTCTGGAGCTAATGGTGTCCAGTAGCCTAGAAGCCCAAGCTAGCTGCAAGCAGGTAGGTTCGCTTCTCTCCCCTAAGTCCCTCGTAGCAGTGAGTCTGTTGCCAGCAGATCTCACTGAAAATAAAAAAAAACTAATAAATACTTTCTTTTCTAGGAGCTCAGGAGAGCCCTTAGTGTGCAACCAGCTCAAGCCGGGCACAGATTCTAACTGAGGTCTGGAGGAGGGGCATAGAGGGAGGAGCCAGTGCACACCAGTAGTCCTAATTCTTTCTTAGAGTGCCCAGTCTCCTGCGGAGCCCGTCTATCCCCCATGGTCCTTACGGAGTTCCCAGCATCCACTAGGACGTCAGAGAAATTATGCACTGTACTCCTACTATATACTACAATGCAGCACAGATATGGAGCGTTTTTCAGGCAGACAACGTATAATACTGGTGGTCACTGGTCAGCAAAACTCTGCACTGTACTCCTCCTATATAATACTGCTGGTCCCCAGTCCCCACAATAAAGCAGTGTGAGCACAGATATATGCAGCACACTGAGCACAGATATGAAGCGTTTTTCAGGCAGAGAACGTATAATACTGGTGGTCACTGGTCAGCAAAACTCTGCACTGTACTCCTCCTATATAATACTGCTGGTCCCCAGTCCCCACAATAAAGCAGTGTGAGCACAGATATATGCAGCACACTGAGCACAGATATGGAGCGTTTTTCAGGCAGACAACGTATAATACTGGTGGTCACTGGTCAGCAAAACTCTGCACTGTACTCCTCCTATAATACTGCTGGTCCCCAGAATAAAGATATGCAGCCCCCTGAAACAAAGGGAGAGGACGCCAGCCACGTCCTCTCACTATCATTTCCAATGCACGAGTGAAAAATGGCGGCGACGCGCTGCTCCTTATATAGAATCCGAATCTCGCGAGAATCCGACAGCGGGATGATGACGTTCGGGCGCGCTCGGGTTAACCGAGCCATACGGGAGAATCAGAGTATGCCTCGGACCCGTGTAAAATGGGTGAAGTTCGGGGGGGTTCGGATTCCGAGGAACCGAACCCGCTCGTCTCTAGGGATTACCCAATGAAAACAGACGTGCCAACTACTTGGAATTCACCCCAAAAAAAGATCCATGTGAATGAGTCCTTACCTCGATCTTTACTTCATGAAACATCTATCAGTCCCGCAAACAACACAACACCCTGAGTAAAATATAGTTGACTACTGATGTAGCAGCATACACATAATTGCAATGTAACAGGATTACCAGATGATGAGGCCTATGTATCAAGCGTTTTTTCCATAAATGTATGTAGAAACTGCAGTTTTATTTTATCTATTGGTGCTACGTACTAAAAGCAGAACTATCCTGCAAAAGGCTAATTAGACCGCATTTCCCAATATCATCAATGGGGATTACCATCTGACACCTATGTATCAAACTCCTAAAAGCGTAGCTTTTCATAGTTGGTCATTCTGACCTGATCGCTCGCTGCAGTTCTTCGCAGCGCAGCGATCAGGCCAGAACTGCGCATGCGCCGGCACCGCAGTGCACCGATGCATGGCTGGCAGCCGATGGCTGTCGTTGCCCAGCGATCGCCTGTGCCCGATTGGCAGGCAGAGGCGGTCGCCAGGCTGGAGGGGGGCGGCCCAGCGGCATTCGGCCGCCGTTTTGTGGGCGCGGTCTGGCCAACGCAGGCGTAGCCCAACCGTGTGTGACGCCACGCGTGGCCGCTGCGACCTGGGCATCGGCGAGTAGCTCCCGGCCAGCAACAGGAGCTGCGCTGGTCGAGAGCTACTCCTGAAGTGCAAAAGCATTGCCGCTGTGCGATGCTTTTGCACTTCTGCGACGGGGCAGGGACTGATATGCGGGGTGGGCTAGCCCTGTGCTGGGCGTCCCCCCCACATGTCTGTGTTCTTGATCGTAGCTGTGCGAAATTTAGCACAGCTACAATCAAGTCGGAATCACCCCCATAGTCTGGCCCAGCTAGTCTTCACCCTAGGCTTTTAACAAGGATCTGAGCCCTGCCCGATTTTTAAAGGGCAAAATGTGCCCTGCCTTTTACTTGCATCATGCTATAACAGTCTGCCATTGCCACCGCCACCTGAATAGATGCTGTGCGCATGCATGCATCTATTCACATAAAACAGACAGCTTGGGGGAAGCCCAGCACCTATGCATGCCATTAGTGATGTCGACGGCCGGGCACGCCCTTACTTGTGATGTTGACAGGGGCCACACTGCCCCCAATAGTGATGCCAACAGGGGGTGCATGCTGCCCCACACTCCTGTGCCCTGACCGCATCCTAGCAGGATCACTACCAGCTGCAGGTTCCCGGCCGAACTTCAATGTTTTTTTTTTTTTTTTATAGTGGCAATCATGTATAAGGCAAAAAAAACATCTGAGTTTGGCAGGGAACCAGCACTTCTGGCCAACTCTGACTTCATTACATCCGACCCATAGATTGCAAGTATACAAGTCATAGATCAGAACAGCGTTAGTTGTATTCACAGTGATATAACCTATATAATACTATTATGTCAGTGATCCTATGTTATGTCTACTTGCAAGACATGCTGGGATTTGTAGTTCAAATACAGCCGTCACGTCATACCACGGGGCTGCAGTAGGGAACATACTTCTAATTATATATCTATACATCATTTGGAGCATTGTCAATATTCAAGGCGAGCCCAAATGACAAATGAATTGTAAACACAGCATTTGTGTTTTTGACCCATTTGTTTATAAAAGTCCAATCCACAACTATTGAGAATGTGTCTGTCCTGGTGATCTATCAATTAGTTCTTTTAGCAAAGCTCAGTTAGCATACAGCACATAATACACCACAAGCAGCTCCGAGAGTGCATATCCTTAGACTAAGTTGGTAGAATAACATGTTCTGACATGTTTGCTCAGACAGACTTGTGCATCTGGACTAAAGGGGCCCATACATTTGTGACTGATTTCAGCAATTCCCCGATCCCTCGACTCCAGGAAATCCAAAATTATCGGGATCTGCACATTGGGGATTTTTAACATGCAGAAATTCCCTGATTCCCTGCAAGGCCGCCGATCCGCATTTTGGACCGGGGAATCAGTGAAAATAGGATTTTAGTACCTACCGGTAAATCCTTTTCTCTTAGTCCGTAGAGGATGCTGGGGACTCCAAAAGGACCATGGGGTATAGACGGATCCGCAGGAGCTTGGGCACACTATAAAGACTTAAACTGGGTGTGAACTGGCTCCTCCCTCTATGCCCCCCTCCTCCAGACCTCAGTTAGAAAACTGTGCCCAGGAGAGATGGACAATTTCGAGGAAAGAATTTATTGTTATAACACGGTGAGTGTCAAAACAGCTCACACCTCAAACACACCGTAGAACGTGGCATTCAGTAGAATACCAGCCAATGGTATGAACAAAACACAGCCACATGCTGAGAGAATATGTAACACAACCATTGTGTCCACATAAGCAAAAATAAGACCCTGCACGCCATGTCATGAACAACGGTAGCAACCGCCAGACAAAGACACACCATCAGGGTGTAACCAAAATCAATAACTGCAGACACAGTACGCACTGGGACAGGCGCCCAGCATCCTCTACGGACTAAGAGAGAAGGATTTACCGGTAGGTACTAAAATCCTATTTTCTCATACGTCCTAGAGGATGCTGGGGACTCCAAAAGGACCGTGGGGTTTATACCAAAGCTCCAAAACGGGCGGGAGAGTGCGGACTCTGCAGCACCGAATGAGCAAACATAAAGGTCCCCAAAAATCAGGGTATCAAACTTGTTGTAAGATATAAATAGAGGCGCTCATGAAAAACACACACCAGGGAACTGCACCACATGTTCCTATATTCAGAATAACCTGCATTTCTTTGAATCACCCCGAAGAGATCTATATCCCATAAAATCCTTTATCAATTGTAATAGCGAATATATCATATATATGCTGGTTTGCCCGTGTGGGCTCCAGTATATAGGGAGAACGATGCGTAAGCTAAAGGTCCGCTTTTTGGAGCATAGACGTAACATCATAAAGGGATTCCTTAATCACGGGGGTTTCAAAACACTTTTTTCATTTTCACAATAGAGATCCAAAAGATCTGAAATTAATAGGTATAGAGACCATTAGCCCCACATGTAGGGGGGGAGACAGATTTAGCAGGCTTTGCCGTCGGGAGAACTTCTGGATACACAGAATGGGGTCACTTGCTCCTGGTGGCCTCAATGAGTATATCGAGATTGATTGGTGATGTCTTTGACCGGACATGACCATATCTCTCTGCCGTTTTAGTCCATAAAATTCAGCAGCTGTATAAATATAGATGTAGAATATAAATATGTATAGGTTTTCTATTCTATCATATCATATTAAAGTGTCTTTGCTTTAACTATGGATATCATACACTCCAGATTTTTTTCGATAGTCTTCAAATAATTGCATGTCCAGAAGGATTAATATTGTGATCATGATTTATGACCCTTATGGTTTCATTTAAATTCTATGCAATTGTATATCTAATAAGACATATATCTACATGTGTTTTTGGTAATGTCGATACTATTATTATACTAACACTATATTGCTTTATTTAATTAAGTTTTTAAGTTTTTCAATCATTTGATATTGTTATACAAAGGACAGCTCTTAGCCATAAAAGTCCCTCTGTATACAACATATACATATATTTATATGTCCTCTATTATGGTCTCTTTCTTCATAATGAATATGGGTGTTTTTGATATCATACAGGGTTCCGATAATCCTCAATTTTTATATAAACTCTCAGCATTAATAGGATGCATTGTGAATTACAGCTGGGATATATGCTTTGATATAATACACTAACATCGCTCTTGGTGTCTATGACACTCTATTATCATGTTTATTATTTACAATTTTTTTACTGATGATCTATGTGTTAGCTCCGCCATCATACAGGTTTTTTAATATATACATCTTTTTTTATGTTATAATTTATCTTAATAGGTTTGATAATTTTAAGGTATTTAAACCAGATAAATTGTTATCTAAACAGCCAAGGAACTCTGTGTATATAAGTGCATGTATCATCATTGATGTATGATTATACTGATTAGTTGCATCTGCACATGTGTTAACATTGATGTACGATTATGCTGACTAGTTACATCTGCACCTGTGTGAACATTGAGGTATGATTATACTGACTAGTTACATCTGTGGAGGCATAATTAAGAGCCCTTTAAATCTCATACATCGTGCAAAGAGGAGTCATCTTTGAAAAAGTCACGGGTCACGTGACGAAACGCGTCAGGACTCCTCCCCTTCTTGCTAATCACTGAACACCTGGAACGGCTCTCCACGGGGCTATACGATCAGCTGCAGACGCCGCATTGCTACGGGTTCCGCTAATCCCCACTTGGCTACACGTACAACTGCAGACGCCACACGGGTACAGTCATCACATTCAGCGTCTCCCTATTTGAACTCTACCGGCGGACGGTGCACGTCCAGGTAGCTTGGAAGGAACGCTCCTATACACCTGGGCTTAAGATAACACCTGATTCAGCACAATTACCTGCACAGCATTCGCAAGGTATAATCAGCAGGATAACCAAACAAACCCTGCAGTCGGCAAACAGACTCAGACATCCTACGTACCCTCCAGCATCCTTATTTACTGGGCAATCTCTTGGACTCACCCGGGGACGCTCGGGTTCACCAGCCCTTGTGGAGAGGTATTTTATATATTAACCCATGCTGACTATCATTAATACGTGCAGTCATTGTGATATACTCAGGAATCACGTCTAACAGCTGTGGCAACAGTGTTTCTTAAGAGACTGCAACAATTTTATACATATCTCTTGAATTGTATAGTTCAGTGATTTTTCAAGTATATGAATACATCATTAAGATTCAGATAATTCATGCAATTTTTTGAAAGAATTTTTTAATTCTCTGTATTTCATACATTATACTAAAATCATAAGGAATATTAATTGTGAATTTTCCATCATGAAATAGTATTTTTTATTATTAATAAATACACATATATTTTATACTTTGATTGATTCCTTGGCTGATATTGAACCTGTGATTTTTTGGTGTGTGTTTTTCATGAGCGCCTCTATTTATATCTTACAATTCGTTTAACCTTATAGGAGGGCTGCACATCTCCTTATAGTGGCGAACGTGTTTTCCCACGCCATAAATTCCAAGTTCAACTCATATATATATATATATATATATATATATATATATATATATATATATATATATTTATTTTAGTTCAATATACACAGGCGCAGCAAAAGAGTTTTCTCTTTTTGTTTTATCAAACTTGTAGAGCATAGCAAAAGCGTTTGATCCCGACCAAGAAACCGCTCGGCAAAGTTGAACCGCCGAGACTCCTCGGGCATCCGCCCAAGAAAAACCCATCTTCCCAAAAGAATGGACCTCCACCGAATTCGGTGACGGCAATTCAGCCATAGAACGAACATGCCAAACCTCATCACAGATTCAGCGTGTAACAGACTGCATAACGCAGTCTCCCAAACCATGCTGGGAACATACCAGACAAACAGAGTCTCTGTTTCTCCAAACTGAGCCAAATTGACGACCTACATACTCAAATCCCTGACCAGATCGAGGGAATTCGAATCAGCGAAAACCTAAGTAACCACCGGCAACAAAATAGGCCGATTTCAGAGAAACCCAGAAATCACTCTTGGTAGAACTACCAACCGAGTACTCAATTCCTCTCTATCCACCTGAAAAATCAAACAAGGCTTTTGTGAGACAAAACCACCACTTCCGACACCCGCCTTGCGGACGTCAAAGGCAATAGCCTGACAACGTTCCAAGAGAGAAATTTTGTAAAGAAACTTATTAGGCTTGCCTCCACACCAGCTTGTAACGTATGGATAAGCACGACCTAGCTGAAAGTCCTCCATAGGAGCCTTCCTGGATACACACCGAGACACATAATTACTCCAACTACGGTAGTAACGCTTTGCCGTCAGTTCTTTCCTAGCCTGAAGAATTGAGGAAACGACTTCCCTGGGAACACCCGTTCGGCTTAGGATATGGCATTCAACCGCCCCACCGTCAGACGCAGCAAGTCCGGATACACGCCCTGATCTTGTTGTAACATTACCTCACGTAGAGGAAGAGGGCAGTAATCTTCTATGAGTAAACCATGAAAAACTGGGATAGCCAACCCTCGCTGGCTAGACCGGATTCAAGAGAATCACCGGAACCTTTGATCATCTTACGCTAACCACTGTCAGAAAAGTGAAAGCGGAGAGGCCACATAGACCGACTAAAAACACCCACGGTGTCACGAGGATGTCCACTGCTATATCTCGAATGAGATTTGACCTGGATCAATCTCCTTGAGGCCCCTCGTTGAGGCGAGACGCCAACATGTCCAATTGTGACACTCCTCAAAGACTTGTCACGTCTGGGAAAGCTTCTCGATGATGACTGAATTTTTCCCGGCTGGATATCGTGTCCGCAGAGGAAATCTATTTCTTCGTCGTTTACCTCCGGAACGAAGACTGCTAATATAGCGTTTACCAGACTTCTCACTCAACTGCAAACTGTGCATCTTCCGCCATTGCCGCTTTGCTCCTTGTTCCACCATAGCGGCTTACTTACGCCACTGCTGACCAGTCGTCTGGCAGAACACGAATAATACGTTCGTCTAAAATAGCTCTTAATTCAAGAAAGCTTACAGCAGACAAGTTTCCCAACTTGACCTTATCCTCTGGAAATACATCCCTTGCCACGGACTGCTCCCCAGCTTCGGAGATCTGTACGCATGGACACCAGGATCTAAACCAGGATCCCTAACCTTCATTCCTCTAGAAGAAAAGAACCGAGCAGACCCCACAGGAGCGCTGTCCTGGCCGTTTGGATTATATTCCGGTTCATGCGCAGGTGAGACCCGAACCGCGTTTCCAACTGGTCCCATGAAAACCACTCTGGTATTAGACCTGCTCACCGATAAAGGCCTCCTAGGCCGCACCCATCTGTCTTATTAACGGAACATATTGATGAGGTGTCACCTCAAAACCGATCCAACTCTGGATCCTCAGACCTCTTTTCACAGGAAAAACACCGAACCTTAACCGGTCAGTATCTACTCTGAAACCCACTTTTGACATCTGCGTCGTTGGGAACAACAGCCAATCCCTCTGCCGAAGAACAGTCAGAGAGAAACAACGATTTGCACCTTTATACAGGGACAACCAGACAATGTCCTGAACCTGACGCACCTCTGTATGGCGTCGCGCATTACCTCCCCTTCCAGAGGGGAAAGGCAAGATGTATTAGAAAAACCAGTAAGGGGAAACCACCGTAACGCCGAGTGTTCCCCTTTGGCTTCTATAAATAACTCACAGGTCCTAGTCTATTCCCGGACTAACTGAAAATCAGTAGACCAGTGGTCACCGGAGTGGAGACCAGCCAGATAGACTCAGCGACAAGTGATGGATGTAGTGGAAACAGAAAACGACAACCACTTCTGCGAACCTAACAAGGCTGCAGAACACTTACCTTTCCACCTTCCACTGTCTGCACAGAAAAGGGATAAAGAACGGTATCGAACCGGTTAAACGACTGCATCCCACAAAAGAATGCGTCACCACCCGTTGTGAAGGAGGCTAACTCACAAAGTTAGACTTACCAGTGGAAACCGCCGAGATTGACTGAACAGAGGCCACACCAAACAGCTGTATACCTCCCACCAGCATCTCCCGGAGACATCCTCCGCATTTTTCTGGTCACACCTCCTGCTGTCACGTGGCAGCCTGCTGTAATGTTATAAGGAAGAATAAACATAGGCAAGCCTACCCACTCTAAGTAGGATAATTCTATCGGATGCCTACCCGACTACAACACTCCCTCAAGTGCATACAGTGCAAATAAGGTCAAAGTATAGAAATAAAATTTCACTTAGCTGCCTGTGTATGATCCTTTGCGACCGGGCTCTGCGTCGACCAGAAGTTGACTGTCATAATTTTCTCTCCACGTTGTGAAGAGAATAATATTCGGACTCCTTGAGAGGATCGAAACCAACTCTTCACGGCCAATCTAGAGCTTAATCAACAGAGCGACCAGCACATGATAAGAATACCATTATTTCAGCATTCATGGATATACATCATGTAATACACAATATAAAACACATATCCTAACCATGCATATATAACCTATATCTACATATATACACATATAGATATAACCCATACGCAAGTGGATTGTCCAGACCTGTCAGGTCCCTAGTGACAGTAATGTGTTGCGAATGTGTATGACCATGTACTGACATGCCCACGATGTGGATCTACCAGGAACGTTCAGGTCGACAGAAACTTAGTAAATGTCGACAGCAAGGAATAGTAAGTGGGCAAAAAATAATAATAATAATAATCACGGAAGCCCGAGGGAAGCATGCAAATACAATTTTGATAACACCCCCCCCCCCCCCATATAGCTATAAATATACATATAAATACAGGTACCAGGCAATAACAGCCTGATAATTCTTTACCCAGGAAATACCGTTGATGCCGACAGGGCATCCATAAACAACTGTATCTCCCCTATCGTGTTTACTGCTTAAGCACACAAACACCCATTTGCTAATACTTAATTTTCCGAATCAAGTACCGACATACGCCGGCGAAGCCGACAGTTATCCCCACAGCAGCTTATGACAAAACGCTCACACCTGCCGACATGTCGACTAACCAATAGTGGGTACAACCAGGGAACCAGTGAATTTATGTAATATAAGAGTGATTATGCGTCCATTATAAAACATAATGCTATATGACAACCATATAGCATTAAAACACTGTGCCCCCCCACCCTGGCGGGGATTTGAGGAAAATGGCGCTGACTCTATAAGGGCTAAACTCCGCCCCTTCCCGATGCGCTTAAGCACGCTCAAACATATACATAACTTTAAATTTGAGCTGGGGCTTATATACAGGGATTAACCCCCTGTATACACCCCTATATGTACAAAAACACAGACCAGGGCACCCCCCCCGGGCCCCGCACCCACGGAAATCGTTGGTGTGTGGGAGCGATGGAGCGCAGCGTGCACGCTGCGGTGCCGCGGCGGGGTGAATACACCCGGTGTCCGGGTATGTTCCCTCGCCCGGGATGAATCAACAAATGCTGCCCAGAGCGCCCTGCACCCATGGAGCCGGCGGCGGTGGGAAAATGGCGCGCAGTGCGCTACCACACGCTGGCGGGGACGGGACACGGAGCCCCGGCACCGCCAGCAATTCAAAACACAATCATCTGTAATATGCTGCCCAGGGCGCTCCCCCACCCAGCGCCCTGCACCCGTGAGAGCCGGCGGCGGGGAAGAAATGGCGCGTAGTGCGCTACCACATGCTGGCGGGCGTCCGAGACACGGAGCCCCGGCACCGCCAGAGAGTCACAGATATAAGTAGTAATCGCAGTTATATGCTGGCGGGGGTATGATATACGATACCCAGGTACCGGAATGCTTTTACGCCAGCCTTAAGAAGAAATCAGCAACCTGCTGCCCAGGGCGCTCCCCCTTCCCCAGCGCCCTGCACCCTGAGAGTGCCATTGGTGTATGGGAGCATGGAGCGCAGCGCGACCTCTGTACCTCCGTTACTGAAGTCTTCTGTTCTTCTAATACTCACCCGACTTCTTTCTTCTGGCTTCTGTGAGGGGGGTGACGGCGTGGCTCCAGGAACAAGCAGCTAGGCGCACCAAGTGATCGAACCCTCTGGAGCTAATGGTGTCCAGTAGCCGAGAAGCAGAGAACTTGAACTAAGAAGAAGTAGGTCCTGCTTCTCTCCCCTCAGTCCCACGATGCAGGGAGCCTGTAGCCAGCAGGTCTCCCTGAAAATAATAAACCTAACAAAGTCTTTTAGAGAAACTCAGGAGAGCTCCCCTAGTGTGTGTCCCATCACTCCTGTGCACAAAGTCTAACTGAGGTCTGGAAGAGGGGCATAGAGGGAGGAGCCATTTCACACCCAGTTTAAGTCTTTATAGTGTGCCCAAGTTCCTGCGGATCCGTCTATACCCCATGGTCCTTTTAGAGTCCCCAGCATCCTCTAGGACGTATGAGAAATAAGGTGTAGATATATGGCCCATTTTACTTCACTGAATTACCAACTAAAGTAGTCCATGACCACACTCATAGATTTGCCAACAATATATTTACAGGGGTTCAGTATGGTTTTCCCAGCGGACGGGGTGCCGGCAGTCACAATACCGAAGCCCGGCATCCTGATCTTTGAAATCCTGACAGGGACGAGGTATGTAACCCCCCTCTACCCTACCCCCCCCCCCCACCCCGTGCCTAAACCTAAACTCCCCCAAGTGTTGCCTAACCCCTCCCCCTGCAGCCTAACCCTAATTCCCCCCTCCTCCAGGGCCTAACCATAATCTACCCGCTATACATGATTCAGACTGCTGGTGTTTTTATCGCATCCCATTTACAGATGGCATCACTGATCCCGATGGTAATTGCTTCCTTGCTTCCCTTCATTTACATATAGGGGCCTATGTATCATGCTTTTTTTCCATAAAATTATGTAGAGCCTGAAGTTTCTACATAATTCTATGGTCTGTGGCTATGTACAAATAGCATAGAGCAGGAGATGTCATATAAATCTCTTGCAGAAGGCTAATTAACACTACAGATCGCAGTCCCCATTATTATCAATGGGGCCTAATGCAGGGCATACACTATACCACAGGTTCTCAAACTCGGTCCTCAGAACCCCACAGTGCATGTTTTGCAGGTCTCCTGACAGAATCACAAGTGACATAATTAACTCCACCTGTGGACCTTTTAACATGTGTCAGTGATTAATTAATACACCTGTGCACCTGCTGGGTTACCTGCAAAACATGCACTGTGTGGGGTCCTGAGGACCGAGTTTGAGAACCTATGCACTATACAATTATCTGGCAGATTATCTACCCGATCTGGCTGGTTGGAATGAAATGGACAAAAACTGTTGTTCATACAAATTGGTTAAATCAGGGATTTAACCAATTTGTATGAACAACAGGTTGTGTCCATTTTACAGTGTTTGGGAGCACATTGTTAATGGTCATTTTTCTCATCCATTACCAGATTTTCATTCCAACCAGCCAGATCTGGCAGATAGTCTGCCAGATAATTGTATAATGTATGCCCATCATAAGATCTGACCCCTATGTACAAAACCCTGGATAGCAACGCATTTCAGAGTTTCTCCGCGTTAGTTTACACCATCTTCAAATGTGTGTTGAATGTCCAATCAACACACATTTAAGGCAGAAATGTTTGCAATTATATCTTCCTAAAATCCACCTTAGAATGCATATCCCAACTTGTGATAAACATGAAGGCCACTTTCAATGTAGCCTACAAGTTAATTTGTCTCAATGGTTTTATTATTTATCTTAGCCCACTGTTTATTATTGTACGGTTTGGTTAATGCAAGATTACAGGGAACAGTCAACTGTCACCAAAAACAATTCTGTGCTGTAAGAAACTGATTTTAAACACTACTTTAAAAAATAGCAAATAAAAAAAGTAAACATTTCTAATGTAATCCCAGCAAATTGATATTTTTCCCCATCAAGACTTATCTATGGGTGAAAGATGAGCAAAGTTTTTTAAAATTGTATCTAGGAAAAGGGGTAAATGTTTGGGCCATATTATTTGACTAAATATTCACCAATAGACTAGCAATAAAACAGTCACTGACATATATCAATGACTACCTACATGAGTTCCTGCCTTGTCTTCTAACAATCCCTCTGCTGATGCCAAAAGCAATCTGTGACACCCCATAGTGGATATCAGTGCCCTCCTCAGCATGGATAAACTACAGCAGTTTCCGCCCTCTGGAAAGGAACAGGAAGGAGAGTACACCAATGCCTGTATTAAGCATACTTCCTTCATTCCAGACACAATATGACTGGTCTTTTTACTTTTGAGATTGCATGGGAGATCAGATACAGCAAAGGGTCAAGTGACCAGAATATCCAAGTACTTTTAACACAATCAGTGCCAGAGAACTTGCAAACAATGGCTCTCACGGTAAAAGTCTTTCAAAGCCACAATTGTGCAAACTCGTATGAAAGAGTAAAACTCACAAAAAATAGCCATATTTAAATACTGTGATTGCATAAAACACTTTAAACAACTAGACATTTTAAATGAAACAACTCAGCAGTGTATAAAATAGGGCCCATTTAATAATAATAAAATAAAAAAAATCTTTAAATATGCTCTTATTATTCATAGATTATCCATCAAGAGTAGACCAGGCAGCTAGCTCAGCATTCTGGAACAAACCCAGACAAACCTGGTACAGTACCTCCCTTTCAACTAGCCCCAGTCTATGTATTACAAATAATGACAAAATAAAAACACATTATAGGTCACAACAGATTTGTATTCAATGTATTTTAAAACATAGGAGACAAGCTTGTTCTAGCATGTCCAAGAAAATAAAATTACATTTGTTAATGTCTTGAGGAACATCACATTTTCTTTTTAAGATCTATGGCTGCTTTGCAATGATAAAACCACTGCTTGCAAATGTAAAACAAAACAAACACAAATCGATAAAATGTAATGAAATAGGATTAAACCCTTTCTGTGCCAGACTATTGTGTACACAAATAAGGGTTAATCAACTACCATCCCCCCCCCCACCCTCCAAAAAAAAAAAAAATGTGCAAGACATGGAAATTACATTTACAGGCTCAAAAAATAGGATCCAGGGACAATAGATCCCTTTGTCCACGCTTGTTCAGTGTGATTACTGAGAGGAAACTGTTAAGTAGTTTGCAGAATAGGAGATAATGGGATTTTGTGGAGGTTTTCACAGGTTGGCACTGACTGGAACAGCTGAATTTTGAAGGCACTCTAAGGACACTGGGTGCTGGTGACCCTGGTACACACAAGTCATTTCATTGTATATTAAATATAGCTGAGCATCAAAAATCAGTTATTGCCAGCACACATGACATAAAAGAGAAAAGGAAAAAATAAAAAAACACATGTAACGTTTTCACAGCTGATACAAAAAATACTAACACTTCCCAAATTCCCATTTTATACAGCAGGTAAACAAAATAGACTTCCCCTATGACACACACACCTCAGCATGGGGCAAAACACTGCCCCCCACACTGCGTTGGCATCGTTTCTCTCATTATTAGATGTGCAATACTTATGAATGGTTACTCTGTAACAATAATCCGACTTTGCATAGAAATACGTGAAATGAAAAGTCAGCAGGCGACCAGTCTGAGGATGACTCCAATCTGCCTGGGTCATTCTCCATACTCCCAAGCTATGCACTAAATCAGTCAGGGCATGGGGCAGTAGCTGTCATACACCCCCACATCACTGCTTCATTCTCCATGCACCCAAATTGTGCAGTCAGGGCATGGGGTATCAGCCACGGCATGGGGTAGTTGTTGTCACATCACTGCTTCATTCTCCATGCACCCAAATTGTGCAGTCAGGGCATGGGGTAGTTTTGTTATACCCCCACATTACTGCTTCCTTCACCATGCACCCAACTGTGCAGTCATGGCATGGGGTAGTGTTGTTATACCCACACATTACTGCTTCTTCCTACAGTCAGCAAACTTTTCCTCCCTCTGATGCACATGGAATTTGCAAGACTGTATATACTGAAAGATACTTTGTGTTACAGATGACATCTCAGAGCACGATACACCCACTGGAGCTGGAATCACTGGATGCAAAGTTGGTTCCAATCATGTTACAGGTAAGAGATAGTGCATTGTAAACCGGGGAGGGCGCCCCTCAGAGGATGACACAGGAGGAGCAGCACTGATCATCCCCATTGGGCTGGGAGGCGTAGTTCATCTGCCTGACAATCTCTGCAAACAGTTCATCCACTGAGGCTTTGTTTTTGGCAGAAGTTTCCAGGAAGGGACAGTTCCAGTCATCGGCCAGTGCTTTGCCTTCCCCATGGGACACTTCCCTCTCCCCCTCCAGGTCCACCTTATTCCCCACCAGGATCATAGGCACCTTCTCATACCTTTTCACCCTAATGATCTGGTCCCTCATGGGCTTGATGTCCTGGAAGCTCTGCTGATTCACCAGGCTGTACACCAGGATAAAGCCCTGGCCGTTCTTAATGTACAGGTCTCTCATGGAGGCAAACTGCTCGGTGCCTGCAGTGTCCAGGATCTCCAGCACCGAGGGCGAGGAGTCCACCTCGATCTCCTTTCTGTAGAAGTCCTCAATGGTGGGGTCATACTTCTCTATGAAGGATCCAGTCACAAACTGGACAGTGAGGGCAGACTTGCCCACCCCGCCGGATCCCAGGACAACTACTTTGTATTCTCTCATGGCTCCTTGCGGTCTGTTGCTGCCGCCTCTCGCCTTCAGCTTGGAGGAAAGGCAGCTCTCACCCAGAGCAATTCACTTCATCAGGTCCACATGCAACAAAGAGAGGGTGAGCAGCCAGAAGTACCCCCAATTCCTGCTGAATGAGCTCAGGTATTACCGTGCACAATGTGCCAGAGCAGCCCTGCAGCTCCCTGCTGCTGCCCTTCTCTCCATTCCTCTCTCTAAGGCAGCCTACACTACTTATCTTGAATTACACTTGCATTTTGCAACTTCTGTGCATTGATTGGCTGCTCGGGCTGTCAACTACCATCGTCCCGAGAAAGACGGGCGGTGATTGGCTCCACGGATTAGCCGCAGAGAAAGTATTTTCATTAGTCAAACATGACTCATCCCCCATTGGTTGATCATGTGCAGCGCTTGCTGTGAGTTTTGTCCTGCATTTCTTTACAGTATGATTACTTTTGCATTTCGTCCTCATAAATTACTCAGATGAATCACCTTAACTTTCATTACTTCATTATCTCTTAATATTATATTCCGGAAACGTTTATATTTAAGTGGAAAGCCTTTCCTATTGGTTTGAACGTGTTGCCATGTTGCCTCTTTTAGACAAGAAGTGAGCTATATCAAACCTCCAGAGAACTAAAAGTGGAGAAGTTGCAAATAGAAACTGTTCAACTTCTAGTTATTATTTATTTAGTACAGTCTATAAAATGCCAAAGGCTGTCCGGTTGCTATGGGCAACAGCTCAACATAATCTTTTTTGAAAGGTTTGGTACAGCTGCCCCAATGAATGACAATTTGTACAGCACTAGAGTAAGATGTGCAGGGATATAACTGGAAATCCTCTAATAGGGTTCTGCACACAAAAAAATACCAAGGTCTGTAATAGGGTATCTGGATTGTAGGTCGGCATGAATTAGGTCGACAGTCAATAGGTCGACCACTATTGGTTGATATTGACATAGTCGACATAGGAAAATGGTCAACATGTTAAAATGATTGACACTGGACAGGTCAGCACATTGAAAGGTCGACATGACTTGAAAAAAACAAAAATTACTTTTTCATACTTTACCATCCACGTGGACTATGATTGGGAACGAGGCATCTTGCCCGCAGCATGGCGAGCGAAGTGAGCCATGCAAGGGGACGTGGTGCACTAATTGGGGTTCCTGGTCATGTTACGCAAAAAAACAACACTAAAATAGTAATAAAATGTCATAACCTTTTCATGTGTCAGCCTGTCTTGTGTTGACCATTTAAATGTGTCTACCATTTTCCTATGTTGACCATGTCAGTGTCGACCAATAGTGGCATATTGACTGTTGACCTCATCCATGTTGACCAATTGATCCGGTCTCTAAGTCGACAAAACTTAGGTCGACAGTGTCTACCACTATTGGCTGATAGTAAGTAGGTCAACATGGACTCTAGGTCGACATGACAAAAGGTCGACATGAGTTTAAAAAAAAAATAATTCTTTGAACTTTTTCATACTTTACCATCCACGTGCACTAGCATTGGGAACAGTAACCTGTGCATAGCGCAGCGGTAGCGGAGCGAGCCATGCAAGGGGACACGGTGCACTAATTGGGGTTCCCCATCACTCTACGAAGAAAACAACATCAAAAAAACTTTTTTCATGCAGACCTAGTACATGTCGACCTAGAGTCCCTGTCGACCTAGAAACCATGTCGACCTTCTTACTGTCGACCAATAGTGGTCAACGTAGACACTGTCGACCTAAGTCTATTCTATCTAACATATGATAATGTCGATTATCTTTACAGGAATAAAAGCTATACCTTAAACACACCTTAAATACACTTTAAACCTTTAGCCGCTGTGGCCGCTATACTTAATTCACACTACGCACCTTTTACGCTATTAGCGTAGAAGGGTTCCGTAGTGTACGGACTTTGCGTACATACGCCGCGCTGACGGTACAAAGTACTCGCAGCGCATACACACCCAAAGATACACTTTAAACCTTCACAGTAATGCAATGCAATGATATTACACTCTAAACCTTATGCAGCAATGCAGTGAGATGCTATTACACTTTAAACCTTATACAGCAATGCAGTGAGATGCTATTACACTTTCTCTGACGTCCTAAGTGGATGCTGGGGACTCCGTCAGGACCATGGGGAATAGCGGCTCCGCAGGAGACAGGGCACAAAATTAAAAGTTTGACCACTAGGTGGTGTGCACTGGCTCCTCCCCCTATGACCCTCCTCCAAGCCTCAGTTAGATTTTTGTGCCCGGCCGAGAAGGGTGCAATCTAGGTGGCTCTCCTAAAGGGCTGCTTAGAATAAAAGTTTGTTAGGTTTTTTTATTTTCAGTGAGTCCTGCTGGCAACAGGCTCACTGCAACGCGGGACTAAGGGGAGAAGAAGCGAACTCACCTGCGTGCAGGATGGATTGGGCTTCTTAGGCTACTGGACATTAGCTCCAGAGGGACGATCACAGGTACAGCCTGGATGGGTCACCGGAGCCGCGCCGCCGGCCCCCTTACAGATGCTGAAGAGAGAAGAGGTCCAGAAATCGGCGGCTGAAGACTTCCCAGTCTTCTTAAGGTAGCGCACAGCACTGCAGCTGTGCGCCATTGCTCTCAGCACACTTCACACCGCGGTCACTGAGGGTGCAGGGCGCTGGGGGGGGGCGCCCTGGGCAGCAATGAGATTACCTATACTGGCTAAAAATACATCACATATAGCCCCTGGGCTATATGGATGTATTTAACCCCTGCCAGGATTACTGAAAAAACCGGGAGAAGAGCCCGCCGAAAAGGGGGCGGGGCCTATATCCTCAGCACACAGCGCCATTTTTCCCACACAGCTCCGCTGGTAGGAAGGCTCCCAAGCTCTCCCCTGCACTGCACTACAGAAACAGGGTAAAATCAGAGAGGGGGGGCACTTATTTGGCGATATTCATAATATTTAAGCTGCTATAAGGGGAACACACTTATTTAAGGTTGTCCCTATATATTTATAGCGCTTGGGTGTGTGCTGGCAAACTCTCCCTCTGTCTCCCCAAAGGGCTAGTGGGGTCCTGTCTTCTATCAGAACATTCCCTGTGTGTCTGCTGTGTGTCGGTACGTGTGTGTCGACATGTATGAGGACGATGTTGGTGTGGAGGCGGAGCAATTGCCTGTAGTGGTGATGTCACCCCCTAGGGAGTCGACACCGGAATGGATGGCTTTGTTTATGGAATTACGTGATAGTGTCAGCACGCTGCAAAAGTCGGTTGACGACATGAGACGGCCGGCAAACCAATTAGTACCTGTCCAGGCGTCTCAGACACCGTCAGGGGCTTTAAAACGCCCATTACCTCACTCGGTCGATACGGACACCGACACGGACACTGACTCCAGTGTCGACGGTGAAGAAGCAAACGTATTTTCCAGTAGGTCCACACGTTACATGATCACGGCAATGAAGGAGGCTTTGCATATTTCTGATACTGCAAGTACCACAAAAAGGGGTATTATGTGGGGTGTGAAAAAACTACCTGTAGTTTTTCCTGAATCAGATGAATTGAATGAAGTGTGTGATGAAGCGTGGGTTACCCCCGATAAAAAACTGCTAATTTCAAAGAAGTTATTGGCATTATACCCTTTCCCGCCAGAGGTTAGGGCGCGCTGGGAAACACCCCCTAGGGTAGATAAGGCGCTCACACGCTTATCAAAACAAGTGGCGTTACCGTCCCCAGAAACGGCCGCCCTCAAAGACCCAGCTGATAGGAGGCTGGAAAATACCCTAAAAAGTATATACACACATACTGGTGTTATACTGCGACCAGCTATCGCATCAGCATGGATGTGCAGTGCTGGGGTGGCTTGGTCGGAGTCACTGACTGAAAATATTGATACCCTGGATAGGGACAGTATTTTATTGACTATAGAGCATTTAAAGGATGCATTTCTTTATATGCGAGATGCACAGAGGGATATTTGCACTCTGGCATCAAGGGTAAGTGCGCTGTCCATCTCTGCCAGAAGAAGTTTATGGACGCGACAGTGGTCAGGTGATGCGGATTCCAAGCGGCATATGGAAGTATTGCCGTATAAAGGGGAGGAGTTATTTGGGGTCGGTCTATCGGACTTGGTGGCCACGGCAACAGCCGGAAAATCCACCTTTTTACCTCAGGTCACCTCCCAGCAGAAAAAGACACCGTCTTTTCAGCCGCAGCCCTTTCGTTCCCATAAGAACAAGCGGGCAAAAGGACATTCATATCTGCCCCGAGGCAAAGGAAAGGGTAAGAGACTGCAGCAAGCAGCTCCCTCTCAGGAGCAGAAGCCCTCCCCCGCTTCTGCAAAGTCCTCAGCATGACGCTGGGGCCTTACAAGCGGACTCAGGTGCGGTGGGGGGTCGCCTCAAGAATTTCAGCGCGCAGTGGGCTCAGTCACAAGTGGACCCCTGGATCCTGCAGGTAGTATCTCAGGGTTACAGGTTGGAATTCGAGACGTCTCCCCCTCGCCGGTTCCTGAAGTCTGCTTTACCAACGTCTCCTTCCGACAGGGAGACGGTATTGGAAGCCATTCACAAGCTGTATTCTCAGCAGGTGATAGTTAAGGTACCCCTCCTACAACAAGGAAAGGGGTATTATTCCATGCTGTTTGTGGTACCGAAGCCGGACGGCTCGGTAAGACCTATTCTAAATCTGAAGTCTTTGAACATGTACATACAAAAGTTCAAGTTCAAGATGGAGTCACTCAGAGCAGTGATAGCGAATCTGGAAGAAGGGGACTTTATGGTGTCCTTGGACATCAAGGATGCTTACCTCCATGTCCCAATCTGCCCTTCACACCAAGGGTACCTCAGGTTCGTGGTACAAAACTGTCATTATCAGTTTCAGACGCT
Organism: Pseudophryne corroboree; assembly: GCF_028390025.1. Lineage (NCBI taxonomy): Eukaryota > Metazoa > Chordata > Amphibia > Anura > Myobatrachidae > Pseudophryne > Pseudophryne corroboree. The sequence goes on along the minus strand of NC_086447.1, from coordinate 263,224,691 downwards.
GCCGTTTGGATTGTCCACGACACCCCGGGTCTTTACCAAGGTAATGGCCGAAATGATGATTCTTCTTCGAAGAAAAGGCGTATTAATTATCCCTTACTTGGACGATCTCCTGATAAGGGCAAGATCCAGAGAACAGTTAGAGGCCGGGGTAGCACTAACCCAAGTAGTGCTGCAACAGCACGGGTGGATTCTAAATTTTCCAAAATCCCAGCTGAGCCCGACGACACGTCTGCTGTTCCTAGGGATGATTCTGGACACTGTTCAGAAAAAGGTGTTTCTTCCGGAGGAGAAAGCCAGGGAGTTATCCGAACTTGTCGGAAACCTCCTAAAACCTGGAAAAGTGTCTGTGCATCAATGCACAAGAGTCCTGGGAAAAATGGTGGCTTCTTACGAAGCGATTCCATTCGGCAGATTCCACGCACGAACTCAATGTAGTTTTGGAATTCCTCAAATCCCATTGGTTTGAGCCACTTAAATCGGTGGATTTGAAATATCTTACATGGAAAGTGACCATGCTACTGGCCCTGGCTTCGGCCAGGAGAGTGTCAGAATTGGCGGCTTTATCGTACAAAAGCCCATATCTGATTTTCCATTCGGACAGGGCAGAACTGCGGACACGTCCTCAGTTTCTCCCTAAGGTGGTATCAGCGTTTCACCTGAACCAACCTATTGTGGTGCCTGCGGCTTCTAGCGGCTTGGAGGACTCCAAGTTGTTGGACGTTGTCAGAGCCTTAAAAATATATATTTCAAGGACGGCTGGAGTCAGAAAGTCTGACTCGCTGTTTATACTGTATGCACCCAACAAGCTGGGTGCTCCTGCGTCTAAGCAGACGATTGCACGTTGGATTTGTAGCACAATTCAACTTGCGCATTCTGTGGCAGGCCTGCCACAGCCAAAATCTGTAAATGCCCACTCCACAAGGAAGGTGGGCTCATCTTGGGCGGCTGCCCGAGGGGTCTCGGCATTACAACTCTGCCAAGCAGCTACGTGGTCAGGGGAGAGCACGTTTGTAAAATTCTACAAATTTGATACCCTGGCTAAGGAAGACCTGGAGTTCTCTCATTCGGTGCTGCAGAGTCATCCGCACTCTCCCGCCCGTTTGGGAGCTTTGGTATAATCCCCATGGTCCTGACGGAGTCCCCAGCATCCACTTAGGACGTCAGAGAAAATAAGAATTTACTTACCGATAATTCTATTTCTCGTAGTCCGTAGTGGATGCTGGGCGCCCATCCCAAGTGCGGATTGTCTGCAATACTTGTACATAGTTATTGTTACAAAAATCGGGTTATTATTGTTGGAAGCCATCTTTTCAGAGGCTCCTCTGTTATCATGCTGTTAACTGGGTTCAGATCACAAGTTGTACAGTGTGATTGGTGTGGCTGGTATGAGTCTTACCCGGGATTCAAAATCCTTCCTTATTGTGTACGCTCGTCCGGGCACAGTATCCTAACTGAGGCTTGGAGGAGGGTCATAGGGGGAGGAGCCAGTGCACACCACCTAGTGGTCAAACTTTTAATTTTGTGCCCTGTCTCCTGCAGAGCCGCTATTCCCCATGGTCCTGACGGAGTCCCCAGCATCCACTACGGACTACGAGAAATAGAATTATCGGTAAGTAAATTCTTATTTTAAACCTTATGCAGCAATGCAGTGTGATGCTATTACACTTTAAACCTTAACAGGGCAATGAGCACACGACACCAATTGTGATTAACCGCTGGGTTCCGACACCACAGTGGATTATTTCTGAAAGGGGGTTTACAATACAAATTATACACTACAATACAAGACAATATATATAACAGAATAATGGCTACAGTCAATGTACATACGTGAGAATATTCGCGTGCGCTTCCTGGTCCAGTCCTCCGTAATCAAATAGATAACGTTGTGTCTGGCCAGCCTGCAGCAGGCTTTATTTATACAAGTCTTCCAAAAGCAATACAATGGATACTGTTCCCTTTGTCCATTGGACACAGGGATGCACTTTTACAGTACAGGAGAGGTCATAGGTTGATTTGAATAGGTGGGCGATGTCTTTCTCAACTGCTCTTGTGGGTGGTCTCCTCTGGATTCCCGCCGCATACATAATATACAGTAAATACAGTTTATATCTATATTCTGCTTCTGCACATAACTATCCACAGGAACATGCGATCTTCCGCAGACCAACACCGGAATGTTTCCCTTAAAATACCCTACAGCTGGATACCAAATACCACCTTATAACCTTAGTCTGTCCCCTCTTATCCTGTAAAGGTGAATCCCCTTGTTCTGCAACCATTTAAACAGCTATAACTTTCTGATGTGGTGCAAGGAGACTATGTGTACATTGTGCACTATTTGGATTAAATATGTAATGTGTTCTGATGGCCCTCCATGCGTACACAAACTCTGCCATAAATACCCATACCACGCGCCGATGCGCAGGACCGCGGGAGCGACCATACGCAAAGTGCGTACATGTGCACGCACTGCAGAACAAGTACACACGCAGTGGGCATGTGTGTGCAGTTTATACGTGCTGAGTGTTCTTCAATATTTTTCGACTTTGACACATACCACACCCACTGATAGGATATTTTGATTTAACTTTTCAGGAGGAGTTGGGTTTAGTTGACAAGAAGATCATTACATAAAATCCTGATTCTAGGTAGTGTTTTTATAGATTGGGAATTCCCTTAAAGCAATAAAATGTTTAGCTTTCACAATCTCTGCACAAAGTACAGGTAAAGTATTTACAATCTCCATAGCTGGTGACAAAGATCATTTGTCTAATTCTATTTATGATAACATTTAAGGTTTTGCACTCTATTCAGCAAAATGCGTGATGTTGTCCCGATCATTATTGGGCAATATCAACATGATCTTTTTTTTTCACTTTGTTTCCCCAGCTATTCAGCAAAAAACTCTAAAAGAACAGCGATTGCGGTAACAGGCTGTTCCTGCGAAGTTCTAGAAGGCTGTTTTCAGAAATCTGAAAAAAAAAATACCTTCTGTTTTTAGTTCAGTGCATTCTCAGCCATGCTCTTTCTTAACAATACGAAGATTCTCCTATTCATAATATTAAGGCCCAGATTTCTGAAGCCTTGGAGAGTGATAAATTGCATGGTGCTAAAATACTAACCAATCAGCTCCTGTCATATTTCAAGCACAGCCTGTACCATGGCAGTTAGGAGCTGATTGCTAGTACTCTATCACCGTGCAATTTATCACTCTCCAAGGCTTGATAAATCTGGGCCTAAAGATACAGATAGAGCCACGCTCATCTAAAGGCGGCTCAATCGCAGGCTTGCACTCCCTGCGTGACTAAGCGATCCGTCCGCCTAGCCCCGCCGGGAGTGCACAGAGACACTCTCCCATTCACTAGAATGGGGCGCGTCTCCGTCAGCGTCTCCATCACGGATGCGCCCGCACCCCAGGCGGAGACACTATTCCATTCTAGTGAATGGGACGTGTCTCCGCCACGGGAGTGCGCGCCCGGACGGAGACGCTGTAGTCATTAGGCGTGCCTGTGGGCGTGCCCAGGCACAGACGGAGCCACGACTAGCGTGGCTCCATCTGTATGTACTAAACAGTGAAAAGAGTGGAGAAGTGAGCTAGTGGAGAAGTTGCCCATGGCAAACAATCAGCATTGAAGTAACATTTATAATTTGCATACTATAAAATTATACAAAGCAGCTAAACGGTTTCCATGGGCAACTTCTCCGTTGGTTCACTTCTCCGCTCTTTTCCCTGCTTTGTACATCTCCCCGTAAATCTGCAGTGTGACGAGTGCAGAGCCAGATTAAGGGGGGTGCACAGGGTGCCAGTACCGGGTGGTCTTCAGTATGCTGAATGTCGGGATCCCGGCGCACAGTATACCGGTGCCGGAATCCCAACACCCGACAGATATTCTCCCTCATGGGGGTCCACGACCCCCTTGGAGGGAGAATAAACAGCATGGCGCACGTGGCGCACGTAGCGCACCACCGTGCCCGCAGCGTGACAAGCGCAGCGAGCCCGCAAGGGGCTCCGTTGCGCTCGACACGCTGTCGGTATGCCAGCGGTCGGGCTCCCGGCGCCGGTATGCTGGTCGCCAGGAGCCCGGCCGCCGACATACCATTCTACACCCTCAGTACCGCGGGTCCCCTTGTCTTAAAGGGCCCCTCGGCCGGAGCTCTGATTTGCTCTGTCAGAATTCTTCAGGTTGCTGGTGCAGGAGGGATCCACACTGCCGGGGGAGGAGTGCGGCTGTGCATGCGGCTTCCTTCCCCCTCCTCTCGGACAGCACGGCAGTCAAGCAATCTCTAACCTCTGCCGCCAGCAGCATTTCTCTTGGCAGCAGCGAAGGCTGGATATTGCTTGACTCAGTCCCTGACCGTAGGGACTCCCCCCGGCACCGTGGATCCCTCCTGCCTCGGCAGCCTGGTGTCTTCTCTCAATGCTGCAGCGCGGCTCCTGTTGCCTGTGACCGGGGGAGGTGAGCGGCATGTGCAGAGGGGGAGAAAGCTAATGATCGGCGGGGGGGGGGGGGGGGGGGGGCAGGGGGCCCTCCTGTCTTGGATGCCTTGGGCCCCCCGAGCACTTAATCCGGCCCTGGACGAGTGGCAACTGTATGCCCACCTCCTGCCTGCCAAAGCTTCTAAAGTGATTAAAATGTGTATATAGGCTTTATATTAGTCTGTTTGCATTTATATTTATGTGGTTTATATATACATTTTCTATATATAATTTAAATATAACATTTATATATACAAACCACAAAAATATAAATGTAGACAAACTAATATAAAACCATATACACATTTTACTCAATTTAGAAGCTTTGGGAGGCTGGAGCTGGGCATACAGTTACCGCTCGTTTCAAGATCCTGCAGGGAAAATTTCCCTTTCTCTCCATTTTTCATCACAATTATGGATTTTCTTTATATAACCCCATTCTGAAATGGCGTTATATAAAGTAAAAATTTATCTGGAAGTTTTTATGCTTGCCGATTAGCATAAAACATTAAACCACAATAGAGATCAATGGATTGGTCCCTATTGAGCGATATTCAGCAAGATGGGTATGAACAGAGAAGAAAATTGCGTTATCTTCTCCATTAACCCTTTGCTGAATAGCGGGATTTCGTTAAAAATGCGTTAACACTCGTTTAACATGAAGAGAGCCCATTGCTTCTTAAAAAGAATCACGTTGAAAACTGCATAAGATGTGTAACATTGTTGCATTGCAGCCACATTTATTAACAATGAACTGTAGTATTAGCATTAGACTAAGGGGTCTATGTACTAAGGGGCAACTGTACTAAGCCTTGGAGAGAGATAAAATGGAAGGAGATAATGTACCAGCTACTCAGCTCTTGCCATTTTTAAAACACAGCCTGTAACATCTCCCCCTAACTATGGGGCAGATCTGCTAAGCATTGGCGAGGAGAGAGATAATGTACCAGCTAATCAGTCCTGTCATGTTTGCAGCCTGTGTTTGAAAAGTGACAGATATGAACTGATTGGCTGGTAGTTTATCTCTCTCATCTCTATCACTTTCCAAGGCTTTGTACATCTTCCCCTAAGTCTTGGAGAGAGATAATGTGGAGTGATATAGGGGAAGATGTACTAAGCATTGGAGAGAAAGAAAGTCGAGAGAAAAGTAACAGCTAATCAGCTCCTGTAATGTTTGCAGACTGTGTTTGAAAAGTGACAAATAGGAGCTGATTGAATGGTAGTTTATCTCTCTCCACTCTACCACTCTTCAAGGCAGGGAACATCTGCCACAATCTCTATGTAAGGCTAATTACGTAGACCCCATAATGCGTAGTCAGCAAAAATAAAAGAATTTATGAGCAAGTGAGTGTGTGTGTGTATGTATGAATGTATGTATGTATATATATACACTTTTAATTAAACATTAAATGAAAATGCACACGCTTTAATAGATCTATTTTTTTCTTTAGAGAACCTGATATTCCAGTCCTATGCAGTTAATTTTTACTTACAGATATCTGAATTTCTCATTATACCAGCTTATAACTGTACTCCCTATTTTTAACAGTTAAAGGTTTTTTTGAATTGGTTTTTTTGAATTTTGTTATTTTTCTCCATCTTGGTTACTTTGCAGTTCATCATGTCCAGCCAGGTTTGGAAGTATATTTTGTGTTTCCTGGTTGCATTACAGTGCTGAGGACTATGGGGTTGTCAACACAGACTGTAGATGTTGCCAGGGATGTCCAAATGGAGGCCCATGGGCAGATGATTGATGGGAATGGCACCCTTTTCTCCTCAGTGTGTGAATGTGATGGTTGGTTGTTTCTCACTCATTGTTTTGGATGCCCCTAACCATTAATGTCCTAGGCAAATTAACTAAATTAACTAAGCTCTCCTATTGGGATGTAGGTATGTGACCGGCGGTCTCACAATACCGACGGCTACATCCTGCCCCCCTCTAAATCCCGACAGTCGGCATGCCAACTAGCAGGGACTATTCCCATAGAGTGCTCGCTACCGTGCCCGCAGCGAGCCCGCAAGGGGCTTCGTTGCGCTTGCCCCGCTGCTGGCATTCTGCTACTGGGTTCCTGCGGTCGGTATGCTGACCGCCGGGCACCCCAGCGTCAGTAAGACATACCCAACCCCTCCTAATGATAGCACTGGCCTGCCTGTAGCCTTTTTGTTGTTCTCTACTTTGCTTTAGTCCACAACACCCGAAAATCGGATGGCACTCCCAGCCACCCGGAAAAGTAAGCAAGCCTCCCGCATCCATCTTGCGTCCCTTCATCCCTGCACTGACCCTCGCTCACCCCCACAGCCGCCGGCTACTAGAGGAAGTGTGGGAGGGGCGATGATGCTATTCTCGCTACATCGCGTCAACGCCGCCCCGCCCCCTGCTGCACAATGCCGGTAATGCTGGTGTTGTATAGCGGTGACGGGGCCCCAATGATGCAATCGTGTCTCTATGCCCCTTTACCATCACCCTTTTCAGGAGCACCAAAAGTAGCAGCCAGAAAGTTGGCATGTATGCCGCAACATCTCTGACATCTTCCATCGACTGTACAATGTGACACAAGGGCATAACTACCATAGGTGCAGGGAATTCAGCTGATATGGGGCCCAGAACTAAGAGGGTCCCACCTTCCCTGTCAAAGTTACATGTGTTATATGCACTTTTCACAATTGGGTAATATACATAGTTGCCCTTACACCCTTTTGCCTTGGCGCCTGCAATATATTTTCCCTGGACTTACTTATTGTAATGTGGTATAAGATGAACTAGAGGGCATTATAATGTTACATAATATGAACTGGGATACTGTAATGTGGCACAATATGACATAGAGGCTGACGCAGAGCAGCCGACTGTGCAGTCAGTGCATTGCACTGGGCCTGCAGCAGTAAAGGGGCCCGCAGCCTGCGGCATTACAATGATCTTATATTTGTAGCCTTCTTCAGGTAAATACTTGGACTCCGCTTCATTAAAAGCATACTGCTTTCCAGGGTTAATCACACTCACTGTTCTGTACCCACAAATCCACTCTCCTGACCAGAAATAGGTAATGTACTTTTTAAAATGACTTAATAAAGCTATTTGCATACCTCTCAACTACAACTGACCTGATTCCAGTGGGACAGTCCCGCTATTCAGACACTGTCCCACTGTCCCATTTGCAGGCCGCAGTTTCCCAAGAAGGGGGGAAGGTTGGAGGAGCATTTGATCACTGCTGCTCTGCAATGTGGCTGGTGAACCCTATACAGTGCATGGAGGAGAGTGGGGGAACAGGGAGCACTGGGCATGGCCCCAAAATGAGAAAAACATGGGATGTGCCATGAGGCAATGCCCACCCAATCGAGTCAATGTCCCCATTCCGTCAAGGCCCCTTCCCTTTTTACAAGCGAGTGGCCCAAATTGGACCCATCAAAATGTCAGAGGTATGTATCTGAAGGGCATACGTAAATGTAAATAAGTAAGAATTCCCCATTATGAAGACCCTGCTGGTGGCCTGGGCCATTTTTATCTGTAGCCAAAGAAAAATAATATATCTATCATTAGAAAAGGATGAAAGATACATTTTATCAGGGTCGGACTGGTGCATAGGAGAAATTGTCGGTGGGAACCACTGTCTGAGGGCCCCCACGCCTTTCTCTAATGTCAGGTTCCAGACAGTGCGCTCAAATTATACATTGTTGATCTATTAGAGGTAACATACATTGTGTCTAATGGCTGTCCAAGCCTCTGCGTGAGCTGGTCTTACCCCAAGGTACTGACCACACCCCATAAGGATGGGCCCCTAACACTGCATTCCACCGGTGTGCTCTTCATGCCTCAGTCCGACACTGCATGTTATCTATTTAGCTAAAGTCCTAACACCATGACATACTGTATACAACTGAAAACTAAGCTTTTCAAGACTGGTGTTTTACCTATCAAAGTAATCTGCTTTAAATTACATGGTCACTTGTAACATAACAGTAGAATTGATTTAGAGACTGCAATAGCAGTCTGCAAAGAGATGTGAAACATATCACATTTGTTTATCCCTGGCACAGGCGATGAATGATTCTAGCATGGTTACTGTAGTAAACTATATAATTATATTTAATTACATATGATGTCAGAAGTTGCCAGCGATGAGGCTATCTTTCAAAACTGCTTACAGAAGGATTCACACCACTTATATAATATAAACCCATGCTCATCCACTTTCATCAGAATTTAACCAGAGTTCCATTTTATTTTTGGCAATATAGAAATTTTGATTGGTATTTAGAAAATGTACAGTAAATATATGTAGGGAACTAAGGTTTTATTTGCAAAATAACTTATATTCCTATATTTTCTACATTTATAATGAACCAAACAAGAATAAAGAAATCTGCTCCCCCAACACAGAGTTATTGTTTCTGCAGGCAAAGGGAATAGGTAGCATATCCACAGCAATAGAAGATAATTCAGATCAAAACCAAATAAAAATAGGCAGAGAGAGGAACATAGCTAGGAACAGGAAAAGCACAAACAAAACTCTAAAAGCTATGTGTGCAAATGCTAGGAGCTTAGGAAATAAAATCCCAGAACTAATTGCAATAATGACAAGGGATGATCTAGACATTGTGGCAATTACAGAGTCATGGTACAATGAAAATCATGACTGGGACATAGCTATACCGGGATATACTTTTTTTAGGAAGGACAGAATTGGAAAAATCGGAGGAGGGGTAGCAATGTATGTAAAAAAAAATGCATAAATACTACATTAATACAAAGTATTGAAGAAAAAACTGAGGCCCTTTGGGTGACCATAGAAACAGGGGAAAAGTTGAGTATTCGTATTGGCGTGATATACAGGCCACCAGGTCAGGAAGAGGAACTCGACAAGTACCTATTGTAGGACATAACTAAAATGGCATTAAAAGGAGAGGTAATAATCATGGGAGACTTTAATCTTCCTGATGTAAACTGGGAAGTGTCTGTTGCTAGTTCCACTAGAAGTAGGGACATTTTAAATTCCCTTCAGGGAGCATCCCTCCACCAATTGGTGAGGGAGCCCACTCGGAAAGAGGCTATATTAGACTTAATACTTACAAATGGAGACAGAATATCAGACGTAAAAGTGGGTGAAAACCTGGGATCCAGTGATCATCAAGCAGTATGGTTCAGCATAAAGACAGAGACTGACTCATCCCATACAAAAACAAAGGTGTTGGATTTTAGGAAGGCTGATTTTGTAGGGATGGGAAAATGTGTAAGCGATTCTTTGGTAGAGTGGAGGAACTTGGAAGCCGTGCAGGAGAGGTGGGAAACATTAAAATGTGCAATATTAAAGGCAACAGACCTTTGTATCAAAAGTGTTAGAAAAAACACAAGGAAAAGGAAGCCAGTGTGGTTTGCAAAAGAAGTAGCAAATATTGTGAAAGCAAAAAAGATGGCTTTTAGGAAATATAAGCAGACACAATATAATGAAGACAAAGAGATATATCTAGTTAGACAGAAGGATACTAAGAAGGTAATCAGATGTGCAAAGGCACAAGCTGAGGAGAAAATGGCCCAGTCAGTGGGTAAAGGAGGCAAAACTTTTTTTTAGGTATATAAGCGAAAGGAGAAAAACAAAAGGCGGAATAATAAAACTAAAGACAGACACTGGGAGTCTTGTTGAGGGAGACAATTTAATAGCAGATCATCTTAATAATTATTTTTGCTCAGTATTTACTACTGAAAGAGAGGGGAAGGGGCCACAGTTAAGTTTCAGGGATAGTCAGGAAAATGACACAAGTACATTTACAGAGGAGAAGGTCCTAACAGAACTCTCAAAGCTGAAAGTGGACAAATCTATGGGGCCAGATGGGATACATCCAAGGATACTAAAAGAACTTAAAGAGGTGCTGGTAGCACCATTGACAGAATTATTCAACCAGTCATTAGCTACAGGAGTAATTCCAGAGGACTGGAAAAGAGCAAACGTAGTCCCACTGCACAAAAGTGGAAGCAAGGAAGAGGCAAACAACTACAGACCAGTGAGTCTTACATCAGTAGTAGGGAAATTGATGGAAAGACTCTTAAAAGAAAGAGTTGTAGATTATCTCAAATCCGGCAATTTACAGGATCCCAAACAGCATGGATTCACTGCAGGGAGATCATGTCAAACAAATGTTATTGACTTTTTTGACTGTGTGACTAAAGTGATGGAAAGGTGGAGCCATGGATATAGCTTATCTAGATTTTAGTAAGGCTTTTGACACTGTTCCACATCGCAAACTGCTATATAAACTTGAAAGTTTGGGATTGGATATTAGGATTATTGAATGGATAAGATCTTGGTTGAAGGATAGAAAACAGAGAGTTGTGGTAAATGGAGTGCATTCACAGGAGGGAAATGTTACCAGTGGAGTACCCCAGGGATCTGTATTTGGACCAGTGCTTTTTAATATCTTTATTGGTGACATTGCAAATGGCATTAAAGGGAAAGTATGCCTTTTTGCAGATGACACAAAGGTATGCAACAGGGTAGACACACCAGGTGGGGTAAAACAAATGATTGAGGATCTAGGTAGAGTAGAGGAATGGTCAAGAGTGTGGCAATTACAGTTTAATGCCAAAAAATGCAAAATCATGCACTTGGGTTTCAAAAATCCAAAGGCTAAATATAGTATTAATGGCACTATACTGGAAACTACTGAGGAGGAAAGGGATCTAGGAGTCACTATTTCAGATGACTTAAAGGCAGGTAAGCAATGTAACAAAGCAATGAGGAAGGCTAGTCAGATGCTTGGATGCATTGGGAGAGGAATCAGCAGCAGAAAGAAAGAAGTAATAATGCCACTGTATAGGTCATTGGTACGGCCTCATCTAGAATACTGTGTTCAATTCTGGAGGCCATATCTTCAAAAGGATATTAATACATTAGAAACTGTACAAAGAAGGGCAACTAAAATGGTGCATGGCCCACATCACAAAACATACCCAGAAAGACTAAGAAATCTCAATATGTATAGTTTGGAGCAGAGAAGGGAAAGGGGGGACATGATAGAAACTTTCAAATATATCAAGGGTTTTAACAAAGTCCAGGAGGGAAACATTCTCCAAATGAAGAGAAGCAATAGGACACGAGGACATGCACTGAGACTGGTAGGGGGGGAGGTTCAGGGGAAATTTGCGGAAAAATTACTTCACAGAAAGGGTAGTGGACAAGTGGAATAGCCTCCCATCGGAGGTGGTAGAGGCTAAGACAGTAGAGCAATTTAAAAATGCATGGGATAGACATAAGGATATCCTTACAAAGAAATAAGGATCAATTAAGGTTAGAGATAAAAAAAAAAAAGGGGCAGACTAGATGGGCCAAGTGGTTCTTATCTGCCGACAAATTCTATGTTTCTATAATAAACTAAAATAACATTATTAGTAGCTTAGTGTTGACTTTGCAAGAGGAAAAACATTGGTTCAGACATTTACAATTATCTAGTTGACATTAAGCTGTTGTATAGGCTTAGTATTATTATGGCATGAATGACCAAACAATAAAATAATGTCAGGGAAATATGGGGCTAATTCAGGTTGGACACCGCAAAAACTACTAAAAGGATTTGGATGTATGCGCAGGGCCCACCCGGGGGGCTCTGCGTGGGGGAGGCAACGCTCTGTTTCCAAGGCGGAGACGGAGCGTTGCGCAGGAGGCGACGGAGAAATGGGGGCGGCGCCAGTCAAACGGTGGGCATGATGGGAGTGTGATCGGGGCAGCTGCGTGACGTCACATGCAGCCGATGTGATTAGAAAAATGGCGGCAGGTCTCCTGCGCCGGCAGGAGGCTACCACATTTTTTGCGATCACGCTGTAATTGCAGTGCGACTGCAATTTCAGCATGGTCAAGAGAGGAGGGGGGCGGCAAATAGCAAGCTGGGAGGCCTTGCCAGCATGCCATCCAAAGGATGGCAAATTCTGCTACTTAGCAGAATTTGCAATCCTTACTGAATCAAATCCTACGTGCGCATCTTGTGAAAAGCAGATATTAGGAATAGGAACATTTGCATTTGATTCAATTTGCTTAAATGTGGAATCAGCTGGTAAACTATAGTAGGTGTATTTGTGGCATAAATGTTAGTCTAGTGTAACCTGATTGGTGCTGTAGTAATAGGATAGTAATGGGGAGTGATAGCAGGGGATTAAAACCAAACCAAATTCATCCAGATTCAGCACGTACATAAACATAATCCTGTTATCGTTTAGACCTTTGTTGTAAATTGTATTAAGTATATTTTGTTTACAACAAGACTTATTACCTAGACAACCCTGAAAGACCACATGTTGGCTGGATCCACACCCAAACTGCCTCATTAAATAGTAAAATGATCAAAAGCCACAGTGTCATTATCATATCTGAAGTAGTGGGGAGAACAGTAGGGAGCTTGTTACTATTCACATCAGCATAGCCCTAGAATTTGCTGCCTCTAATCCTATTCTGACCTTTAGAGAGAATGACTTTTATACAGGTCATGCATGGGATAAAGTCAATAAATAGGCCTTTGTTTATTTCAGTTTAACCCATGTTTTTGCTAAAAAAGCCCAAAACTTTTATTAATTTAATTTTCCTCCAATACAAACCTGAATTGTCTTACTATATTAACTCTTAAGGTTGTTACAAAGCACAAAATGTCTGCTATGACTTGAAAAAACAGTTTTAGATTTCCAGTGTGCCAACATTTGCATAAATGGTTTGCAGAACAAGAGCAGGAGCAGAAGTCTGCCCAGGTCCCAGGGTCACATTTAGAGAGAAGTGCAGGAAATTAGATTTTCTTTTGTATAGCGAACATATTGTAATCTAATAAAGGGGTGAAGAGGGCACATTTTAGGGGTATTATTTGGCAAGAGAATACATTTCCACATTCCATTTCCACTCTGCAAAATGATTTCAGACTGTCTTCATCTCTTGTCCTATTGTTTCATTGGGACCTGTTTTGCATGTAGACCTTATCTTCAGTTGTGGCATCAAATGTAAAGAATGGGGCCAGTGCAGCACTGCTTTATGGTGCCCTGCGCTGTCTACGGGCACTGAGCACATGATGTCATGCCAAGGAGGTGGGGTTGCCAGCTGCTGGAAAAAACAGCACTGCTTGGAGCATCCCGTGGCTGCTCTGAGGGGCTCTACAAGCTGTCTGGAGTCAGTGCATGTCTGGAGTGTCCAAAGGACACTTCGGGCGGCACTGCAGTAGCGATAATGGCTGAGGGGGCCCTTCCATGTACCTTGTTAGTCAGATTCAGGGACCATGAGGCCCCGATGGAGCCACCCATGGAGCCCTGTGCTCTGTGAGACAGCACAGCAGGTCATTCAAGTGTGTTTGCTCCTGTAACCATTGGCACAAAGTACAGTTTTTTGGTGCTTTGCACATGTGCAGGACTGCGTGATTGAACAGATCCTGCTGCGTAGGATGCAGCCCGGCATCAGACTGTCTTTCATTGACAGTCTGATGCCATTTTGGCGGTGGGGAGTGGCTGGTGACAGCTTCCATTTGTGAAAATGGAGGCGTGTCACTGCAATTTTGGGGCTGGGAAGAGGCCAGGGATCTCCGATGTAGGATGGAGATTTCCTGGCCTCTGCTACGGGCGACCTGTGCAGTACCATGGATGCCGTAAGCTGCCCAATGTCAGGCTCTGGAGCCTTACTTCCGGTGGGTGCTCCCGGGGTTGCTGTCCCGCTGGTTGGCGCAGCTGCGGCGGCAGGGAGCTGCTGGAGGCGGGTCCTCCTGAACTGATGTGCGGCTGCCGAGGGCCGGGGGTCTGGTCCTCTAGTGGTGACACAGTATAGTGTGTCAGAGACAGAAGCTGGCTAAATCTGTGTGCTAACAGCTGAGTATGTCTCGTGTGTTGGGGGCAGCCATGTTGGAGACCAGAGCATTACCAATTAAGTTCCCAGTCTGTGTCCAGCCAATCCTGTGTGTTCTCCCCTTACAAAAGGGGGCTGGCTCAGAGGGAGAGTGGCAGTGTTTTACGTTACCTCCTTGTGAAAGGTTCTCCAGCTCTGTGCTCCCAGGTTACTTCTGGTGCCCTGGTCTTGGTTGCTCTCATCTATCGGTTACCTAAACGCTGCTGCAGTCCTGCTGTCTAAGTCCGTCGCCACTCGTGGAAGCGCTCACGGGGTCCCAGGTCGTAGAGGAGCTCGAGGTGCTAACGGCGGTTCTCGCAGACGTCTTAATTTCTTCAAAGTCCAAGTTCTTCAGCCTCGTCTTTCAATCACAAATCACAAGTCTTCATTTCTTCAAAGTCCAAGTTCTTCAGCCTAGTCTTTCAATCAGAAATCACAAGTCTTAATTTCTTCAAAGTCCAAGTTCTTCAGCCTCGTCTTTTAATCACAGTCTTCAGTTCTTCTTTACCGGAGTTCTTCAGCTTCACTCTTCAAGTCATTTAACCATATACTCTAATTCTTCCAGTTTCGTCAATTTCTCCAATATTCGTGTACAGCCTGTTATTCATTAAAATTACAGTAATCTTCCTACGGAGTCCTCCTTTTCTTTACGCCCTCCGGTCAACGTTAACACTTACAGTAGTTTGGCCTCCACCCCATGAGGAGGAATTACATTCAGCCACTTCGTTTACTCTCCTCACAGGTCCCTTCAGCCAAAACTCGGTTGTCGGAACCCCAACTTACGCCGAGCGTGACACCCAATGCTGCGTGGTTTGATCCAATGCTGCTTCCTAGTGCAGCAGGAGGTGTCTGCATGTAATAGACGCCTCAAACTGCATCTACATATAGTGCTATCACTGTTGCTTCCAAGGATTAACAGGTGTGAACGAGGGGCGAATGTGCCCCATTTTAATTAGTTGAGTACTTAATGGATTTTTATTTTTATTTTTGAATCCAATTAAAGGTTATGTTTTAGAATACTTACTTATATCTCTTTCTGTGATGCACGGATTGGACATTAAGTATATGTTATAATACATGAATGTTTGAGATAAATACGTTTAAGAGTGCTCCTGGAAGAGACTTTTGAGACTTTTTTGTCTTTTCTAAGTTGTGCAGTCTTGATCTACAAAAAAATCCGGAGCACCACCAATAGAATACTGTGATAAATTTATAAATATAGTATACGCATATTGGTTAAATAATTATTTGTATTAGAATTGTTTATACTACTGCACCTGGTATAATGTCCACATGTTCCCTTTGGCTCATATATTGTGTGTAACTCTGGCTCTGGTGCTAGCCAGTGCCTCCTGAGCTATTTAGCTCACTGCATGTCCCTGGTATATAGCAATAGCTGATTGTTAGGGTTCGCGTGTTAGTGATGTATAGGACATAAGATCATTTGCAAACTCATGAGCAATTACTTTATTCAAGGGTGCCATAGCTGATTTTGGGAGAGATTCCTGATCAGTTTTATTCCCCTTAGGCAGTCATCCACATGCCAAGAGGGGTCTTCCTTGACTGAACCCTATCCTTCAGTCCCTACATCTATTCATTTTCCCTAGCCTACTTTGAAACATTGCCATAATCGGGATCAGTATGTAAAACTGGCGGCCGGGATCCCGACTGTCAGTATACCGGCAGCGGGATCCCGGCCACTGGTATACCGTCAGCGGGGCGAGTGCTAGCAAGCTCCTTGCAGGCACTTACCACAGGATTTATTCTCCCTCTATGGGTGTCGGTGACACCCATAGAGGGAGAAAAGCCTGTGGCGGTGGGATTCCGGTGTCAGTATTTCAGTGCTAGCCGGGATTCCGGGCTTCGGTATTGTGACGTCCGGGATCCCGACTAATGGTATGGTAACCGCTTCCCTCAGGATCATCAGACCCTTTGTAAACACTGACAATACCAAAATTCTTATGCACCTTTTTATTTATTTATCATCCCATCTCAACTATTACTATCTACTACTGTCTGACCTCCCTCTCATTGCTCGCCCTATTTCGGTCCATCCACAACACTGTGGGAGTCTGCTTTCAATGCCTTGCTATTCTGCTTCAGCCTTCCACCTCTGGCAGTGTCTACAATGGCTGCACATTCCCTACAAAATTCACTTTAAACTCCTTTCTCTTACTTACAAAGCCCTCAGCCACTCCATGCCCACTATCTCTCTGACCTCATCTAGCCCTCACTCACGTCTGCCACTTGCACTTTGCCAATGACTGGTGCTATTAATAATTTCATTACACTAACACTTTCAAAACTTCTCCTTTGTTGCTCCCCACCTATAGAAAACTTCCATGGCCAATCATCCTCTAATGTTTTAAACACTTGAAACACCCACCAGTTCATCAAACAATACTAGTTTTCTGCCTAGCTCCACCCTCGCTGGCCCAGCCTCCCGCTGGCCACATTCTCACTCCATATTGAATGTCTCCATAATTTTTCCGCCTCGGCCAGACCCATTAGATTGTATCACAATTTGAATTATGCTCTACTTTTCCCACTGTACAACACTGCAGAATTTCCTTGCACATTTTGACTAAATTATGATTATTTATTCACATATGTCCCTTTGGGATCCGGTCTGAAGATCGACAGTGTCCAGGTGTACAATGTTTAGGTCGACCACTATAGGTCGACAGTCACTAGGTCGCCAGGGTCAGTGGGTCGACATGTTCTAGGTCGACAGGTCAAAAGGTGGACATGAAGTTTTTTTTTTTATGTTTTAAACTTTTTCATACTTAACGATCCACGTGGACTACGATTGGATCGGTAATCTGTGGACATGAGTTTTTTTTTTAATGTTTTAAACTTTTTCATACTTAACGATCCACATGGACTACGATTGGATCGGTAATCTGTGCCGAGCGAAGCGGTAACGGAGCGAGGCACCTTGCCCGAAGCATGGCGAGCGAAGCGAGCCATGCGGGGGGGACACGGTGCACTAATTCAGGTTCCCGGTCACTCTACAAAGAAAACAACACAAACCCCCCAAAAAACCTCATGTCGACATTTTGAGCTGTCGACCTGGAACATGTCGACCTTCTGACCCTGTCGACCTTCTGGCCCTGTCGACCTAGTGACTGTCGACTTATAGTGGTCAACCTAAATATTGTTGACCTAGACACTGTCGATCTAATGATCCACACCCACACCTTTAGCATAAGCAGAGTTTAAAATAGGTGTTAACTAGCTTAAGGCCCTCTATTATCAGTTGCAGATGGTCTGAACATATTTTACATCTTTAAATTAATAACTAAGTCAAAGTACTTTGTTAAGCTTTCAAAAAAAGAAGCAAAAACAACAACAACATAACATAAACTGCATACTTTACATACTTTGATGTCAAAATACATCAGGCCACACAGGACAAACACAACCAGCCACTACTAATTACAGTATCATTTGTCAGTCACTGATGTTGTTACATGAATTGTTCTATTCCTCCATTGTTACCTCATGAACGTGCTAATCATGTTATCAGACTAGCCCCATGTGTGGACATTCACACACCCTGTTGAGTCACACCTTGCCTGTGTAATTTGTTTTAGGTCTGTTTTCACGTAATGTATATCTTTCTTCTTTTCAAAAAGACACTGTCAGTTAAAATGTTTAATTAAATCTGTCCACCTGTAACACTTTACTTTCATTACTACTAGAGGCTCTGAAGGTCTCACAAAGAGCATTAAAAAGACACAAAAATAAAAATAAAATAAAAAACAGTCAAACGCAACAAAAATCCCAAATCAATAAAAACATAGAAACTGCTTGAAACTGTTATGGCTCACTGTACAAATGAAACATGGACAATTTTGAGATGTGTCAACTGCACAGAAAGAACATAAAGGAAAGTGGTGCCAATGATTAAAGCTTTGTAGTGTATTTGGCTTCTTGTGTACTGTATATTGGCACTAGAAAAAAATGCAAATAGCATAATAACAAAGTGCAAACCATAGCAATGTGTCTACGTGTTTAACAGCAGATAGTAAAAGATACTTTGGGGTATATTTACTAAAGTGCAGGTTTTCAGAAGTGGAGATGTTTTTCATAGCAACCAATCAGATTCTAGGTATTGTATTCTAGAAGATGCTAGAAAAATGCTAGAATCTTATTGGTTGCTGTGGGAAACATCTCCACTACTATTAACCTAACTAACTTTCGTAACTATACACCTTAGTTTTAGTTGGACTGACTCATTCTTCAGGCATTAATAATGACAGTTAATGAAGTTTATGTAACCAGTACCCTAGTTAATGACATGTAGTAATACACCATTAGCATAAATTGCTATTCAGTAAAATACAAATTATTATTCAGTAAATAAAAATACATGTGTAAAATTGTTAATCATTCAACTGTTACTAAATTATCTGATCATAAAGTTTATACTTGTGCAAGGGGCAAAACATTTGCTGAAAAATATTTTATGGTTTTACATAAAAAAAAATATTTCGGTGAAAAAGCGAGAACTCAAATGTGTGTGTGTTTATATATATATATAAATATATACATATATATGTGTGTGTATATATATATATATATATATATATATATATAAAATGGTAGGACCCAGCGCCTTCTGTGTTAGTGGTTTCCAAGTGCAAATTAAATAATAATATGCGTACCACATCCAGTGTGCATTCCAGCCTGTAGTGTAGACCTTTCCTTCTACTGGTCAGTTTTCTGGCTTTCTCAGTAGTCCGGTATATGAACCGTAGGGAAAGTGAAAAATGATAATGGTGCAATATTGCAAACAAAATAACAAAATATCCAGGTGTGCTCATAAGATATTGTGATGTGGTTAATGTTTATAATCATGCAACAATTTAGATAACGCACCCAGTGTAAGGTTTTTAGAAAAACCGATGTGCCCACAGCCTTAGGGAGTTATAACAGCTACATCTGTATATCCAGGGCTTAAAGTGTCCTGGAGTGGTGGGGGAACTCATCTCCTCCACGACCCCTTCCCCTTAGCGCGCCACAAAAAGGGTGTAGCCTCACAAGGAAGGGGCGTGGCCACACAAAAGTACCCCCAATTAAAAAATAATGCCGCACAGTAGCACAGTCTTATTCCCATTGCCCGCCCCACACACATGCCCTTTACACACACAATGCCCACAGTAGCAGAGCCACTTACACACACAATGCCCATAGCAGAACCCCCCCTCCTAATTTTAGATTTGATTCACAATTAAGCATTATATGTTAAACAAGCTTTGCTCACCTCTCTTATGGCTTCCATGTGTCCCTTCTGCTTTCTTGTTTCCTTTTTATGTCACTCTCCTCATGTGTCCATATCTTCATCTTAGGTATCCCTTACTCCCTATATGCTCTCCTTTGTGTCTGATCATCTGAATCTTTCTCTCCTTTACTTACCCCCTACACCTCTCACTCCCTGTGCCTCACTCCCCCATCTCACCCCCTGTACCTCCCACTCCCTGCAACCCTTTCAGCCTCTGCTTTTATTTCACCCCGACGCCTCTCACTCCCCCATCTCACCCCATGCACCTCTCACTCTCACACCCTGCTTCTTTCACCCCCTCCCCCATCTCACCCCCTGCTTCTCTCTCACTCCCTGCATCCTGAGAGCCTTTACTGTGGCCTGGAGCATCAGGTCTTGGCTCCGTTGTAAAGCTGGCAGCGACCGCCAGACAGTCCTGGCTCATGGACTGGCTGCTATTCAAAAGAAGTGAGGCCGCACTTTGAATCTGGCACCGACTGTGCGCCATTCACAGCTCTCGGACCGCCAGCTAATGAGAAGCTACCACTTGGCAGCTTCTCATTGGCTGTTGGTCCGCGAGCCGTGATTGGCTCACGCCAGATTTTGAAATAGCCGCACCTTCTTTTTATTGGTGCTGCAGCCGGTCCGAGAGCAGGGATTGTCTGGCTACCGCTGTGTATATATATTTATTTGTATAAATATATATCTATATATATAAAAATAGATTTATGTATGTGTGTATGTTCCAGCATAACTCTGGAATACCTGGAGCAATTTACACCAAACTTGGTACACATATGACTTACAATCTGGAAAAAAATACTGTGGGGGTAAGACACCCCTAGGGGTGGGGGTGGGAAGGGGTCGACATCTAAAAATCCATAGGTTTTCGGTGGTTGCAGAGATGAATAGTGACACTCCTGATGCCGTTTAAGTCCAAGTTCAGCCCCCATCAGCATGGGGGTGAGAAGGGGTAGAAAATAAAATGTCCAAAATGACCAACATTAGTGTCAAATCCATAGTTTTTGGGGTCGCTTAGCTGATTGCATTTTGAAAATTAATATGTTCCTTAGACTGTCCGTTAACATATAGGCTATGTATCTTCACGCTAAGGGCGGGATGTACCAAGCTGTTCCGCTGCGCTATTAGCCCTCTTACCACTCTGTTTTCATCTCCACTGCTAGATTCACCTCCCAGCACTGCCATGTATGAACTGATACCGCACTGCTCCTCCATTGTGGTGACTCAGGGCTCGCCTTTGTGGATGGGAGCTGGATTATGTGGATTATGAGCCGGGCAAAAGTGCAGTTACTGAACGAGGGGAGGTTACAGGCCCCGTACGTTATTGCATACAGGGTCTGTAAAGGACCATTGGGCAGACTATTGGGGCAGGTAACGTAACGAAAAGATCATGTGATGTGGAAAACAACAGGACTGAATGACAGTGCCGAGAGGTGAGGAGGAATCTAACAGTGGAGATGAGAACAGAACAGTAAGAGGGCTAATAGCACAGCGGAACAGCTTAGTACATCCCGCCCTAATTCTTTTAGGGGTAGGGTAGTGAACTTAAACTTGAAGATGGGCGCAATGAAAATAGTATTATTGCGTTAAGTTGTCCATGCGGGTGCGAAGCAGCGGGCGAAAAGCAAGTATATATATATATATATATATATATATATATATATATTACAAAAAACACTATACTCAAATCTGCGCTTATATGGAAAGGGTAGGCTACTATACTCACTTAGTTCCCTGTTGGATGGAACTAGAAAGGAAAATGGAACAATATGGTAGTGAAACAGCGACAAATGGGGGTGTGTATATATTCCCCCACAATTGCTTTTGTGATCTTAACAGAAATTTAAGATATATGCAAATATAGAAAAAATTGTACATTTCAATTTCATAAATTTAGAAAAAAAATCTTTTTTTTTAATGTAAAAGACCAAGCATATGATCAGAGTAAAAACATTTAATCTATGTTACAATCGAATATTTTTCTCCATGACCCTTTACAACTCAACGAGTTTTGTCTCTCACAGAGACTTTACTGATTTGGAACCATTGGACCATTGGAGAAACATCACCATTGGAGTGAGGCAGAACCTCCTGTAGTTGTTTTCTGGTGAATTCAATTGACCAATCATTGGCCTTTATATATATATATATATATATATATATATATACTCAGTTCTTTGAAGTATCAGTTTTTGTCTATAAAATTCATCCTATGAATCCTATCCATGACACCATCTAAGATTTCTATATCAATACTGCGACTGGAGCTATACCCCTGATGAAGTATCTTTGAGAGATGAAACGCGTTGGTATGTAAAGAGTACAGTTGTGACTCCCTGATCTACTCTACAAGAGATCAGGGAGAAGAATATTTGATTGTAACATGGATGAAATTGTTTTACTCTGACCATATGCTTGGTCTTTTATATGAAAAAAACAACGTTTTTATTACATTTATGAAATTGAAACGTATAATTTTTTCTATATTTGCATATATCTTAAATGTCTGTTAAAATCCCAAAAGCAATTGTGGGGGAATATATGCACACCCCCATTGGCACTGTTTCACTACCATATTGTTCCATATATGTGTGTGTCTGTATACAGTATAAATACATATAAACAAAATGTAACTTGTTCGCCAAACTGCTATCTTACTGTATATTATAAGCTTGCGTACACTGACTCTGTCTTTGAGTACAGTGGTGCAAAATAACATGCCGTGAACATCTCAGCTTTGCTTGCATACTGCCATCAGGCTACCTCCCACTTGCCTGCACCTCTTGTCATCTGTCTGTCGCCCCTCCCCACTAGATTGTTAGATCTTCAGAGCAGGGCCCTCTTTCTTCTTGTTATCTAAGCCCTCGTCTCGACACATTTCACTCGCAGCTCTCCCCTACTCAACGACCATCTTTATCCTGCTAGTAAAGGCTCATCTCCATCTATGGCCACCAGCCTCTAGTAGTACGATGATCACTCCATCAATACTTACATCTTAGCTGTATTATGTCTTGAGAACGTGTGGTGCTCTGTTACCTGTACTCTATTTCTGTTATTTATTTACTGTAATGCTATATTTTGTCTCCCTGTACTGTCCTTTGTACGGCGCTGCGAAACACATGTGGCGCCTTATAAATAAAATGTAATAATAATAAGAATTATTATTAATAATAATAAAACAAGTGTCTTGATATACAAAATAATCCAACATGTCCTAATAATGAAAATGTGGCATTAGTTTTACTTAATTAATGATTTCAGCCTCATATGAACCTAGCTGCCTATTTAAAAGTGTTT
Source organism: Pseudophryne corroboree (assembly GCF_028390025.1). Classification (NCBI taxonomy): domain Eukaryota; kingdom Metazoa; phylum Chordata; class Amphibia; order Anura; family Myobatrachidae; genus Pseudophryne; species Pseudophryne corroboree. The sequence goes on along the minus strand of NC_086447.1, from coordinate 263,201,791 downwards.
GTTCTTTTTTTATATCATAACAGATTTGCATGGGTGAAAAATCCTTCATAGTGCACAGACAAGACCGGCATTGCAATACAACTGTCCAGTAAACGCATGGAGGAGCTGAGCCAATTACAACGATCCATAGACATTCCTTGACAAGATGAGTCAACTGGATGGTAATCTGAGCTCTCTGCTCTGTGTATGTAGGTTGGCTTCTGTCTTGACAGGAAAAATTCAACTTTGTGCCAGATACTTTCAATAACAAATGATTAATGCATACTCATACACTTCCTGCCTACAGAGACAGGTACAATCTATGTTCTTTCAAATGGATTGAGCAAGTCTGACGATCTAATTGTGTTGACTTATCTTGTAGGCTCTGGATTTAGAGTAGTTTAATGTAACAAACAGACCTCCCTTAGCAAAGAGTGAAAGCAGCAACTCATTTAACCTTAAGATTTCAATCATACAGTACCTTCTACCTATTCACTAGGGGCTTTATTCAACAAGGCCCACTAATGTGATCGCATTATGCCGTCTGTAGGCCTAGCCCTAGTGTGTGAGTGCAGGTTCCAATATGTGTGTGCGCGGACCAGTTAATGCGATCGCATGCCTCTACCCGATTGACAGGCAGAGGCGTTTGCGGGGCGGTCGGGGATGACAATGCAGCGTTGCAGGGGCGTGGCATCAAAAATGGGGGTGGGTTTGAGGCAGCCGCATGACGTCCCATGCAGCCGCGGCAACAAGGAAAATAGCGTCAGCCTGACTGCCATCGCAGTCAGGGGGGCTTCCCGTAATCAGTGATGCGATCGCAATTGAATTGCGATCACATCGCTGGCTGTCATTAAAATGCTGGGCGGCCTTGCCATGTGCTGGGCGGCTCCAGCATGCAATTCTAGCCACTTGCAGTTTTGCTAAATTAGCTGAATTAGCTATACTAAAGCTGAATCCAGTCCTATATCTGTAGATATTCATAAATTAATACATAACAATATACAAATTCATTTCAGATTAACCACTGTAAACTTTTTGGAAGGGCAGCATCTAGCCTTTCCTGACTTTTAACTATAGCTGATAATGCCCTAAATAGAAAGATCTGCTTTACATCAGTGTTTCTTAACTCCGGTCCTCAAGCACCACTAATAGATCCTCTTTGAAGCAATTAATTAAACATGCACCGGTGACTAAGTGGTATATTTAATAAAGTGCGTGTATTTAGTAGAGATGAGCGCCTGAAATTTTTCGGGTTTTGTGTTTTGGTTTTGGGTTCGGTTCCGCGGCCGTGTTTTGGGTTCGAACGCGTTTTGGCAAAACCTCACCGAATTTTTTTTGTCGGATTCGGGTGTGTTTTGGATTCGGGTGTTTTTTTCAAAAAACACTAAAAAACAGCTTAAATCATAGAATTTGGGGGTCATTTTGATCCCACAGTATTATTAACCTCAAAAACCATAATTTACACTCATTTTCAGTCTATTCTGAATACCTCACACCTCACAATATTATTTTTAGTCCTAAAATTTGCACCGAGGTCGCTGTGTGAGTAAGATAAGCGACCCTAGTGGCCGACACAAACACCGGGCCCATCTAGGAGTGGCACTGCAGTGTCACGCAGGATGTCCCTTCCAAAAAACCCTCCCCAAACAGCACATGACGCAAAGAAAAAAAGAGGCGCAATGAGGTAGCTGTGTGAGTAAGATTAGCGACCCTAGTGGCCGACACAAACACCGGGCCCATCTAGGAGTGGCACTGCAGTGTCACGCAGGATGGCCCTTCCAAAAAACCCTCCCCAAACAGCACATGACGCAAAGAAAAAAAGAGGCGCAATGAGGTAGCTGTGTGAGTAAGATTAGCGACCCTAGTGGCCGACACAAACACCGGGCCCATCTAGGAGTGGCACTGCAGTGTCACGCAGGATGTCCCTTCCAAAAAACCCTCCCCAAACAGCACATGACGCAAAGAAAAAAAGAGGCGCAATGAGGTAGCTGTGTGAGTAAGATTAGCGACCCTAGTGGCCGACACAAACACCGGGCCCATCTAGGAGTGGCACTGCAGTGTCACGCAGGATGTCCCTTCCAAAAAACCCTCCCCAAACAGCACATGACGCAAAGAAAAAAAGAGGCGCAATGAGGTAGCTGACTGTGTGAGTAAGATTAGCGACCCTAGTGGCCGACACAAACACCGGGCCCATTTAGGAGTGGCACTGCAGTGTCACGCAGGATGTCCCTTCCAAAAAACCCTCCCCAATCAGCACATGATGCAAAGAAAAAGAAAAGAAAAAAGAGGTGCAAGATGGAATTGTCCTTGGGCCCTCCCACCCACCCTTATGTTGTATAAACAAAACAGGACATGCACACTTTAACCAACCCATCATTTCAGTGACAGGGTCTGCCACACGACTGTGACTGATATGACGGGTTGGTTTGGACCCCCCCCAAAAAAGAAGCAATTAATCTCTCCTTGCACAAACTGGCTCTACAGAGGCAAGATGTCCACCTCATCATCACCCTCCGATATATCACCGTGTACATCCCCCTCCTCACAGATTATCAATTCGTCCCCACTGGAATCCACCATCTCAGCTCCCTGTGTACTTTGTGGAGGCAATTGCTGCTGGTCAATGTCTCCGCGGAGGAATTGATTATAATTCATTTTAATGAACATCATCTTCTCCACATTTTCTGGATGTAACCTCGTACGCCGATTGCTGACAAGGTGAGCGGCGGCACTAAACACTCTTTCGGAGTACACACTTGTGGGAGGGCAACTTAGGTAGAATAAAGCCAGTTTGTGCAAGGGCCTCCAAATTGCCTCTTTTTCCTGCCAGTATAAGTACGGACTGTGTGACGTGCCTACTTGGATGCGGTCACTCATATAATCCTCCACCATTCTATCAATGTTGAGAGAATCATATGCAGTGACAGTAGACGACATGTCCGTAATCGTTGTCAGGTCCTTCAGTCCGGACCAGATGTCAGCATCAGCAGTCGCTCCAGACTGCCCTGCATCACCGCCAGCGGGTGGGCTCGGAATTCTGAGCCTTTTCCTCGCACCCCCAGTTGCGGGAGAATGTGAAGGAGGAGATGTTGACAGGTCGCGTTCCGCTTGACTTGACAATTTTGTCACCAGCAGGTCTTTCAACCCCAGCAGACTTGTGTCTGCCGGAAAGAGAGATCCAAGGTAGGCTTTAAATCTAGGATCGAGCACGGTGGCCAAAATGTAGTGCTCTGATTTCAACAGATTGACCACCCGTGAATCCTTGTTAAGCGAATTAAGGGCTCCATCCACAAGTCCCACATGCCTAGCGGAATCGCTCCGTGTTAGCTCCTCCTTCAATGTCTCCAGCTTCTTCTGCAAAAGCCTGATGAGAGGAATGACCTGACTCAGGCTGGCAGTGTCTGAACTGACTTCACGTGTGGCAAGTTCAAAGGGCATCAGAACCTTGCACAACGTTGAAATCATTCTCCACTGAGACAGGTGCATTCCACCTACTATATCGTGCTCAATTGTATAGGCTTGAATGGCCTTTTGCTGCTCCTCCAACCTCTGAAGCATATAGAGGGTTGAATTCCACCTCGTTACCACTTCTTGCTTCAGATGATGGCAGGGCAGGTTCAGTAGTTTTTGGTGGTGCTCCAGTCTTCTGTACGTGGTGCCTGTACGCCGATAGTGTCCCGCAATTCTTCTGGCCACCGACAGCATCTCTTGCACGCCCCTGTCGTTTTTTAAAAAATTCTGCACCACCAAATTCAAGGTATGTGCAAAACATGGGACGTGCTGGAATTTGCCCATATTTAATGCACACACAATATTGCTGGCGTTGTCCGATGCCACAAATCCACAGGAGAGTCCAATTGGGGTAAGCCATTCCGCGATGATCTTCCTCAGTTGCCGTAAGAGGTTTTCAGCTGTGTGCGTATTCTGGAAAGCGGTGATACAAAGCGTAGCCTGCCTAGGAAAGAGTTGGCGTTTGCGAGATGCTGCTACTGGTGCCGCCGCTGCTGTTCTTGCGGCGGGAGTCCATACATCTACCCAGTGGGCTGTCACAGTCATATAGTCCTGACCCTGCCCTGCTCCACTTGTCCACATGTCCGTGGTTAAGTGGACATTGGGTACAACTGCATTTTTTAGGACACTGGTGAGTCTTTTTCTGACGTCCGTGTACATTCTCGGTATCGCCTGCCTAGAGAAGTGGAACCTAGATGGTATTTGGTAACGGGGGCACACTGCCTCAATAAATTGTCTAGTTCCCTGTGAACTAACGGCGGATACCGGACGCACGTCTAACACCAACATAGTTGTCAAGGCCTCAGTTATCCGCTTTGCAGCAGGATGACTGCTGTGATATTTCATCTTCCTCGCAAAGGACTGTTGAACAGTCAATTGCTTACTGGAAGTAGTACAAGTGGGCTTACGACTTCCCCTCTGGGATGACCATCGACTCACAGCAGCAACAACAGCAGCGCCAGCAGCAGTAGGCGTTACACGCAAGGATGCATCGGAGGAATCCCAGGCAGGAGAGGAATCGTCAGAATTGCCAGTGACATGGCCTGCAGGACTATTGGCATTCCTGGGGAAGGAGGAAATTGACACTGAGGGAGTTGGTGGGGTGGTTTGCGTGAGCTTGGTTACAAGAGGAAGGGATTTACTGGTCAGTGGACTGCTTCCGCTGTCACCCAAAGTTTTTGAACTTGTCACTGACTTATTATGAATGCGCTGCAGGTGACGTATAAGGGAGGATGTTCCGAGGTGGTTAACGTCCTTACCCCTACTTATTACAGCTTGACAAAGGGAACACACGGCTTGACACCTGTTGTCCGCATTTCTGGTGAAATACCTCCACACCGAAGAGCTGATTTTTTTGGTATTTTCACCTGGCATGTCAACGGCCATATTCCTCCCACGGACAACAGGTGTCTCCCCGGGTGCCTGACTTAAACAAACCACCTCACCATCAGAATCCTCCTGGTCAATTTCCTCCCCAGCGCCAGCAACACCCATATCCTCCTCATCCTGGTGTACTTCAACACTGACATCTTCAATCTGACTATCAGGAACTGGACTGCGGGTGCTCCTTCCAGCACTTGCAGGGGGCGTGCAAATGGTGGAAGGCGCATGCTCTTCACGTCCAGTGTTGGGAAGGTCAGGCATCGCAACCGACACAATTGGACTCTCCTTGTGGATTTGGGATTTCGAAGAATGCACAGTTCTTTGCTGTGCTGCTTTTGCCAGCTTGAGTCTTTTCATTTTTCTAGCGAGAGGCTGAGTGCTTCCATCCTCATGTGAAGCTGAACCACTAGCCATGAACATAGGCCAGGGCCTCAGCCGTTCCTTGCCACTCCGTGTCGTAAATGGCATATTGGCAAGTTTACGCTTCTCCTCCGACAATTTTATTTTAGGTTTTGGAGTCCTTTTTTTTCTGATATTTGGTGTTTTGGATTTGACATGCTCTGTACTATGACATTGGGCATCGGCCTTGGCAGACGACGTTGCTTGCATTTCATCGTCTCGGCCATGACTAGTGGCAGCAGCTTCAGCACGAGGTGGAAGTGGATCTTGATCTTTCCCTAATTTTGGAACCTCAACATTTTTGTTCTCCATATTTTAATAGGCACAACTAAAAGGCACCTCAGGTAAACAATGGAGATGGATACTAGTATACAATTATGGACTGCCTGCCGAGTGCAGACACAGAGGTAGCCACAGCCGTGAACTACCGTACTGTACTGTGTCTGCTGCTAATATAGACTGGTTGATAAAGAGATGTCTATGTAACTATGTATGTATAAAGAAGAAAGAAAAAAAAACCACGGTTAGGTGGTATACAATTATGGACGGACTGCCTGCCGAGTGCAGACACAGAGGTAGCCACAGCCGTGAACTACCGTACTGTACTGTGTCTGCTGCTAATATAGACTGGTTGATAAAGAGATGTCTATGTAACTATGTATGTATAAAGAAGAAAGAAAAAAAAACCACGGTTAGGTGGTATACAATTATGGACGGACTGCCTGCCGAGTGCAGACACAGAGGTAGCCACAGCCGTGAACTACCGTACTGTACTGTGTCTGCTGCTAATATAGACTGGTTGATAAAGAGATGTCGTAGTAGTATGTATGTATAAAGAAGAAAAAAAAACCACGGTTAGGTGGTATATACAATTATGGACGGGCTGCCGAGTGCCGACACAGAGGTAGCCACAGCCGTGAACTACCGCACTGTACTGTGTCTGCTGCTAATATATAGACTGGTTGATAAAGAGATAGTATACTCGTAACTAGTATGTATGTATAAAGAAAGAAAAAAAAACCACGGTTAGGTGGTATATACAATTATGGACGGGCTGCCGAGTGCCGACACAGAGGTAGCCACAGCCGTGAACTACCGCACTGTACTGTGTCTGCTGCTAATATAGACTGGTTGATAAAGAGATAGTATACTCGTAACTAGTATGTATGTATAAAGAAAGGAAAAAAAACCACGGTTAGGTGGTATATACAATTATGGACGGGCTGCCGAGTGCCGACACAGAGGTAGCCACAGCCGTGAACTACCGCACTGTACTGTGTCTGCTGCTAATATAGACTGGTTGATAAAGAGATAGTATACTCGTAACTAGTATGACTATAAAGAAAGAAAAAAAAACCACGGTTAGGTGGTATATACAATTATGGACGGGCTGCCGAGTGCCGACACAGAGGTAGCCACAGCCGTGAACTACCGCACTGTACTGTGTCTGCTGCTAATATATAGACTGGTTGATAAAGAGATAGTATACTCGTAACTAGTATGTATGTATAAAGAAAGAAAAAAAAACCACGGTTAGGTGGTATATACAATTATGGACGGGCTGCCGAGTGCCGACACAGAGGTAGCCACAGCCGTGAACTACCGCACTGTACTGTGTCTGCTGCTAATATAGACTGGTTGATAAAGAGATAGTATACTCGTAACTAGTATGTATGTATAAAGAAAGAAAAAAAAACCACGGTTAGGTGGTATATACAATTATGGACGGGCTGCCGAGTGCCGACACAGAGGTAGCCACAGCCGTGAACTACCGCACTGTACTGTGTCTGCTGCTAATATAGACTGGTTGATAAAGAGATAGTATACTCGTAACTAGTATGTATGTATAAAGAAAGAAAAAAAAACCACGGTTAGGTGGTATATACAATTATGGACGGGCTGCCGAGTGCCGACACAGAGGTAGCCACAGCCGTGAACTACCGCACTGTACTGTGTCTGCTGCTAATATATAGACTGGTTGATAAAGAGATAGTATACTCGTAACTAGTATGTATGTATAAAGAAAGAAAAAAAAACCACGGTTAGGTGGTATATACAATTATGGACGGGCTGCCGAGTGCCGACACAGAGGTAGCCACAGCCGTGAACTACCGCACTGTACTGTGTCTGCTGCTAATATATAGACTGGTTGATAAAGAGATAGTATACTCGTAACTAGTATGTATGTATAAAGAAAGAAAAAAAAACCACGGTTAGGTGGTATATACAATTATGGACGGGCTGCCGAGTGCCGACACAGAGGTAGCCACAGCCGTGAACTACCGCACTGTACTGTGTCTGCTGCTAATATAGACTGGTTGATAAAGAGATAGTATACTCGTAACTAGTATGTATGTATAAAGAAAGAAAAAAAAACCACGGTTAGGTGGTATATACAATTATGGACGGGCTGCCGAGTGCCGACACAGAGGTAGCCACAGCCGTGAACTACCGCACTGTACTACAGCCACAGCCGTGTACTACCGCACTGTGCTAATATATAGACTGGTTGATAAAGAGATAGTATACTCGTAACTAGTATGTATGTATAAAGAAAGAAAAAAAAACCACGGTTAGGTGGTATATACAATTATGGACGGGCTGCCGAGTGCCGACACAGAGGTAGCCACAGCCGTGAACTACCGCACTGTACTGTGTCTGCTGCTAATATATAGACTGGTTGATAAAGAGATAGTATACTCGTAACTAGTATGTATGTATAAAGAAAGAAAAAAAAACCACGGTTAGGTGGTATATACAATTATGGACGGGCTGCCGAGTGCCGACACAGAGGTAGCCACAGCCATGAACTACCGCACTGTACTGTGTCTGCTGCTAATATAGACTGGTTGATAAAGAGATAGTATACTCGTAACTAGTATGTATGTATAAAGAAAGAAAAAAAAACCACGGTTAGGTGGTATATACAATTATGGACGGGCTGCCGAGTGCCGACACAGAGGTAGCCACAGCCGTGAACTACCGCACTGTACTGTGTCTGCTGCTAATATAGACTGGTTGATAAAGAGATAGTATACTCGTAACTAGTATGACTATAAAGAAAGAAAAAAAAACCACGGTTAGGTGGTATATACAATTATGGACGGGCTGCCGAGTGCCGACACAGAGGTAGCCACAGCCGTGAACTACCGCACTGTACTGTGTCTGCTGCTAATATAGACTGGTTGATAAAGAGATAGTATACTACTAATATTATATATACTGGTGGTCAGGTCACTGGTCACTAGTCACACTGGCAGTGGCACTCCTGCAGCAAAAGTGTGCACTGTTTAATTTTAATATAATATTATGTACTCCTGGCTCCTGCTATAACCTATAACTGGCACTGCAGTGCTCCCCAGTCTCCCCCACAATTATAAGCTGTGTGAGCTGAGCACAGTCAGATATATATATACATTGATGCAGCACACTGGGCTGAGCAGTGCACACAGATATGGTATGTGACTGAGTCACTGTGTGTATCGTTTTTTTCAGGCAGAGAACGGATATATTAAATAAAACAAACAACTGCACTGTCTGGTGGTCACTGTGGTCGTCAGTCACTAAACTCTGCACTCTCTTCTACAGTATCACAGCCTCAGGTCAATCTCTCTCTCTCTCTCTCAACCCTAATCTAAATGGAGAGGACGCCAGCCACGTCCTCTCCCTATCAATCTCAATGCACGTGTGAAAATGGCGGCGACGCGCGGCTCCTTATATAGAATCCGAGTCTCGCGAGAATCCGACAGCGTCATGATGACGTTCGGGCGCGCTCGGGTTAACCGAGCAAGGCGGGAGGATCCGAGTCTGCTCGGACCCGTGAAAAAAACATGAAGTTCGTGCGGGTTCGGATTCAGAGAAACCGAACCCGCTCATCTCTAGTATTTAGAAGTGGAGGTGGTACCCATAGTAACCAACCAGGTTTTAGCTATTATCTTCTAGAAGGTGCTAGATAATTAAGTAGAATCTCATTGGTTGCTATGGGCAACATCTCCTTCACTTCTAAAAATCTGCACCATAGTAAATATACCTTTAAGTGTATAGAGGAGACGTATCAAGCCATCTAAAGAGGACAGGTGAAGATGTTGCCCATAGCACCCAATTGACTTCGAGCTGTCATATTATAGAATGTACTTGATAAATGCGGAAGCGGTCTCCATAACGCTAGTTGGGATCCCGTACCGCTCCCGATAAATGATAGCTAAAATTGAATTGATTGCTATTGTCCTCTTCTGATGGTTATATTTATCTCCTCTCTGTGTGTCTTATCCACACTCATTACATGCCCCCAGTCTCGGTTGTAGAACTATTTTCGAGCTTCACCCACTCTCTTGCGTAACAAGGTTTTCTTCAAGCCTCCAAATCTTCAAGTGTTCTCTGAAAACTATCCTTTTTAGGTAAGTTAATTCCTGAATTACTCAATTAACCTCCATTCTGCACAGTTCACACAAAACTTTCATGTGTTCATTTTGTATAGTAAAACGACCCTCATACCTCTAACCTGCAAACATTGTAGTGTGACTGTATTATATAGACCATCATGTATGTTTTACTTTTGCAATCTGCCTGGACCAATATACAATGTGTAGCACTTTGTTAGGACCTCCTGCTCTGTGCTGCCACGTCGCCATGGCAACCGGGAGGCAAGTGTTAGCGAAGTAACCTGAGCGCAGCTGATACTCCGGTCCGGGTTTTTACTGTGTAGTGGTTACAGGCTCTGTGCACGGCAGGGAATCCGGCGCTGGTTTTGTGCTCACAGTCTGTGAGGTCTGAGTGGGGCGTGGACAGCACCTGCTATATAAACCATCCTCTCAGGCTAGGCAAATGCTGCTGAATCTTTGTTTGTTAGTCAGTTCCAGAGAGTTAGCTAGTACTGTGTGACTTTGTATTTACTTGTTGCTTACTGCGAATAGGCCTTGGGATTCGGTACTTCATTCTGCCAATCCGGACCTAGCAGTAAGACTGGAGTCAGTTGTTTGACCTGCTGGGGTTCTTTTGCTATTCTGTGAACCCAGCAGGTTTGCGGCTGTACTCTCAGACCTGCTTGCTTAATCCTCCCTCACTGTGCAGGGCGTCCAGGTGTCAGTTTAGTGGCAGTAAGCTAAACCTGTGCCCTGCAAGTGGGGGTTAGGATTGTGGATACTCTCCTTGTGTCTATATTTCTATCTCTGACCAAGGAGTTTATTCCCACACCCGTTGGTAACCCTTTGGGGTTTTTTCTGTTGCTCTTAGCAACATCATTTCAGGTGCTCCACATGTTAAATCACTACACCTCGCTTCATTGTCCGCTCTATTCCATCTGAGCATTCCTGACACTAGGGAGACACCCAATTTCTGAGCCTTTGGGCTTCTCCGTTCACTTTGTGTTTATTAGTTATTCCATCACCTCCTGTGTATGTTATGTTTTACTGTCTGTGAGTTCGTTTGCTTCGCTTCCCTCTCTGTTCATACACCGGTATACTCCTGTTAGCACTAGTGTGCGTAACATATTCAGCAGCCGTACTCCTGTTGAAATTTTTTGGGAATATGGAGCATACCCCTCAAAATACTTTGCAACAGGTGGTCGATCAGGTGCAGGTCCTGACTCGACAATTTAATGAGATGTCCATTAAAATGAACACCCCGCAGGCCGCTAGCGGAGCTCCCGCAGCAGCAGCGGCAAGTTCAGGGGTTAAGGAGCCGAAAGTAAATCTCCCGGATCGTTTTTCTGGAGATCGCTCGCAGTTCTTTTGTTTCAAGGAGAGCTGTAAGCTATATTTCAGGCTTAGGCCCCAGTCTTCTGGGTCGGAGATTCAGCGGGTGGGCATGGTGATTTCCTTGCTACAAGGAGACCCACAGGTCTGGGCATATGGGTTACAGCCTGACTGTCCGTCGCTTAAAAGTGTTGATGCTTTTTTTACGGCACTGGGCATTTTGTATGATGACCCTGACAAGATGGCTTCAGCCGAGGCTCAGATTACGGTTCTTAAGCAAGGGCAACGGCCAGCTGAGGTTTATAGTACGGAGTTTCGGAGGTTGGCTCATGATACCCAGTGGAATGACCCAGCCCTGAGAAACCAGTACCGAAGGGGCCTTTCTGACCAGATAAAGGACCAACTGGTACAATATCCCTCGCCTGATAGCTTAGATCAGCTCATGCAGTTATCCATCCGGGTGGATAGACGGCTGAGAGAGCGTAGGCTTGAAAGGGAGACCGCAGTTTCCTTTTTTCCCAAGGGAACCTCAGACTCTGAGGAATATTCCGAGAAGCCTATGCAGATTGGGGCTACCCGCCTTTCCTCGCGTGAGAAGACGCGGAGGAGACAGCAGGGTTTGTGTTTGTACTGTGGGAATAAAGGTCATGTTGTAGTATCATGCCCAGAAAAAACGGAAAACTTCAGGGCCTGAGGGTGATGGGAAATAAACAAAAGGGAGAAAGAAGAAGGCTCTTGTGTAGGCGCACTCATTAATGGTAGTTAAATAACTAGAATGAATAACACTAGGTTGATTAGTCAGCAGATAAAACAAAATTTATTTGGAAATATTAAGAATATAATTGCCCCTGGTTGAGGAGATGTGAATGATCCCAGATAAAAATGTTCTGGTCCAGCCTCAGGAAATGAGATGGAGAGGGGTAGAGACACTGCAAGTCATAAACCCTTTCTCACCCGGCCAGTACAGATGACTTAATTGATCTCACTATGGCAGAGTACATTCAGGAGAACTTGGCTAAGGGATTTATCAGACCCTCACAGTCCCCAGTTGGGTCGGGGTTCTTCTTCGTGGGTAAAAAGGACGGTTCGTTGCGACCCTGCATCGACTTCAGGGAAATGAACCGTATCATGATTAAAAACTCGTACCCACTGCCTCTCATTTCGGTTTTGTTTGACCAGCTTCGTACTGCCACCATTTTTCCTAAGATTGACCTACGCGGTGCTTACAATCTAATCCGAATAAGAGAGGGGGATGAATGGAAGACTGCCTTTAATACCCACTCAGGGCATTATGAATATTTGGTGATGCCTTTTGGGCTCTCTAATGCCCCAGCAGTCTTCCAGGAATTCATGAACGATGTGCTCAGGGAATATTTGGATAGATTCTTAGTTGTTTATCTAGATGACATCCTAATCTTCTCTCATTCCCTGGAGGAACATCGGAAGCATGTACGCTTAGTCCTCCAGAAACTCAGAGACCACCAGCTTGGGGCGAAGCTGGAGAAGTGCGAGTTTGAAGTCCAGCAAATCGCATTTCTAGGGTATATTATCTCCTCAGAAGGTTTCCAAATGGAGGGTTCTAAGGTACAGGCAGTCCTGGATTGGGTGCAGCCCACTAGTTTGAAGGCGCTTCAGCGTTTTCTGGGCTTTGCGAATTTTTAAAGACGGTTTATCGCTGGATTTTCGTCTATAGTGGCCCCCTTGGTGGCACTCACTAAGAAAGGGGCGGATGTTGCTCACTGGTCTTGTGAGGCCAAAGCGGCCTTTGCCCGTCTCAAAAGGGCATTTGTCTCGGCCAAGGTGCTGCGACACCCAGATCTAGAGCGTCCTTTTGTGGTAGAAGTGGATGCCTCTGAGATAGGTATTGGGGCAGTGCTCTCTCAGATGGGGGTGTCTGATAATCGCCTTCATCCCTGTGCTTACTTTTCCCGTAAATTTTTGTCTGCCGAGATGAATTATGATGTGGGTAGCCGGGAATTGTTGGCTATAAAGGATGCACTCGGGGAGTGGAGACACTGGCTTGAGGGGGCTAAGTTTGAGGTCTCAATTCTCACCGACCATAAGAATCTGGCATATTTAGAGTCAGCGAAGCGGCTCAATGCCAGGCAGGCATGATGGGCTTTGTTTTTTGCTCGCTTTAATTTTTTGATAACATATCGCCCTGGGTCAAAAAACAGCAAGGCTGATGCGCTCTCGCGGAGTTTTGCTCCAGTTCAAGAGACCACCGAGGAGCCATTGCCCATTGTGTCCCTATCATGTATTAAAGTGGCCATTACCCAGGACCTCTTGTCATTAGTCCTTAGAGCACAGGAGCAGGCTCCTCCAGACCTTCCGGTAGGTCTCTTGTTTGTGCCTCCTAGGTTAAGACAGCGAGTGTTCCTGGAATTCCATGCCAAGAGGTCAGCAGGGCATCCGGGTATTGCCAGAACTCGGGAGTTGCTGTCTAGGGCGGTGTGGTGGCCCTCGGTGGCTAGGGATGTGGATCAGTGGGTTCGGGCATGTGACGTTTGTGCCCAAAATAAAACTCCTAGAGGGGTTCCTGTCGGCCCATTACATCCACTCTCTATTCCGTCTAAGCCATGGACCCACATTTCCATGGATTTTGTGGTGGACTTGCCCAAATCCTCGGGGATGACAGCCATTTGAGTTGTCGTTGACAGGTTTTCGAAGATGGCGCATTTCGTTCCACTGGTTGGGTTGCCATCGGCCAGACGCCTGTCTGAGTAATTTATGCAGCATGTTGTGCGCCTCCACGGGTTGCCACTTGATGTGGTCTCTGACCGTGGATCCCAGTTTGTGGCCAAATTCTGGAGGGCATTTTGTTCTGATCTCCAGATTTCTGTGAGCTTGTCGTCTGGCTACCATCCACAGTCTAATGGGCAGACTGAGAGGGTGAACCAGTCCTTGGAGCAGTTCCTCAGGTGTTATGTCTCCAAGTGTCATACTGACTGGGTTGCTCATCTGTCCATGGCGGAGTTTGCCTATAACAACGCGGCTCACTCTGCTACAGGGATCTCTCCCTTCCTTTGTATGTATGGGCATCATCCTAAGGCCAATTCTTTTGACCCCCTGGATTCCATGCCTGGTGGTTCCTCTGTTGTTTCGGTCCTTAGGGGTATTTGGAGGAAAGTGAAGAAAGCCCTTGTGTCTGTGTCATTAGTGACCAAAAGGGTTTTTGATAAGCGCAGAAGACCCTGCAGCTTCAAATTAGGAGACTTCGTCTGGTTGTCCACCAAGAATTTGAAGTTGAGACAGCCATCTCATAAGTTAGGCCCCCGGTTCATCGGCCCTTATAAGATCACCAGGGTTATCAATCCGGTGGCATTTCAGTTAGATCTGCCCCGTTCATTGGGCATCAATAAAACATTTCATTGTTCCCTTTTAAAACTGGCGGTTAGTAATCCTTCTTCCAGTGGAAGACCTTCTCCTCTTCTGATACGGGGTCAGAGGGAGTTTGTGGTTGAAAGGGTTCTTGACTCCAAGATGGTTCGGGGTCGGCTGTCATTTTTGGTGCACTGGAAGGGGTATGGCCCGGAGGAGCGGTCGTGGGTGCGCAGTTGTGATCTTCATGCCCCCAGACTGATACGCTCTTTCTTCTCGCAGTTCCCCGATAAACCCGGTGGTAGGGGTTCTTTGACCCCTCGTCAGAGGGGGGGTACTGTTAGGATCTCCTGCTCTGTGCTGCCACGTCGCCATGGCTACCGGGAGGCAAGTGTTAGCGAAGTAACCTGAGCGCAGCTGATACTCCGGTCTGGGTTTTTACTGTGTAGTGGTTACAGGCTCTGTGCACGGCAGGGAATCCGGCGCTGGTTTTGTGCTCACAGTCTGTGAGGTCTGAGTGGGGCGTGGACAGCACCTGCTATATAAACCATCCTCTCAGGCTAGGCAAATGCTGCTGAATCTTTGTTTGTTAGTCAGTTCCAGAGAGTTAGCTAGTACTGTGTGACTTTGTATTTACTTGTTGCTTACTGCGAATAGGCCTTGGGATTCGGTACTTCATTCTGCCAATCCGGACCTAGCAGTAAGACTGGAGTCAGTTGTTTGACCTGCTGGGGTTCTTTTGCTATTCTGTGAACCCAGCAGGTTTGCGGCTGTACTCTCAGACCTGCTTGCTTAATCCTCCCTCACTGTGCAGGGCGTCCAGGTGTCAGTTTAGTGGCAGTAAGCTGAACCTGTGCCCTGCAAGTGGGGGTTAGGATTGTGGATACTCTCCTTGTGTCTATATTTCTATCTCTGACCAAGGAGTTTATTCCCACACCCGTTGGTAACCCTTTGGGGTTTTTTCTGTTGCTCTTAGCAACATCATTTCAGGTGCTCCACATGTTAAATCACTACACCTCGCTTCATTGTCCGCTCTATTCCATCTGAGCATTCCTGACACTAGGGAGACACCCAATTCCTGATCCTTTGGGCTTCTCTGTTCACTTTGTGTTTATTAGTTATTCCATCACCTCCTGTGTATGTTATGTTATACTGTCTGTGAGTTCGTTTGCTTCGCTTCTCTCTCTGTTCATACACCGGTATACTCCTGTTAGCACTGGTGTGCGTAACACACTTAAACTCATGTAAAGTTAAGTAATCCTATAAATTGTAATATTGCAAGCCAGACCTTCTTACATAGATCATAGTTATCTACCCTCCCCCCCCCCCCCCCCATCTCCTGCGGGAGACTCCAATTTCAGTGTGCAGTCTTCTGCTGTCCCAGATTGTAAAGCAAAACCTCAGGATTCTTCACTTCAGCTTTCATCAATAATTTTCCGCCAGCAGTGTACAAATTTGTACTATTTATTTTTGGAACTTTGAGCTGTATTTCCTGTATTTCACTATCCAGCTTTTTTGGCTGAAATATGAGATCTCACCCCAACTGTACGGGAGTGGTGTGCTATTTGCTGACTGACAGGAGGGTGAGTCTGTCTGAGCAATTACACAGGGGAAGGGGTGAACCATGAGTTTGCAGTGAAACTGACCTCTAGCCTGAAAACTTATAAAGATAATGCTACAAGTACTTTACGTCTTTCATTTTATGTATGTCATTCTCCATGACTGACTCTTATTTCAGGCTCTTATTTCAGTTAAAATTTCAGCATTTTGTTTCCTGGTTTTTATTTGCAGCCCTCTCTCTCCATGTATGAAGCCTGGAGGTCAGATCCAATGCAGATTCTGTGCCTTAGGGATGAATGCTGGTGCCTGCGCAGATACTGTATGTTCCAGAGTTAAAACAGAGCTGAAGATGATGTACTGGATCTGGATCGGAGCTGAAATATGGATGCAGTTAATTTGCCGGCTTTAAGGATTCCGATGGTCAGGATACCGACGTCGGAATCCCGACAGCCGACAATGCCAACAGCTGGAATTCCGGTGCACAGCGGCTATTTCCATAGAGGGGGAATAGAACCTGTGGTGAGCGCAGCGAGCCTGCAGCTGAACCTGCAGCGTGGCGAGCACAGCGAGTCCGCAAGATAACTCTTTGCGCTCGTCCTGCTGCTGGCATACTGGCGGCTGGGATGACGTTGTCGGTATACTGGCAGCCGGTGTCCCGGCCGCAGTAAATCATACTGATCCCCTGAAGTATGTTTACTAGTTTCATTCATGTAAGCTTCAGTATCGTTCCTATGTCTGCTAATCTACATTCTGACATTACATGCTTCCATGCTGTAGTAAATTATTTTTATTTAGCATAAAAGAGTAAATTTAAAACATACCAAATATAAAGTATACAGAACATCATTACAACTATTTAAAGCATGAGTTGTAACTGGAGTGTTAATTGGATTTGGACTGTACTTTGGACCACTTTAACTCCCAGATTCTTCAAGCATTATTCATGTCTTAAGCACTTAACTTGTTACTCAGCCTCTCCCTATCCTAAAACCATGATTCTTTGACACTCCTCTCTATGTGTTACGTAAGCATTGTGTCTATTGCATTATTATATACATTGTCCTTCCATACCTCATATCTGACTCTAGATTGATTATTTCCAATGGCATTTTTCTGTGCTCTTTGTATTGTTCCCCCTTACTATCTACCCTTGCTATCCTCAATTACATCTAGGTCTATACCCCACAGTCTGTGACTGCACACTCACTAACAAGGACCCTGTTACACCCTGTCCTCCATACCACCATGGCATACACAGCTTCTGGATCTCTGCACCATGGAATGCTAAAATTTGAAATCAAGACCCTGGTCCAGTGGCGTTTTTTTTTTTTTTTAAATTGTTTATTTTAATTTTCAGGTTACAAATAATACAACAGCTCCCCACCTCACGTGGGGTGAGCTGCTACGTGTAACAATATACTACCAGAGGCAGAAATATAACCTTAATACAAAGAACATGCGGTTCCCAACATGCGAAAAGAGAGAAAAGAAAACAAAAAACAAATAAGAGCCAATACCCATACATTTTTAGAGCGAGAAACAGCAGTGAATTATGCTTCGGGGTGAATAGAGGCTATTCAATCGGGTTGGGAGCCGGGGATTAAACTCGTGACTATAGCAATATGAAGAAAAAGACTAAAGAGAGAGCATGAAGAGAGAGAAGGAGAGACGGGAAAGACGAGGAGGGAATAGAGTAGGGGGGGGAGAAGAAAGAGACAGGGTTGGAGGGACCGCCGGTGCGCCCCCGGATTCCGCTAACCTCGTACAGGGCGCTAGTACAAAAAGGAAAGTGCTATTTGAGGGACACGAAGAGGACATATTTAGGGCGAGCCCATATCTACTCGTCTGGGTAGGAGATTACAGAAATCATAGTAGGAGAGCCATCGAGCCCCCGGGGGATCGTAATCCACTTGCGGGAGCCTGAGAGTCGAACCATAGTTCCCAACTCAGGAGAAACTGGAAAGATCTATTATGAAGGTATGCAGTGATTTTTTCCATGCTTGCGAGGTACCATACTTTGTTGATGACCTGTTTAATAGGGGGGGGGGGCACCTTCTGTTTCCATTGGAGGGCAATTGAGCACCGGGCAGCGTTTAGAATCTGTGTCAGTAATTTACCGGAGTTTGGAGGTGCGTTAGCAATGGGGAGGCCCAGTAGGAAGGACCAAGGGTCTTTTTTTACCTGGGTCTGGAGCACTGTGCTCAACAGGCGTGTGACTGCGTCCCAAAATAGCATGATTTTAGGGCACGTCCACCATATGTGGAGGAAAGAGCCATGTCCGCCGCATCCTCTCCAGCACATGGGCGATGAGGAGGGAAACATTTTGTGGAGTCTAGAGGGGACAAAATACCACCTATATAAGATTTTATATGCGTTTTCCTTTACTAGGGTTGAGATAGAGGACTTCGCGACCGCAGTGAAGACATCCGCCCAATCATAGTCATCAGGCACCGGACCTAGGTCCCTTTCCCACTGGAGTATGAAAGCCGGGGTCGCTGTCTGGTCCCATGTCTGGAGAAGGGAATACAGTAGGGAGATGATTCCTCGAGCGAGCGGTTTGTGATAGCAGTAGGACTCCAGAGTGGAAAGAGGTTGGAGCGGGGACGAGTTCGAAAAAGAAGTGACAAAATGTCTTAGCTGGAAATATGTAAAGGGGTTCGCTCTGGGAAGTCAAATTTCGTTATGATATCCGGTAAAGGTGCACAGGCACCCTCGGACAGCACGTCTAGAACAAAGCGGATATTCCGTTCCAGCCATGGACGCGAGCGGGTCCGAGAAAGACCCGGGGCGAAAGAAGGGTTGTCCCACAAGGGGGTAAGCGCCGAGGGAGATGTCAGCAGGTGAAAGTGACGTGTGCAATAGTCCCAGATCTGGCAAGTGAATTCCAGCACCGGGTGCAGTTGTAAATGAGGAGATCTAGTTCTAGGAGGGGATAAGAGTAGGGACGACAAAGATGGAATGTGACTAAGCGCCGTCTCCAACTGGAGCCAACGTATGGACTGCATAGGGGCGAACCAGGTCACCGCTTGGCTGAGGTGAGAGGCCAAATAGTAAAGACGGATATCTGGGAAGCCTCTACCCCCGTCTTGCACTGGTTTGCGCAAAGTAGAGAAACCTATCCTAGGGACCTTGTTTCTCCACACAAAGCGGAGCAACCATGAGTGGACTTGTGCCAAAACAGAGTCCGGAACTTTCACTGGCAGCGTCTAAAACAAATAAAGTAGGCGGGGGACAATGTTCATTTTCAGAGCTACAATACGACCCAGCCAGGAGATAATCAATGATTGCCATTTATGGAGGTCGGCCTTAAGGTTTTTAAGCAATGGCGTGAAGTTTTCCTTATATAATTCTCCGTATCGGCGCGTAATAAAGATCCCCAAGTAACAGATTTTAGAAGCGCACCAGGAGAATTTAAAGTTGTTTTGCATGTGGGACAGTCGGGGAGGGGGAATGTGGAAGGGGAGAGCTTCCGTTTTGGACCAATTGACTTTGTAACCCGAAACATGTCCATATTCAGACAGGAGGTCAAAAAGGTTCAGCAAAGAAGTGTGTGGCGAGGAAAGCGATAGTAGGACATCATCCGCGAACAGGGAAATCTTGTAAACAGAGCCCCCCACCTCTAGCCCTCCAATGTTGGGCGAGGCTCGTATGCGGGCTGCCAATGGCTCTATTACTAAGGCAAAGATCAGGGGCGAGAGTGGGCAGCCCTGTCTGGTACCGTTGGAGATGTCCAGAGGGTCCGACTGCACTCCATTCACAGATACTCTGGCGGACGGGTTCGAGTACAAGGCCTGGATTCCCGTGAGAAACTCCCCCTGGAAGCCAAAATGAGCAAGAGTTTCGAACAAAAAGGGCCAACCTATCCTGTCAAACGCTTTCTCCGCGTCCAGAGAAAGCAAAAGAGCAGGAGTGTGTGTGAGGTTGATGTGGTGAGCAAGGCTAACAACGCGCCTCGTGTTGTCTCGGGCTTTGCGGCCGGGGATAAATCCCACCTGATCATTATGGACAAGGTGGGGAAAAACACTGTTCAATCGAAGGGCTAGGATTTTTGCGTATATCTTGATATCCGAATTAAGTAGCGAAATAGGTCTGTAGTTGGCGCAATTGGATGCGTCTTTGCCGTCCTTGGGAATAACTATAATCTTAGCCTCCAGAGCCGATTTAGAAAAAGAAGCTCCCTGTAAAACAGCGTTGAAGAGGGATGAAAGGTGGGGCGTAAGCTGGGGGAGAAAAGTCTTGTAATAGGCGGCCGTAAAGCCGTCTGGGCCAGGTGCCTTGGTAAGTTTTAGGGTTTTAACCACTGTGGCAATTTCTTCGTCGGAGATCTTTGAGTTTAATTCGTCAGCAACCGGTGAGCTCAGACAAGGCAGTTGGCAGTGGGATAGGAAGGTACGAATGGCCCCAAGAAAGTCCGGGCTCGATTGAGTGGGCCCATGGGCATTGTACAACTTTTCGTAGAAGCGCGAGAAAGTTTCAGTGATACGTTTGGGATCAGCTGTTTTCGTACCAGGGGAAGACTGGATAGACATAACGTTGTTCCTTGCAAGTTTAGCTCGAAGCCTAGAGGCTAGTAGCCGATCAGCTTTATCCCCTTTTTCGTAAAAGGACTGATTGAGCCATTTCAAGCTGGTTTCTACCTTAGCCGTCAGGAGCATGTTTAGTTCCCCCCTGGCCGTGGACAAGGACGAGAGATCTGCTTCGGACCCTGTTTGCTTGTGTTTCCGTGAGAGGGAAGCGACCAAGTCCGAGAGCTCCCGGATGCATTTGGATCTGGCCCTCTTATTATAAGAGGAGGCACTGATCAAGCATCCACGTATTACCGCCTTGTGAGCGTCCCACAACAACATAGGAGAAACAGACGGGGATGTATTTGTCTCAAAGTAATGGGAGATTTCGGCGGCTATGTGGGCTTTTGTTTGGGGATTAAGAAGGAGTCTGTCATTCAACCTCCACACAGGGTGGCGAGCGGGAGGATGTGGACCCGGGACGTCCACAGTAACCGGGCCGTGGTCTGACCACGTGCTAGGGTGAATGGAGGTGTCAAGGATACATTGAGCAGGCTCCGAGCTTAAAAATATCATGTCCAGTCTTGTGTAAACATCATATATGGGGGAATAGTATGTGTAATCCTTGGCATTTGACTACTTCACTCTCCAAGCATCGAAGAGAAGGTGTCGCGATAGCAGGAGATTCAAAGCAGCTGCATTGCGCGAGTGAGAGGAGCGCATAGATCTGGGCAGAGGTTTAGATCTGTCCAGGGCGCTATCCAGAGTTACATTAAAGTCCCCTCCCAAAACCACGTTACCGCGTCTATGCAGGGCTAAGAGACTATTTAGGGAGTGGAAGAAAGGGGCCTGAAGCTGATTTGGAGCATATATATTCAGGAATGTATAGGGGGAACCGTTTAACAACCCCACTAGCAGCAGGTATCTACCTTCAGGGTCCCTCCATATTTCTGAGGGGGTGAAATCCAGGTGGCTAGCAAAGAGTATAGAGACCCCCTTCTTCTTGCGCATGGGGTCGCAAGCATGGAAAGTGTGTGGGAAGGATTTTGACCTAAGTTCTGGATGGGACTTACCCGAGAAGTGGGTCTCCTGTAGAAATACGATGTCGCCTCTAAGTTGTTTAAGGGACTGAAATAAGAGAGAACGTTTACGTGGGCTGTTCAAACCTTTCGTGTTCAGAGTAACTATTCTAAGAACCATGGTATAGAGGTGGAGCACTATTCATGCGGGAGCGCACCAGCGGGACCCCAGGAGAGAGAGGGAAGAGAAAAGGGGAGGAGACCAGAGAAAGAGGAGGAGAAAGAGTAGGAGAACAGAGGAAGAGCAGGCATAGATTAGTACCAGCAACTAGAAGACATAGAAAATCCATTCTCACTTGTCGGACCCAAAGAAGAAGTGGACCCGCAGGTCCAGTTCGTCCGACGTCGACCTCGGAGGTCGAGTGGGGGGTGGATGAACCCAGACGATCGGAGAGGAGACCGGGTCCCGTGTGTGAACAAAATCAATTTAAGTGTACATATTGCAGTTAGTAGGCAAAAGGAGCTAACGGGGAAGGGAAAAGGGGGGGGGGGGAGGGAGGAGAGCAGATTTAAAGGAACTGAGGGTAAACATGGTATGGCGATTACAAAGCAACAGTAGTAACACACAAACCAATCTGAAGTAAGAAAAGAAGGCGCGGCCCAGTCGGGCCTCCCGGGACAGGAGCCTACGCGGTCAGCCGCGAAGAACCCCTGCCCCGGGGGCCCGAGAAGGCCCCCCCACCATAAATTCAATAAGGCAATAAACGGCAAACATTAGTTATACAAAGGGCTCTGCGCCGCATGGGAATTCTGGCGAAGTGCAACGAGCCCCCCTAAGTTCCGCTGAGGACCTGTGTGGGTATTATGTCCCTGCAAGAATATCAGCAGATGTTGAATCATGTATCTGGAGAGGTACGGGAAGCTGGTCCAACGGTGTTCCAATTTGAGGGAGGGGCTGCGAGGGGAGGGGAGGTGTTGACTGGGAGGGGGCGTTGGGAGGCGGCCGGAGGGCCGGAGATGTTGAGTTGATGAAGTAGCTGAAGGGCCTCGTCAGGGGACCTGGCAGAGAGGAATTTGCCATCCGCCCTGACTTGGAGGGCAAAGGGAAAGCCCCATCTATATCTGATATTGTTGTCTCTCAGGGTTTTGGTTATGTCCTTTAGTTCCCTTCTTCTGTTCAACGTAACCGGTGACAGGTCCTGGAAGATCGAAAGATCGGAGCCTTCGAAAGAGATGATCGGAGACCTCCGGGCTTTGGCGTAGACTTGGTCTTTAGTGAAAACGTAGAATCACATCTCTTGGTGTTTTAGCGTCTTGAGATCTAGGACGCAGAGCTCTGTGAGCCCTATCTAGGAGTAGCATGTTGTCCGGAACGGAGGGGGCCATTGAGCGGAAGAGGTGGAGCAGGTAATCCATGAGGTGGGTTTGTTCCACTGTCTCGGGGACGTTACGGATTCGGAGATTGTTCCGACGGCCTCTGTTGTCCAAATCTTCTTGTTTATCCGCTAGCAGCATAACGTCTGTACGCATTTGAGTCATCTCCTGTTCCGATTCTTGTTGGAAGGCGATGAGCTCCTCTTGTTTTCTTTCAATGGCATCAACTCTGGAGCCCAGGTTGTCCACATCCGTTTTCAGACCAGAAATAGCCTCCTGCACCTCCGCATGAATTGATTTTTTAATATTGCGCATTTCGGACAGGAGGAGGGAGACGTCCGCTTTTGTGGCAGGGGTAGAGGAAGAGTCATCATCTGAAACTCGGTCAGAGGTGGGTAAAGGTGAGGATATTTTCCGGGTGGAGGATGGAGTAGAGTTCTTGAAGTAGCCCACCAGATTATGGGCGTTCGCCTTTTTCCCCCCTTTAGGCATAATGGCGGAGAGAGGTGAGGTAGATTGGTAGTCAACACCTGGATAGGTATGGGGGAGCTCCTATAGCATTAGAATCACACACGGGATCGGGTGCATTACATAGCGAGAACACATGGTAGGCGGTTCGCAGAGGATGACCCGGAGAGCCCGGCCGGGTGCGCTATAACGTGTAGGGGCACCTCTAAGCTCCAACTGATTTGGGATCTTCAGATGGCTGAGATTTCTATTAGGGTCACCCAAAGCACCGCAGCCGTTGTATGTGTGGTTGGTAGGAATGGCGCCTGGAGGGTGTCCCGAGTGGTACCGGTGCTTATAGGCACACGGTAGTTTATCAGATCCTTGCCTAGTTGCATCTGAAGGGGGCAGCGTCACCCTCAATAGGGAGTATTTAGGGGGGAAGAAAGCGTGTGCAGGGAAGTGTTCTACCCCAGCAGTTGCGCAGTGAGATATCTCGTCGGTTTGCTGTGTAAGGCTGTGCAGCTAGTTGGGGGTTCAATGCTAATAGGGTATGCTTGGACCGAGTGGTCTAATTGCGTGGAAGCTCAGTTCAAGCGCGGTATAGTAAAGCAGGAAAGAGTAGATGAGGGGATATGCGATCCCCCAGCCACAGGATCGTGATCTCTACCACACTTTGCTGCAGTGCTGGGCTGTGCAGTGAGTATAATTTCCGGGGCCCAGGACAGGGGTTCTGAGGGTTGGGGAGTGCCGCTGTGATATATAACCCACAGCTCCGAGCCCCGCAGGGCATCTAGGGCCGTGCTGGGTCTCCACCAAGATGGCCGCCGTGTACTCTGCAGTCCCGCCGGGCAGGTCGGCTTTTGACTTGATCCCCAGCCGGGGAGGCAAGTAGGGTCAGCGGGGAGGCCCGCCGGTTGGGTCGGTAGTCAGGGGTGGAGGGTGAGGCAGGAAGCCCAATCCGCGGCAATCGCGAGCCCCGTCTGGCCGGCGGTGTAATCCAGGTCCCGGTCCGGAGGCAGCTGACAGGCCGCAACCCGCGGGAGACCCAGGGGCTGCTCCCCGATTCCGCGGCCTGTGTCCGGCTCCCGTGAGGCAATCTATGTAGGTAGGGAAATGTTTTCAAAGGAATAAACAGAACAGGACACCAGTCCTTAACTGTTATTCTTCCGGCGCTGATAATAATTAATGATTAATTAAAGTGTATCAAAAGCAGCTGAGTAAGACAACTAGCTAGGTTGCCAAGTAATTGAAAAACAAGGAGAAAAGGGGTGTATACTCCGCGCTATATGTACACTGTATATAATTAAACTATAGTGTGCAGTCTGTCATATAGAATAATTGACTCAGTAGAATTAAAAGTTGTAACAATAAATTCTTTATCTAATAAAAAAAGATGTATGAAATGCACATCTTTTTTTATTAGATAAAGAATTTATTGTTACAACTTTTAATTCTACTGAGTCAATTATTCTATATGACAGACTGCACACTATAGTTTAATTATATACAGTGTACATATAGCGCGGAGTATACACCCCTTTTCTCCTATGTAGGTAGGGGGAGCGTGGAGAGAGGGGAGGGATCCTCAGTGGTGCGCCGGGAAGAACCAGCGTGAAACTCACCCGCTGCGTGAGGCCGCCGCCGCCAGCCGCTCCCAGTCCCGACGATGGCAGCGGGAACTCCGGGGCACGTCAGCTCGGGGTATATCACCGCCTTCCAGCCTATGAACTTCACCGGGGTGTGAGGAGCACGTCTCCCCGGGCTTCTCCGCCAGCAGTCCCGCACAGCTGCGTCCCCGTGCGGGGGGGAGAACCGCACTCCAGCCCCCAGCTTCTGATGGAGGGGAAGGCCGCAACCTGCGGGAACCCTTAAAAGGGCTCCCCGGCTCCGCAACCTAAACCCCCCCGTCCCTGGTGACAAAGGGAGCAGGTAATACTGTTTGTGGGCTTGTGCAGTCCAGTAAAGCACTTTTACACGGAGGTATATGAGTAGGGCAGCAGGAGCTCATATAAAACACCTCCTCTCAGCTCACCAGCCAGGCCACGCCCCCCCAGTGGCGGTTTTTATCTATGGGCTGCAGGACTGCAGTCCTCCTGGTAAAATCCGCCACCTCAGCTCACTGTCAGTGAAGCCACATGCAGTCCGTTAGATTGCACTGGCTTCACTGTGACTAGCAGTGACTTCCTCTTGGAAGTCCTACCTGCCAGTCACAAATACACAGGGCAGTCCCATTGGGAGGTGTTTCCTCCCTCCAGGACTGCAGACCAGGCTGTGATAGACAGAGAGCTGGCGTCCTGTAGGACGCCAGCTCCCTGCCTCGTCAGTCCTAGCCAGCTTCTATGGGCTGCAGCCGATGCAGTCTATAGAGGCTGTCGTTTTGTGCTGCGCAGTACCGTTGCCACTACTGCACATAAGCCGGGACTGCTGGCCGCTGCTCTGGTCTAATCTGGGCTGCTACCCTACCACCTTTCCTCATGCACATTGTGTTGCCTAGTATGATTAACTTCAAACTACTCTTGAACAGCCCAGCCTTCCTTATGACTGCTTCCATGAATCTGTTATGTTGTAATTTCCCCTCAACATCTTGTTTTTGTCTGGGTAATCCAGTTTCTCCTCACAAACCAAAATATGCTGATAGGTTAATTGGCTGTTGGCAAAAAAATAATCCTAGTGTGTATGTGTGTGTATTTGTAATATGGAATTTAGATTGTAAGCTCCACTGGGGCAGGTACTGATGTAGATAACTGAATATCATCTGTAAAGTGCTGCAGAATATGTGTGCGCAGAGGCGGGCTGGCCCAGGGGGCAGGTTGCCATGTGCCCCCCGGGCCACGCTACTGCCAAGGGTCACGGGCCGGCCGCCACCTTCCACTACACCAGCGGTGGCCAATCCGCATGTGGCTCTTTCTATCTCCGCATGCGGCTCGTAAGCTCCCACGGCGCCTCCCGCTGCCCTAGTCTGCCGTGCCCGACGCTGGCCCGTGAGCAAATCAGAGTTTGCGGACCGGCAGCCAATCAGGAGTCTTAGCTGCCGGTCCGTGAACTCTGATTGGCTCACGGACCAGCACCTAATTAGAGAGAATCAACGCCGTCGGAGAGTGGAGACTGAGGGGCAGGAGAGGCACACGCAGCGCCTTTCCTCACATGCAGCAGGCTGAGCTTGCGGGGACGCAGTGTGGGGACATGTGTATCTTACACTGGTGGCATATCTGGCATTGGGGGAACGTGTATCTGGCACTGGGGGCATATCTGGCACTGGGGGGACATGTGTTTCTGGCACTGGGGGCATATCTGGCACTGGGGGGACATGTGTTTCTGGCACTGGGGGCATATCTGGCATTGGGGGGACATGTGTTTCTGGCACTGGGGGCATATCTGGCACTGGGGGAACGTGTATGTGGCACTGGAGGCATATCTGGCACTGGGGGGGTCATGTGTTTCTGGCACGGGGGCATATTTGGCACTGGTGGGGACGTGTATCTGGCACTGGGGGCATATCTGGCACTGGGGAGACGTGTAGCTGCCAGTGGGGGCATATCTGCCACTGGGGAGACGTGTAGCTGACAGTGGGGGCATATTTGGCACTGGGGGCATATCTGGCACTGGGTGGCATGTGTATCTGGCACTGGGGGTACGTGTATCTGGCAGTTGGGTTCATATTTGGCACTGGGGAGACATGTAGCTAACAGTGGGGACATATCTGGCACTGGGGAGACGTGTAGCTGACAGTGGGGGCATATTTGGCACTGGGGGCATATCTGGCACTGGGGGGCATGTGTATCTGACACTGGGGGTACGTGTATCTGGCAGTGGGGGCATATTTGGCACTGGGGGCATATCTGGCACTGGGGAGACATGTAGCTAACAGTGGGGGCATATCTGGCACTCGGGGCATATTTGGCACTGAGGGCATATCTGGCACTGGGGGGACATGTGTATCTGCCACTGTGGGCATATCTGGCACTGGGGGGGACATGTGTATCTGGCACTGGGGGAATATCTGGCACTGGGGGGACATGTGTATCTTACACTGATGGCATATCTGGCACTGGGAAGATGTGTATCTGGCAGTGGGGGCATATCTGGCACTGGGGAGATGTGTATCTGGCAGTGGGGGCATATCTGGCACTATGGGGACAGACATGAATCTGGCACTGTGGGGGCATATATGTATCTGGCACTGTGGAGGAATATATGTAACTGGCACTGTGGAGGAATAGGAATATATGTATCTGGCACTGTGGGGACATATATGTATCTTGCACTGTGGGGGCATATATGTATCTGGCACTTTGGAGGCACCCATTTTTTGGTGTTTTTATATGTATGTGGCACTGTACAGGGGCTTTATTTGTATGTGGCACTGTACAACATGACTAAAAATGGGGTTATGACACAAGGTCATACTCCTACAAATGTCAAACCGAAAGGTGTGAGCATAAAAATGGGGTGTGGCTTTGTGACAACTATGCCATGCCCACATTTTTTCTTGCGCACCTTCGCCGCACGCATGATATGGCTCTTACCCTTGACTACATATCTTTTCTGGCTCTTTGCCACTGACTGGTTGGCCACCCTTGCACTACACAGCTCTGCTGAAGCCACGGCCGCACTGACGAATTTATAATAAAGTATCTTTGGGATAATTTACACCATGCCTAATTTTTTTTTATTAATAAATATTTTTTAAACAAAAAACCCTCCATTTAAGATGGCGCCATTACTTATGGGCCAGTGCTCTGGACTTGCCCCCCAGGCTCAAAGTTGCCAGCCAGCCCCTGTGTGTGCGCTATATAAATAACTAGTAATAAATACATTTTTGTTGTTAGCGGGTAGGATGAAAAACACGTGGAACTGATGAAATGCTGTTTTTTTGTGGGGTTGTTTGTATGTTGCTTTATGTATTATGTGTTTCATATACTGCTTTTTTAGTTTCCCTGTTATGGACACATGTCTTTGTATTGCAATTTAACCTATTTAGTGCACCCAAGATGGCTGCCTCACCTGGTACACTTGTGGAATGGATCATTCTGTTGGTATCATTTTCTTTTGTTTAGAATTATTATTATTATTATTATTATTATTATTATTATTATTATTATTAGTATCATTATCTTTTGTCTAGAATTATTATTATTATTATTATTATTATATTTTATTTATAAGGCGCCACAAGTGTTTCACAGCGCCGTACAGAGGACAGTACAAGGAGACAAAACATAGCATTAAAGTAAATAAATAACAGAAATAGAGTACAGGTAACACAGCACCACACATTCTGAAGACATAATACAGCTAAGATGTAAGTATTGAGGGAGTGATCATTGTACTACTAGGGGTTGGTGGCCATAGATGGAGATGAGCCTTTACTAGCAGGGTAAAGATGGTCCTTAAGTAGGGGAGAGCTGCAAGTGAAATGTGTCGAGACGAGGACTTAGATAACAAGTGGAAAGAGGGCCCTGCTCTGAAGAGCTAACAATCTAGTGGGGAGGGGCGACAGACAGATGACAGGAGGTGCAGGCAAGTGGGAGGCGGTATGCAAGCAAAGCTGAGAAGTTCACGGCATGAGGCAGGGGGGTGGAGGCATGGCTCATTTTCTGCAATTTGTAGTGCCTCGTGCACTCCAGGTATTGCCTATCCCACCCATTATAACACGTAGTGCAAGACAGCTGCCCCAAATTGTACTTGTGTATGTTTTTTATTAATTTTAGTACTGGCGCCCAAGATGGCTGCCTCACCTTTTGTATGCTCCTGATCATCTCCATAAAACAGCTTAAATTCACCACAACTGACCTATGAATCATCATAAATATCCAAGGACTTATCTTGAACTTGTACTACTCTACACGGACATTTCATCAAAACCAACGGATTGCATTCCTGCGCTGAGATACACACTGGATTGAATCCTGGACTGAATCCTCTGCATATCTCCACTGAGAAATCCTTCAGTTTAGCAGCTGCTGTACTCTGCATTGGACATTACCCAGATAAGGTACTGTGGATTACAACCTAACTTTGGCTACACCCAGACCCTCACTTAGACATCATCCACCTCTGTTCTCTGAGCTACAAATAACTGACTTATTGCATTAATCTACTAATATCAGTATATTCAGGCTCTGAATTGCTGAAGGCTCACTGTTTAAAATCAGGATCCATTTCCAGGACATGTTATCACTTCTACCCCCACAAAAAAAAAAAATCTACTTCAAAGGCCTCTCACACTGAGACTTTTCACACCTACACAGTAGGAATTGGCTTCTAACACCTTTTCAAAAGGCTGCCTATCCTAGGATAATTGACTAATTCAGCAGTTATTTTATTTATTACTTGCTTCAAATATACACAATAGGTTATAGCAATTACTTTGTTCATAATCCCATTATAATTTTGGATCACATACCGAATTGGGGGAAAACAAAACACAAAAAGGAAAAACAAAAAAACAAACACTGCTTTCTCTCCCTCTCTCATCATCATATGCAGTTAAAATTTATAGTAATCTGTCATTGATGACCAAATGTATACGTATTGCTCCAGCTTCATTCTTTCACTCCGCCCACCACGCTCTGCAGTTCCTATCACACCATCACAGGCTTCTATTCTCCAATCCCTTGGCATTTTAAAAAGAAAACACAGGCGCATTCGTGGGAAGCGAGCAGGCCGGAAATGTATTTCCCCCGGTAACCATCTAAGTCCTTTGACCACCTGCTCACCCCCATACTCAAAGAACAATCAAATAGAAGTGATACCCAAAAGACGGCCCTGTGTTTGGAAGGACAGAACTGTCTACTCTCACTTTGTGACCCCCATACCCAGAGCCCCTGCACTTAACATAAAGAAAACTGAAGGCCCTCTGGTATGCCCAATCAGGTCAGTCCTTTGTAATGCCAGATCTATAAGAAACAAGACTGCAACAATTGCTGACCTTATTGAATCTGCAGATCTAGCCTGTATTACAGAGACCTGGCTAGATGAAAATGCAGCACCTATATTGGAGGCTGCAGTACCAACAAACTACTCTGTCATCCACAACCCAAGACTGGACCGCAGGGGTGGCGGGGTGGCTATCTGCTTCAAAAAAGAACTTAAACTTAGGGTCCACCCTATTGAAACTACTCGCTCATTTGAGTGCATTGCTGCCCGGAGTTCGACAGGATTAGGTTTCAGACTACTTCTTATTTACCGGCCACCTGGAGATGGAAAGATATTTCTACAAGAAATTGCAGACACTGTTGCTGGCCTGGTTCTGGAACATCAAAGATGGCTCATCCTCGGGGATTTCAATGCATGGGTGGATGATGAGCTCTCACGCCTTGGCCAAGACCTCCTGTGCACAATGAATGGTCTGGGCTTCACACAGGTCATTCCCTCTGCCACACATAAAAGTGGTCACACTCTCGACCTCGTCTTTCAGATTGGATTAGAGGTCACTGACCTAAAAATAAACCCAGTCATCTGGTCAGACCACTACTCCCTCTGGTTCTCAGTTGCAACCCCTCAAATAAGATATCTGCCCGTGGAGTTGACCAGGTATCGTCCAAGGAGGGGTATGACTCCCCA
Source organism: Pseudophryne corroboree (assembly GCF_028390025.1). NCBI lineage: Eukaryota > Metazoa > Chordata > Amphibia > Anura > Myobatrachidae > Pseudophryne > Pseudophryne corroboree. The sequence continues at coordinate 263,171,032 of NC_086447.1, read as the reverse complement.
GGCTCTTGCAGCAAATCTGGATCTCTCTGCTATACAGGGTGCCTGTGAAGATCCCTGTTCCCTAGTCCGTTATTATAATAGGGATGTTATGGCTGCAATTGATATTATCGCCCCTGTGCGTTTAAGACCTCGTAAACCACAACGTCAAGCTCCATGGTTCGACAACAGTGTTAGTGAGCTCAAGAAAAGGGGGCGTAGACTGGAAAGACGATGGAGGAAGACTAACCTAGTGGATGACAAAATAAAACTAATAAAGCATAACGAAGAATATCAATCGACAATCACTCGTAAGAAAGCACAGTTCCTGTCAAATGAGATCACAGCAGCAAACAATAGGCCAGCTCAACTTTTCCGCACAGTGGAGATGCTTTGCAAGCCAGCATGCCTGCAGACTGATGAGACCCTCTCCCAGGCAAGATGCAACGAGTTTGCAAACTTCTTTGCAGATAAAATATCCACCATCCGGGCTGGAATCTCCACAGTGCCATCAAAGGAGTGCCAAACTACAAAGCCCGCCAATATAAGCTACCTGCCTTCATGGACCAGCTTTGATCCAGTGGATGTAAAGGACACTGCTGAAATTGCTCGGATTTTGCGTCCCACCACCTGTGATCTGGACCCAGCCTCAACCAAGCTTCTAATAGGTTGTATGGATATAATTGGTCCTGTCTTTACAAAAATTGTTCAATGCTCTTTGCAGACAGGCATTTTTCCTGGACCCCTAAAGGAAGCAATTGTTAGACCGCTTCTTAAAAAACCTAATTTAGATCCCGACTGCATGACCAACTACAGACCGGTATCAAACCTTCCTTTCCTAGGAAAGGTTATTGAGAAAGTCGTTGCAAATCAACTGGAAACCCGCCTGACAACCCATGATATTTATGATCCATTTCAATCAGGATTCAGGAGAAGACATAGCACTGAAACAGCACTGGTGTGTGTGTTAAATGATCTTCTGATGGCAAAAGACAGAGGTGACTGTTCAATATTAATCCTTCTGGATCTCTCGGCAGCATTTGATACCGTGGACCATGGGCTTCTGATTGAGCGACTGATACATTTCTGTGGTCTGGATGGCACAGTCCTAAGATGGTTCAAATCATTTCTCACAGGCAGGTCACAGAGAGTATCATCTGGATTATACTCATCACCACCAGTGTCATTGCCATGTGGTGTCCCACAAGGTTCTATACTATCCCCCATGCTTTTTGCAGTATACATGCTCCCATTGGGCGAAATAATCAGGCGCCATGGCCTGGTCTACCACTGCTATGCAGATGATACACAACTGTACTTGTCCTTTGCTCCGGGCACTGATAACCCAATAGCAACCCTTAATGGCTGTCTAGCTGAACTACAGGAGTGGATGAGCGCCAGCTGGCTGCGACTGAACCCGGATAAAACAGAGGTCCTTATGATACGACCGCAACATCAAAGGACAAGACTGCAGCATAGCCAACCAACTGGACTTACACTCGGGGATTCAGAATTACAGACCAGTGATCGTGTGCGGAATCTTGGCGTTGTCCTGGATGGTGGCTTGACACTTAAACATCAGATATCAGCCACAATCAAATCCTCATTCTTTCACCTGAGGAACATAGCCAGAATCAAGCACTTAATTCCCTCAGATGATATGCCAAAAGTCATACATGCATTTGTATCATCTCGTTTAGACTACTGTAATGCCCTCTACCTTGGTCTACCAGCAAAAGAATTGCAACGCTTACAGCTGGTGCAAAACACAGCTGCCAGGCTATTAACCAACCAGCCCCGTTCTAGCCACATAACACCCATCCTCTACTCCCTTCACTGGCTGCCTGTACGATGGCGAATCATCTTCAAGATTGGCTTACTGAGTTTCAAAGCATTACATGACCAAGGCCCAAGGTACCTCAAACAGCCTCTGACCCCATACTGCCCCACTCGATTACTGCGATCTGTAGATGAAGGACTTTTAGCAGTACCTAGAATCTCCCGTAATTCATCTGGGGGTCGAGCTTTTAGTCATGCGGCTCCGACTCTATGGAACTCACTTCCCCGCACAGTGCGAGAGGCCCCAACTATAGAATCCTTCAAAAGTAGACTCAAGACTTTTCTGTTTACTCAAGCATTCCCATAATTGTCCCTTTTAGTATCTTCATGCTTCTGTATTTTATGAAAATGTACTTCATTATTTTCTGTACTATATTATGCTATGTATCTGTTAAGCGCCTTGAGTCCTATGGGAGAAAGAGCGCTATATAAATAAAATTATTATTATTATTATATTATTATTATTAATAATAATAATACTAATAATACTAATAATACTAATAATAAAATCTGCCTTGCAATGATTGGCCGGAATTATTTTGAAAAGTGCATTAAGGGGGTAATTCCAAGTTGATCGCAGCAGGAAATTTTTTAGCAGTTGGGCAAAACCATGTGCACTGCAGGGGGGGGGGGCAGATATAACATGTGCAGAGAGAGTTAGATTTGGGTGTGGTGTGTTTAATCTGCAATCTAAATTGCAGTGTAAAAATAAAGCAGCCAGTATTTACCCTGCACAGAATCAAAATAACCCACCCAAATCTAACTCTCTCTGCAAATGTTATATCTGCCTCCCCTGCAGTGCACATGGTTTTGCCCAACTGCTAAAAAATTTCCTGCTGCGATCAACTTGGAATTACCCCCTAAATACGTAATTTTCAAAGTTTTGTGTCAAAGACATGCTACCAGGTTCTTGTCATCCAGTGCTATGTCGGGATGTGGATATTGATGCATAAAGTAGGATATACAATAGAAGGAAGTCATCATATTTACCAATAATACACCAAAAAGCTTGATTCATGCTGATGTTTCAGAGCTACATCAGCTCTTTTTTCAAGGCAGAGCAATACAACAACATAGATAGTAATGGGATCCAGCCAGAAGCCCAGCGGTTTGGATCCCGGCATTCGAAAAACTGACGCAGGAATCCCAACACCACTTGGAATGCCGGCACGGGATCCTAACATTGATCACCATCCTGAACAAGGGATCCCTAATCCTCCCTCTCGCAGCCTAACCCTAACCTCCTGCTTCCTACTCTGGTTAGGGTTAGGCTGCGGGGGTGGGGGTGGGTGGGGGTAGGGATAGGTTTCGGGGGTGGGGGTTAGAGTCAGGCTGTGGCGGTCAGGCACTAAAACAGTTTCCCTTGGACAGTGGTCCAAATAGGGAAGGATTGGATCATAGAGCCGGCCTGCCTTCCCCTGGTGGTATTCTCTTCGGTTTTTATTACTGAGTTTTTTTTTCTTTTCTTTTTGGTGTTGCTCCTGTTGTGCAGGTTCTCCTTGTTTTTTCACCTCTGAACTATTGACTTCCTCTCATACTTAACTTTGGATGGGATCTTTGAGTTACTGTGACTGGAATTTGCATTAATAACAACTTTAATGATTTTCTCCCTCTGGCAAAGGTTCTGACTTTGTCTGATAGTTCTCTGAAATTGGCAGCGGTTTGATCTTAGAGCCTGGTTGTTCCGTCTGTTCATCTAGAATGATGTCAGTAGTGGAATCGGCACCTAATCTGAGCTGGTCTCTGCGTAAGGATTTGTTTTCCATCTGTCTCCCTCACTCTCCTTCATCCTGCATATGCACTTCCTTCCCCAACTCCTCTAGTTTATGGCCAGTGATGACATCTGCAGCTCCTTTGTCGGCTGCGACCAAATTACTTCCTTTTACCAATACACCACTAGACCCTATCACATTAGAGGTTTTTTCACCCTTCATTTCTTTGATTACATCAAATTATACATTCTTCCCATTTCCAGCTCTTTTCAGAAGCTGCATGGGATTGTTCTTCATCATGGCTGTCCAGTGGACAAATACATCTCCAGTGTAGTGCCTTTTGATGAAGCATAAATTTTTCTTACATTAAACATATGACAGTGCCGAAAACCTTATTATTGATAACTTTTTTCTCCCTCAAATATATGCTGTGCTATCTGCTGAGTTTTTCTGCTGGAAAAGCTGCCAATATTACAGGTGGTAAGGCGATATTTTCATGTTCAGGATGTTACCATCAGAATATTCTTGGAAATCAGTTTCAGAAAGTTGGCTCAGAGAGGTGGCCATCTCTTTCAGGATGGCTATAGGGCAGGCTTTTTCAACCAGTGTGCCATGGCACACTAGTGTGCCGCGACCAGTTGCAAAGTGTGCCGCGGAGCCAGAGCAGCTTCCTGCACCTTCAGAGTGAACTGTTGGCCCAGGCTCTTCTTAGAGGATCAGTCATTCTCCGGCCATAACCTATGCCTTGGTGACGCGGCGGTGTGATATCATAGGTCACGGCCACCGCGTCACACCACTCAGCCAGCCCACCTGCCTGCATACACAACTTCCAGTTCCCGCTGCATCCACAGCTTTCCTTGCCCACCCATATTCACACCTGCCCAACCGCCCACTGCTCAATATTCGCAGTACTCCACCATGAACAACCCCTGCCACTGAGGGACAGTTGACCGGTAGGGACTAATATTTGTTATGTTATTTCTCCTGTCAGGAGCAATAGGATATATGGGGGGAACAATGTGAATAATTCATGTGGGAAGCAATAGGATTTATGTAGGGAACAACATGATTTATGTGGGTAGCAATGTGATTGTTTTTTTCTGTGTAGACCAATGTATGTGTGGATTTGTTTTTTACTATGAGGGCCAATGTATGTTTTTTTTGTTTTGTTTTTTTCCTGTGGGTGAACTGATGGTGTGCCTTGGCAATTTTAAAATATTGTTCGGTGTGCCGCGAGTAAAAAAAAGGTTGAAAATCACTGCTATAGGGACTGCAGGTTTGGACTGGATAATGCACTTAATTTACACTGTAGCTTTGAATCCTAAACTCCGCCCCCAGCAAACCCATAATGCCAGTATTCCTTAGGTGCCTATTGAGTAGGACACTTTTTAAGTGGGCTGCAGAGCCTTGATTTAGATTAGTTTCTTTTCACTTTTTTTTATTTTATTTTTCTCTGTAGCTAGATTGCTGTGCGCTGCTTGTGAGTGCAGTGGTGGCAGAGCTACGTTCAACTTACCGGTTACAGCTGCATCAGTCAGGCAGGGTGTGCAGCCAGCAGGGACCCCCCACAGCACTCTGGCCTCTGTGGAAGCCCCTTGGGCCTAAGGAGAAGCACACTCTGTGTCCCCTTTAGAGGTACCAGGCGGCTTGTACGTTCACTGTTTTGCTGGGTCTCTTGTGGTGGCTCCATGGGGCCTTGTAATATGGGCTAGACTGGGGTTTTCGCTAGCAAGGGAAAGTTCCCTGTGCCAGAGGAGAGTGAAGAATGGAGTGAGCAGAGCTCCAAGCACCCCTCCTGCAGTAGTTCAGTCCACAGCAGAAGTTTCACAGAATGGGCTCAGGATGGCAATTTAAACTGACCTTGATACTGCCTGCTAATTGTACACACCTGCTTGTGCACAGTGTAATGTAAAGTTGCCTTGGGGACAGTTGTATTCAGTGCTTTGTGTGCATACTGTCATGTAAGGCCCAGTCATGTGCAGGCATCAAGGGGTTCTGCATCAGCCATGGTGGAACGTGCATGGGCTTAATCTCTACGCAGGTCAGTGTCCCACCTGATTCCACTTCAAAAGTAAGTACGCATTCAAATTAGGTAGTTCCTCATATGAGACACAGTATTTCCTCTGTAGGTAGGTTCACACAGTGACTCTGTATTATGGAGTGTATGGCATGTTTTTCTTAAAAAAAAGTCCTCTTTTTAGAATGCTTTTCAAGGATCCTCAATTGCGCATGGCGCATAAACATTTTCCTCCTTCCAGGGCTCTGTTACAGGTTTAAGATTCGAAAAAGGACACAGGAACTTGCTCATACTAGCTTCCTAAAGGGTGAGGAATACAGTCTTTCTCTAGTCATGTCGTGTACGACCTTACTACTGTGAGCCATACTCTAGAATGTTTACATATGGGTTATGTGAAGTGTAAGCTGTGGATCCATTCAAGCGTAGATGCAGGACGATTGTTAATTTCCATTCTTCAATCCCTCTGGTCTCTTCAAGGAGGCATGGAGGGTACCGAATATGAACTTCTCTGTTCCTTACAAGCTCACTTCACTGTATACACTTCCAATGAATCATTTGTCCAAATGGGAATTGCCTCCTAAAGTTGACACTGCTAAACTAAACTAAACACACAGCTCTTCCTATTCGTCCTTTAAGAATCTGCTAGATTACATTTTTTTAAAGCTGTCGCAGGGGCATTTTTATAGGCTCCACAATCATTATCAGACTTTTCCTAGCCTCCTCAGGGGTGGTTTAAGCTACGGCAACTTGGGCTAACAAACTAATTGTGGGGCTTCACATTGATTTGGCCATGGAAACCCTTCTTGACAGCACTTCTTTGCAGTGCATCAAAAGAAGTGTGTGAGGACATACACAGTAGTGCACAATTAGCTTCCAATGTTTCACTTTTGACTCTGTGCTTAAAATGCAAATGCACTCTCTTTCGTTTGGTGAGGTTATTCTCGTTAGGCCAAAATTATTTTTTCCAAGAGTCCCAAAAGAAAAAACTATTTTCTTCAGGTGGCTGCCCTTAAAAACTGGGGTCCAAGTTATTCATTCCTTCTTTCAAGGTACGGCATCCACTACAGGTCAATCTGTCAACAGCTGCTTCTTCCCTGGCAGAGGTTTGACTTCAAAGGCTAGTTTATTATAGTAGTGCCAACCGGCGCTCGAAGGCCAAGGCTCTGAGGAAGCCTAGTGCCTGCCTACTGGAATCTCTCTCCACTCGACAGCCGGAGGGCATATGCTCCAATTCAGAGACCACTAAGTGGAAGACTTCTTCAGATGCCTGGGTGCTAACAATCATTTCCAGAGGATACATCACTGACCTTAGGGGTCTGCCACCATGTCATTTTTTTTTCACCAACACTTCTTCCCAGTATCTGAATAAATGGTGGCATTGAACCAGGCTATGTCTTCTCTCCTCTCGGACAGTATCCTTATTCTACTTTTCAATGCTACAATGGAAATTGGGGTTTTACACCACCTTGTTCGCTGTTTGGAAGCCGAATGGCTCATTCCAGCCGATATTGGATCTTTGCGCCTTGCACAGTGAGTTGTAGGTGGATCATTTGTGAACGGAATCTCTCCAATCAGTGATCCACAGCTTGGAAGCTAACAAATTCTCAGTTTCTCATTCGGTCCAACAGCACTCATCAATCTCTCCGTTGCTGGCTGTTTTCCAGTCATCTTTACAGATGATCCTTCATCACTCCGCTTTGAGTCATTGTGATCACAGACGCATTTGAAGGCCTCTGCTCACCATCAGAGATGGCTCTGCAAATCAATGTGCTCAAGCTCCAAGCCATCTTTCTAGCTCTCTTAGGAGCCCAGTCCATCTTGACTGGCCAACCAGTTCGTATTCAGTAGGACAACGCCGTGGCGTATGTAATTCATCAGGGAGGCACAAAGAGCATGGAAGCAATGTTGGAGGCAGCCCATATCCTTTGCTGGGCTGCAATATCTGTTCTGGCACTCTCAGTGGTGTTTATACCGGGAATGGAAACGTACAAAGCAGACTTCCTCTGCAGAACCACTTTTCTCATGGTGGAGTGGTCTCTCACTCCAGAGACTTCCAACAGTAAGTTCTGAAATGGGGCCTACTGCAAGTGGTTTTCATAGCCTCTCAACACAGTTTTGCCATAACAGTTCAGTTTTTCATATAGCGTAACTGTTTCCACCTACCCCAATGTTGCCTCGGGTGCTTAAGCGCATCAAGGATCAAGGAGTGATGGTAATCCTTGCTGCTCCAGACTTGCCACACAGGTCAAGATACGCTGACATTCTCAATATGTTGGTAAGTTCTGGGTGGTGTCTTTCACTTCGACCAGTCCTGCAGCAACAGGGTTCATTTCTTACTTGGTTGGCTTTAATGGCCTCTCTTTTAAATCCAAGCTTTTAAATGCTAAAGGTTTTCCTTTTTAGGTAGTTCATACTATACTGTAATCAATGAAAGTGGTTTCGTCATGCAATTACCACATAGGGGTATATTCAATAACTGTCGGAAGCTGCCGTCTTGTCGGAAAGACGGCAGCTTCCGACAGTTTTAGGTCGGAAGGGGTTCCGACCTATTCATTAGTGGCCCATTTTTTCCGACAAGTCGGGAAACCCGACTTGTCGGAATGCTGTTGGAATGTACGCTGATTGGCGGCTTCAGCCGCGATCAACTTGCATTGTCGGTAGCGGGGCCAAACCCGACAGGTTTTAGCCCCGTTTCCGACCATCTCTTTAAAAAGTCGGATTGAGATGAGGAGACTAGTGGTGCTGCGGTGGCGGGGGGAGCATTGATCGGCAGCCGGAGGGAGAAGCAGGCTGCGGGGGGACATGTCTGCGGCGGCGGGGGGAGGCGTTGCAGGGAGAGAGGTGCCTGGCCGTCTCCCGACAAGGCACCTCTCTCCCTGCAGCGCCTCCCCCCGCCGCCGCAGACATGTCCCCCTGCAGCCTGCTCCTTCCGCCGGCCGCCGATCAGTGCTCCCCCCGCCGCCGCAGCACCTCTCTTCCTGCTGCCAGCTCCGCCTGCGGCTCCACATATGTCCCCCGCAGCCAGCCCCTCCCGCTCACAGCCGCAACTTTCTGCTCCCCTGGCCGCTGCTGTCAGCGTACCCGCAGCCGCTGACAGCAGCGGCCTGACAGGACGGCCAAATCCGACAGTCGGATTTGGCTGTCCATTGAATAGGGGTTGTCGGATCCATTCCGACAACTGCATGTCGGAATGCATCCGACTCCTATTGAATATACCCCTATGTGTGGAAACTCTACAACTTGTGGTGTGAACAAAGAAAGGTTCATACCTCCAGGTTTTGCCTCTCTCATTTCTTGGCTCTCCTTCAGGGGGTTTAAATGCTGGTTTAAGGCTTAGTTCTTTGAAAGTACAGATTTTGTCCCTATTTAATTTCCAGTGGCGTTTGGCCCTTCTTCCAGAGGTTTGAACTTTTTACAGGGCGTTTGTCTGCCAGTAGCATCATGGGCTCTTAGTCTGGTCCTATTAGCTCTCCGACAGGCTCCATTTGAGCCTTTAGTTTCAGCAGATCTTCAGTTCATTACTTGCAAGCTGTTCTTCCTTATGGCTATTGACTCAGCACAGCGTGTTTCCATGTTAGGTGTTTTGTCTTAAAAGCTACTTTTTCCCATTTTCCATGATAATAGAGTAGTTCTCTGTGCAGTTCCTACATTCCAGTTGTAAATTGCTTGGCCTTTTTCACTTAATCCAGGAAATTGTCTTTCCAGTTTTTACTCCTTCATTGTCTTCCCAGGGTCGTGGTAATCGGGCTATACTAGACGTAGCTCAAACACTGTGGATTTACTTGGACCTAACTTCTGTCCGCCGCATGGATTCTCTACTGGTTCTTTACAATGCACATGAAAGTGGTTGGCCAGTTACATTGCAGACCATTGCATGTTGGATATGCTCAGACATCAGTCCAGCCTATTTTAGTGCGGGGTGACTAGCACCACACCAGGTGTCAGTGCATTCCATTAGGGTGGTGGCGACCTCCTCGACAAAGCGACATGGGGTTACCTTGGAACAAGTCTGTCATGCAGCTACCTGGTCCTTTGTCTACAGGCTTACTCTTTTTTTTTGTGCCTCTGGCAACGCCCACTTTTGGGTGTACAGTTCTCTTTTCAGGCAGCTTGAATGTTCCCTCTTTTGGGGGCAGCTGTTGAATATCCCATAGCTCAGTTTCCCACCAGCCTTGCTGAAAGAGAAAAGAGGATTTTTGGTCACTTACAGTTAAATAATTTTCTTTGAAGCTGGCTGTGGGACACTACATTTCCTACCTCATGCTCAGTTGTGCAAGGTTTTTGGTTCTTGACCGACTTTTCCCTACCGTTTTGTTTTATTGTTCTAACAGTTTCACTGGGTTACTGCTACTCCTTACTGAACTCTGTTAAAGAAAAACTGGCATTATGCGGTTGCAGGGGGTGGAGCTTAATATTTAAAGCTACAGTTTACATTAGGTGCCATCTCCAGCCCCAACCTGCAAACCTCTATGGTCCCATGTCGCACAGCCTGCTTCAGAGAAAAGAATTCAATGGTAAGTAACCAAAAATCCTCTTATTAGCGTGCAGTATGTACAAAGAAATATACGTCAATCACTTTTGTCTATATTATGGTGACTGTAAACATTTTCCCTACTGAATTGTATATCATATAGAAATTTTTCTGGATAAAAGAAAATGCCTATATGGCCAAACTGTTGTTGGTGCACTTAAGTAGAAGGAATTGTATATTCTTACTGCACTATGTTTAATCCAGCATTTAATTGAGGTCTTGAAAGGTTAGTTTTTTAAGTTACCTTAACTGAAAGTACATAACGCTCCTCCTTGTCACTTGCTAAGTATATTATATATTGGGTAAACCAGTAATAGTTAAATTGTGAACAGGTGCTAAATGTAACATTGCTGTCTAATATACTGTACAATGTTAGTTCTACTTTACTATGAATCCCCATACTCTCTCTTCCAGTACTTAGGGGATCATTCCGAGTTGATCGCTCGCTAGCTACTTTTAGCAGCCGTGCAAACGCATAGTCGCCGCCCACGGGGGAGTGTGTTTTTTCGCTTTGCAGGTGTGCGAACGCGTGTGCAGCTGAGTGGGACGAAAGATTTTTTGCAGTTTCTGAGTAGCTCTGGACTTACTCAGCCCTTGCAATAACTTCAGTCTTTTTGGTCCCGGAATTGACGTCAGACACCCGCCCTGCAAACGCCTGGACACGCCTGCGTTTTTCCAAACACTCCCAGAAAACGGTCAGTCGACACACATAAACACCCTCTTCCTGTCAATCTCCTTGCGATCGGCTGTGCGAATGGATTCTTCATTAAATCCATCGCCCAGCAACGATTCGCTTTGTACCCGTACGATGCGCGTGCACATTGCGGTGCATACGCATGCGCAGTAGTAACCTGTTTGCTGCGCTGCAAAAAACGGCAGCGAGCGATAAACTCGGAATGACCCGCTTAGGCCCAAATGTATTAATCCTTAATAAGTGATAAAGTGGAGACTGATAAAGAGTGATAAATGACCAGCCTTCTTTGTGCAATGATGAACAAATACACTGACCACTTAAGCAGGGCATACACTATTCATTTATCTGGCAGATCTGGCTGATTGGAATGAAAATCTGGTAATGGAGGAGAGCAAATGACAATTGACCATATGCTCCAAAACACTGGAAAAAGGAACAAAAATCTGTGATTTAACCAATTTGTCTGAACAACAGGTTTTGCTCTCATCCATTACCAGATTTTCATTCTAACCAGCCAGATATTGCAGATAATCTGCCAGATAATCGTTTAGTGTATGGCCAGCTTTAGCAATATGAGGAATGGCAATTGCTACTTCTGAGCACATTTGCATAGAAATAAAAATAACAGCCCCATCATCAACTGTTTGCGACCTTAGCAACACTTTTCCAGTTTCATTGGACTTTAATCTTACCAGTGGCGGAACTCATGAGTGGTGGGCCCAGGTGCAAAAATATAATCTGGGCCCCCCTACTTCTCTCAACCCAGGTTAATATGCCACTCGGCAGTGGGTGACAGGGAGAGTCAGAGGGTGACAGTGTAAGGCATGGGGGGGACACAGAGGTTGAAATAGAGATGCAGTGGGTGACAGCAGAAGGCAGGGGGAGGCAGAGGGTGACAGGAGGAATCAGTAAGTGACAGGGAGAGAGTGGGTGACAGGGGTACAAGCACTTATCCTGTGTGGGGTGGAAAACAGGGAGCATGTACCTTGGTGGGGGCAGAAACACAGTATGTAAGTGGCGTACCCACCCCTTATGCTTTCCTTAGTTTGGCACTCGGTCAGGCAGACTCTGACAGTGCCATTTACACCAGTTGTGAGCTGCCTTTAATTCACAGACAGCAGTGAATCAGAACAAAATGTACAGCTGACTGTTACTTAGGGGTCTATTTACTAAGCCTTGGATGGAGAGAAAGTAGCTGGAGATAAAGTACCAGCCAATCGGCTCCTAACTGCTATGCCACAGGCTGTGTTTGAAAAATGACAGTTAGGAGCTGATTGGCTGGTACTTTATCTCCAGCGACTTTTTTCCATCCAAGGCTTAGTAAATAGACCCATGAGATTCAGTACTTCTCTATCATTCCAGCTCAAACAAGGTCAGCCCTGCCTACCCAGGGGCATAGGGAGGGTGGAACAAGTGGAGCTTGAGCTACAGGCGCTGCTGGGGACAGAAGGCGCCAGCTCATTGCACAGCTGAGAGCCGGGATCTGGGCAGGGTTAGAAGTAGATGACTAGAAGAGAGGGAAGGGGTGGCCACCACACTGCCTGCATGTTGCATATCACTGATTGCACAGTACAGAAAGTCCAGTGCAGTGCAGTGTGGTGTGTTGTTAGGGAAGTGGGGAGGTTTGGAGGCTTGTCAGAAGAACTTTCCTGGCTGTCAGGGATCTGCATTCAGTGATCTGGAACATGCAGGCAGTGTAATGGCCACCCTTTCCCTTTCCTCAGTCCTTTCCTTCTATGCACGAGATCCAGCCTGTCAATCACATAGAAGCTCCGCCCCTCCAGGCTGGAACGAGGAGCTGCTCTGCTGCTGCCCTCTTGGTGAGAATTAATGTGTGTATACTGTCTGTTTATGTCTGTGTATACTAGGGATGTGCACTTGAAATTTTTCGGGTTTTGTGTTTTGGTTTTGGGTTTGGTTCCGCGGCCGTGTTTTGGGTTCGAACGCATTTTGGCAAAACCTCACCGAATTTTTTTTGTCGGATTCGGGTGTGTTTTGGATTCGGGTGTTTTTTTCAAAAAAAACTAAAAAACAGCTTAAATCATAGAATTTGGGGGTCATTTTGATCCCAAAGTATTATTAACCTCAAAAACCATAATTTCCACTCATTTTCAGTCTATTCTGAACACCTCACACCTCACAATATTATTTTTAGTCCTAAAATTTGCACCGAGGTCGCTGGATGACTAAGCTAAGCGACCCAAGTGGCCGACACAAACACCTGGCCCATCTAGGAGTGGCACTGCAGTGTCACGCAGGATGGCCCTTCCAAAAAACACTCCCCAAACAGCACATGACGCAAAGAAAAAAAGAGGCGCAATGAGGTAGCTGTGTGACTAAGCTCAACGACCCAAGTGGCCGACACAAACACCTGGCCCATCTAGGAGTGGCACTGCAGTGTCACGCAGGATGGCCCTTCCAAAAAACACTCCCCAAACAGCACATGACGCAAAGAAAAAAAGAGGCGCAATGAGGTAGCTGTGTGACTAAGCTCAGCGACCCAAGTGGCCGACACAAACACCTGGCCCATCTAGGAGTGGCACTGCAGTGTCACGCAGGATGGCCCTTCCAAAAAACACTCCCCAAACAGCACATGACGCAAAGAAAAAAAGAGGCGCAATGAGGTAGCTGTGTGACTAAGCTCAGCGACCCAAGTGGCCGACACAAACACCTGGCCCATCTAGGAGTGGCACTGCAGTGTCACGCAGGATGGCCCTTCCAAAAATACTCCCCAAACAGCACATGACGCAAAGAAAAATGAAAGAAAAAAGAGGTGCAAGATGGAATTGTCCTTGGGCCAAGAGGAAGGGATTTACTGGTCAGTGGACTGCTTCCGCTGTCGCCCAAAGTTTTTGAACTTGTCACTGACTTATGATGAATGCGCTGCAGGTGACGTATAAGGGAGGATGTTCCGAGGTGGTTAACGTCCTTACCCCTACTTATTACAGCTTGACAAAGGCAACACACGGCTTGACACCTGTTGTCCGCATTTCTGTTGAAATGCTTCCACACCGAAGAGCTGATTTTTTTGGTATTTTCACCAGGCATGTCAATGGCTATATTCCTCCCACAGACAACAGGTGTCTCCCCGGGTGCCTGACTTAAACAAACCACCTCACCATCAGAATCCTCCTTGTCAATTTCCTCCCCAGCGCCAGCAACACCCATATCCTCCTCATCCTGGTGTACTTCAACACTGACATCTTCAATCTGACTATCAGGAACTGGACTGCGGGTGCTCCTTCCAGCACTTGCAGGGGGCGTGCAAATGGTGGAAGGCGCATGCTCTTCACGTCCAGTGTTGGGAAGGTCAGGCATCGCAACCGACACAATTGGACTCTCCTTGTGGATTTGGGATTTCGAAGAACGCACAGTTCTTTGCTGTGCTTTTGCCAGCTTGAGTCTTTTCATTTTTCTAGCGAGAGGCTGAGTGCTTCCATCCTCATGTGAAGCTGAACCACTAGCCATGAACATAGGCCAGGGCCTCAGCCGTTCCTTGCCACTCCGTGTGGTAAATGGCATATTGGCAAGTTTACGCTTCTCCTCCGACAATTTTATTTTAGATTTTTGAGTCCTTTTTTTACTGATATTTGGTGTTTTGGATTTGACATGCTCTGTACTATGACATTGGGCATCGGCCTTGGCAGACAACGTTGATGGAATTTCATCGTCTCGGCCATGACTAGTGGCAGCAGCTTCAGCACGAGGTGGAAGTGGATCTTGATCTTTCCCTATTTTTGGAACCTCAACATTTTTGTTCTCCATATTTTAATAGGCACAACTAAAAGGCACCTCAGGTAAACAATGGAGATGGATGGATACTAGTATACTTATGGATGACGAGCGACTGCCGACACAGAGGTAGCTACAGCCGTGGACTACCGTACTGTGTCTGCTGCTAATATAGACTGGATGATAATGAGATAAAATTAAAATATATATATATATATCACACTAGTACTGCAGCCGGACAGGTATATATTATGTAATGACGGACCTGCTGGACACTGTCTGTCAGCACTGCAGACTCCTAAAGTAAGCTACTAGTATCAAGAAGATAGAAAAAAAAAAACCACGGGTAGGTGGTATACAATTATGGATGGACGAGCGACTGCCGACACAGAGGTAGCTACAGCCGTGGACTACCGTACTGTGTCTGCTGCTAATATAGACTGGATGATAATGAGATAAAATTAAAATATATATATATATATCACACTAGTACTGCAGCCGGACAGGTATATATTATGTAATGACGGACCTGCTGGACACTGTCTGTCAGCACTGCAGACTCCTAAAGTAAGCTACTAGTATCAAGAAGATAGAAAGAAAAAAAAACCACGGGTAGGTGGTATACAATTATGGATGGACGAGCGACTGCCGACACAGAGGTAGCTACAGCCGTGGACTACCGTACTGTGTCTGCTGCTAATATAGACTGGATGATAATGAGATAAAATTAAAATATATATATATATCACACTAGTACTGCAGCCGGACAGGTATATATTATGTAATGACGGACCTGCTGGACACTGTCTGCAGAATGCGTTTATAAAAACACCACACGACGAGTGTTTAACTTTTTCAGGCAGACAATCACAATATACTAGTGGTCAGCAGACAATCACAATATACTGGTGGTCAGTGGTCACTGGTCAGTCACACTGGCAGTGGCACTCTGGCAGCAAAAGTGTGCACTGTACTTAAAATATGTACTCCTGCTATAACTGCTCCCCAGTCTCCCCCACAATTAAGCTGTGTGAGCAGTGAGCACTCAGCACAGTCAGATAATGATATACAGTATTACATATGATGCAGCACACTGGGCTGAGCACAGATATGGTATGTGACTGTGTCACACTGTGTATCGTTTTTTTTCAGGCAGAGAACGGATTAATTAAACTGGTGGTCAATGGTCACTGGTCACACTATCAGCAAGTAGTAGTACTCCAGTCCAAATATGCTCCCCAAAATTAGTAAATAGTGTCTCTAACTCTCTACTCTCTTCTCTATAAACGGAGAGGACGCCAGCCACGTCCTCTCCCTATCAATCTCAATGCACGTGTGAAAATGGCGGCGACGCGCGGCTCCTTATATAGAATCCGAGTCTCGCGATAGAATCCGAGCCTCGCGAGAATCCGACAGCGGGATGATGACGTTCGGGCGCGCTCGGGTTAACCGAGCAAGGCGGGAGGATCCGAGCCTGCTCGGCCCCGTGTAAAAAAAGCTGAAGTTCGGCGGGTTCGGATTCCGAGAAACCGAATCCGCTCATCACTAGTGTATACTGTGTGTTTATGTGTATATGTCTGTGTTTGTGTGAAAATGTGTGTGTTTATATCTGTGTGCTAATGTGTATACATGTATGTGTGTGTTTATGTGTGTATATATATATATATATATATATATGTATCTTTGTTTACAGTATGTGTGAGTATATGTGTGTTTATGTATGTCTGTGTGTATATGTGTATGTCTGTGTATATCTGTGTGTGTATATTTGTGTGTTCATGTGTGTGTGTGTGTGTGTGTGTGTGTGTGTCTATATATCTGTCTATATTTGTGTGTTTATGTATGTCTGTGCCTAAATGTGTGTGAATCTATGTATTTATGTATGTGTGGTGGTGGGTGGGGGGCGCCGTGACATGACCCTGCTCCAGGTGTCATGTCTCCACCCTACGCCTCTGTGCCTACCTAAGGTAAGGGGCTGGAACCTCGGGCAGTGGGGCCCACCCCACTCTCTGGATTGGGCTATTCATCTGACATTGCTCAAAGTGGTCTGTGGGTGGGGGGCAGGGGATAACTCAGTGCCTGTCTGGGCTGCAATGGGCCCCATAGTCCTCAGGGGCCCCGGTGCAATGTACCTGCTGCACCAATGGGAGTTCAGCCCCTGAAGCTTACTCTCATAAACTAATCCTTAAAAACATAGGGGGTCATTCCGAGTTGATCGCTCGCTGCCAATTCACGCAGCGCAGTGATCAGGTAAATAAACATCAAAACTGCGCATGCGTATGCACCGCAATGTGCAGGCGTGTCATACGGGTACAAAAAGGATCGGTGCTGGGCGATGGATTTAGCGAAGAATCCATTTGCACAGCCGAACGCAAGGTGATTGACTGAAAGAGGGCGTTTATGGGTGTCAACTGACCGTTTTCTGGGAGTGTTTGGGAAAACACAGGCGTGTCCAGGCGTTTGCAGGGCGGGTGTCTGACGTCAATTCCGGCACCAAAAAGACTGAAGTCATTGCAAGGGCTGAGTAAGTTCAGAGCTACTCTGAAACTACACAAAATGTTTTTGCTGCGCTCAGCTGCAAAGGCGTTCGCACACTTGCAAAGTGAAAATACACTCCCCCGTGGGCGGCGACTATGCGTTTGCATAGCTTCTAAAGTAGCAAGCGAGCGAACAACTCGGAATGACCCCCATAGTTATTTCATAGAGTCCGAGTTTGCAGATTATTTCATGAATTTGCAGCACGTTGGGAGTCAAGTATTTATAGACCAAAATAGGTTGGTTTTTGCAGACCCTATTATATATTTATCATTGTGCCAATATATCTGCCAATGTTATTAATGCTCAGTGCTATGTGTTATTGTGCTTTGCTCTATGTCACACAGTAGCCGGGATCCCGGCGTCGGTATGCTGCCGGGATCCCGGCGTCGGTAAGGTGCCGGTCACCCGTACTACACCCCTGAGGGGGTGGTAGTCATGTGACCGCCGGTCGGCTGACCGACAGTCAGAGCCGGATTAAGACCATGGGGGGCCCGGGGCACTTAAGAGAGTGGGGCCCCTAATAGAGAAGGCAGAATATATATATATATATATATATATATATACACACACACACACACACACACACACACACACCCAGGGCCTCGCAGGGACTAGTAGGGTACAACACAAGCCTAGAGCCGGCTGTATACCATGCCCCTTGTCAGCCTCACATACTTACTCCCCTGTGCCTCCTGTACCTGACACCCCTTTGGTCCCCGTCCCTCCACTGTATATCCCAGAGGAGGTCCCTTCCCAGGTGCGGGTGCGGGGGTTAGGAGGGAGTTTATGGGGTGTGAATGCGGGAGACAGTGGGAGTAGGATGTGTGGTGGGGTTAGAGAATTTGGGTGTATGTGGGGTGAACACGGCGACTAGGCTGTGGGGTGTAGAGGATTATGGGGTGTATGTGGGGGAATAGGGTGTGTGGCAGGGGTAGAGGGTTATGGGGTGTATTGTATGGGGGGACTGGAGTAGGGTATGTTGGGAGGTAGAGCGCTATGGGATGTATGTGCCCTGCACTCCCGTCCCCCCTGCCACACCGCAGATTGGATCTCTCTTCCGATCCGATCTGCGGTGCTGTGCTCCCCGGCTCCCGTCCTCACTGCAGCAGCAGCTGCGCACAGACAGGACAGCTGAGCTGAGCGACGGCTCAGCTGTCCAATAAAGTATGAATGAAGCAGCCTGCCGCTTAGTCATTGGCTGGGCACGCAGGCTGTTTCATTGATACATTATTGGACAGCTGAGCCGTCGCTCAGCTCAGCTGTCCTGTCTGTGCGCAGCTGCTGCTGCAGTGAGGACGGGAGCCGGGGAGCACAGCACCGCAGATCGGATCGGAAGAGAGATCCGATCTGCGGTGTGGCAGGGGGCCCTTTTGGAAAGGGGGGCCCGGGGTACGTATCCCCCGGGCCCCCCCTTAATCCGGCTCTGCCGACAGTCACATGACCTCCTCCGTGAGCCTGACGGCTCACTATCCCGATGGTCGGCATGCCGACCAACAGGGACTATTTCCACTCGTGGGTGTCCACGACACCCACAGAGTGGGAATAGAACCCGTGGCGAACGCAGGTCGCCACCGAGCCCGCAGCGTGGCGAGCGCAGCGAGCCCGCAAGGGGCTTGCTGCACTCGCCCCTCCCCGCCGGGATCCCGGCGTCGGTATGCTGCTGGGATCCCGGCGTCGGTAAGGTGACCGGCGGTCAGGAGACCGCCGGTCACCCGTACTACACCCCCTTGAGGGGAGCTAAACATAGGCAAAATAATTGGCAGTCTGTCTGACCAACAATATAAAATGAAATGTCCAAAGCCCATTGACATATGCTGGTATTATATAAGGACTGATAATCTCAGTTTTTGCTCTCTTTGTATTGAACGCAGCACTGGAATAGCAGTATGTTTAAGTTCCCATGTATATGTGAATAGCATTATCTGTTAGGTTAACACATACTGTACGTCTTTACCAGTGCGTACAGCACAATAACCCTTTGCTAGCTGCTGTAACCCTATATAATAAACCTAACACGTACATATTATTTATTTTATATAATACAGATCATACGTGAAGAATTGGATGAGCTGAAAGTGATGGCGATGCTTAAACCCATTTACACCCAAACACAGTCTTTCAGCAGATACATGGAATTTATTTTATTTCAGGTCAGTCTACAGACAGGAATTTGCCCCAGGGAAAAATACTTTCTATTTGAAACTACTGGGAAAGTTGCTGAAGTGATCTCAAAATGTGAACACACACAAGTATTTGAAGTAAGTAAATGGTGTTCTTACCTTATTCTGTAAGTTATTCAAAAGATAATGTTGTTTTTACTTTATTAGTGATTTCAACACTATAATACAAAATTTTACGTTATGGTTACCTTACCTGATAAAAGTAGAGATGAGCGCCGGAAATTTTTCGGGTTTTGTGTTTTGGTTTTGGGTTCGGTTCCGCGGCCGTGTTTTGGGTTCGACCGCGTTTTGGCAAAACCTCACCGAATTTTTTTTGGCGGATTCGGGTGTGTTTTGGATTCGGGTGTTTTTTTCAAAAAACCCTAAAAAAACAGCTTAAATCATAGAATTTGGGGGTCATTTTGATCCCAAAGTATTATTAACCTCAAAAACCATAATTTACACTCATTTTCAGTCTATTCTGAATACCTCACACCTCACAATAGTATTTTTAGTCCTAAAATTTGCACCGAGGTCGCTGTGTGAGTAAGATAAGCGACCCTAGTGGCCGACACAAACACCGGGCCCATCTAGGAGTGGCACTGCAGTGTCACGCAGGATGTCCCTTCCAAAAAACCCTCCCCAAACAGCACATGACGCAAAGAAAAAAAGAGGCGCAATGAGGTAGCTGACTGTGTGAGTAAGATAAGCGACCCTAGTGGCCGACACAAACACCGGGCCCATCTAGGAGTGGCACTGCAGTGTCACGCAGGATGTCCCTTCCAAAAAACCCTCCCCAAACAGCACATGACGCAAAGAAAAAAAGAGGCGCAATGAGGTAGCTGACTGTGTGAGTAAGATAAGCGACCCTAGTGGCCGACACAAACACCGGGCCCATCTAGGAGTGGCACTGCAGTGTCACGCAGGATGTCCCTTCCAAAAAACCCTCCCCAAACAGCACATGACGCAAAGAAAAAAAGAGGCGCAATGAGGTAGCTGACTGTGTGAGTAAGATAAGCGACCCTAGTGGCCGACACAAACACCGGGCCCATCTAGGAGTGGCACTGCAGTGTCACGCAGGATGTCCCTTCCAAAAAACCCTCCCCAAACAGCACATGACGCAAAGAAAAAAAGAGGCGCAATGAGGTAGCTGACTGTGTGAGTAAGATAAGCGACCCTAGTGGCCGACACAAACACCGGGCCCATCTAGGAGTGGCACTGCAGTGTCACGCAGGATGTCCCTTCCAAAAAACCCTCCCCAAACAGCACATGACGCAAAGAAAAAAAGAGGCGCAATGAGGTAGCTGACTGTGTGAGTAAGATAAGCGACCCTAGTGGCCGACACAAACACCGGGCCCATCTAGGAGTGGCACTGCAGTGTCACGCAGGATGGCCCTTCCAAAAAACCCTCCCCAAACAGCACATGACGCAAAGAAAAAAAGAGGCGCAATGAGGTAGCTGACTGTGTGAGTAAGATAAGCGACCCTAGTGGCCGACACAAACACCGGGCCCATCTAGGAGTGGCACTGCAGTGTCACGCAGGATGGCCCTTCCAAAAAACCCTCCCCAAACAGCACATGACGCAAAGAAAAATAAAAGAAAAAAGAGGTGCAAGATGGAATTGTCCTTGGGCCCTCCCACCCACCCTTATGTTGTATAAACAGGACATGCACACTTTAACCAACCCATCATTTCAGTGACAGGGTCTGCCACACGACTGTGACTGATATGACGGGTTGGTTTGGACCCCCCCCAAAAAAGAAGCAATTAATCTCTCCTTGCACAAACTGGCTCTACAGAGGCAAGATGTCCACCTCATCATCATCCTCCGATATATCACCGTGTACATCCCCCTCCTCACAGATTATCAATTCGTCCCCACTGGAATCCACCATCTCAGCTCCCTGTGTACTTTGTGGAGGCAATTGCTGCTGGTCAATGTCTCCGCGGAGGAATTGATTATAATTCATTTTAATGAACATCATCTTCTCCACATTTTCTGGATGTAACCTCGTACGCCGATTGCTGACAAGGTGAGCGGCGGCACTAAACACTCTTTCGGAGTACACACTTGTGGGAGGGCAACTTAGGTAGAATAAAGCCAGTTTGTGCAAGGGCCTCCAAATTGCCTCTTTTTCCTGCCAGTATAAGTACGGACTGTGTGACGTGCCTACTTGGATGCGGTCACTCATATAATCCTCCACCATTCTTTCAATGTTGAGAGAATCATATGCAGTGACAGTAGACGACATGTCCGTAATCGTTGTCAGGTCCTTCAGTCCGGACCAGATGTCAGTATCAGCAGTCGCTCCAGACTGCCCTGCATCACCGCCAGCGGGTGGGCTCGGAATTCTGAGCCTTTTCCTCGCACCCCCAGTTGCGGGAGAATGTGAAGGAGGAGATGTTGACAGGTCGCGTTCCGCTTGACTTGACAATTTTCTCACCAGCAGGTCTTTCAACCCCAGCAGACTTGTGTCTGCCGGAAAGAGAGATCCAATGTAGGCTTTAAATCTAGGATCGAGCATGGTGGCAAAAATGTAGTGCTCTGATTTCAACAGATTGACCACCCGTGAATCCTTGTTAAGCGAATTAAGGGCTCCATCCACAAGTCCCACATGCCTAGCGGAATCGCTCCGTGTTAGCTCCTCCTTCAATGTCTCCAGCTTCTTCTGCAAAAGCCTGATGAGGGGAATGACCTGACTCAGGCTGGCAGTGTCTGAACTGACTTCACGTGTGGCAAGTTCAAAGGGCATCAGAACCTTGCACAACGTTGAAATCATTCTCCACTGCGCTTGAGACAGGTGCATTCCACCTCCTATATCGTGCTCAATTGTATAGGCTTGAATGGCCTTTTGCTGCTCCTCCAACCTCTGAAGCATATAGAGGGTTGAATTCCACCTCGTTACCACTTCTTGCTTCAGATGATGGCAGGGCAGGTTCAGTAGTTTTTGGTGGTGCTCCAGTCTTCTGTACATGGTGCCTGTACGCCGAAAGTGTCCCGCAATTCTTCTGGCCACCGACAGCATCTCTTGCACGCCCCTGTCGTTTTTTAAAAAATTCTGCACCACCAAATTCAAGGTATGTGCAAAACATGGGACGTGCTGGAATTTGCCCATATTTAATGCACACACAATATTGCTGGCGTTGTCCGATGCCACAAATCCACAGGAGAGTCCAATTGGGGTAAGCCATTCCGCGATGATCTTCCTCAGTTGCCGTAAGAGGTTTTCAGCTGTGTGCGTATTCTGGAAACCGGTGATACAAAGCGTAGCCTGCCTAGGAAAGAGTTGGCGTTTGCGAGATGCTGCTACTGGTGCCGCCGCTGCTGTTCTTGCGGCGGGAGTCCATACATCTACCCAGTGGGCTGTCACAGTCATATAGTCCTGACCCTGCCCTGCTCCACTTGTCCACATGTCCGTGGTTAAGTGGACATTGGGTACAGCTGCATTTTTTAGGACACTGGTGACTCTTTTTCTGAGGTCTGTGTACATTTTCGGTATCGCCTGCCTAGAGAAATGGAACCTAGATGGTATTTGGTACCGGGGACACAGTACCTCCAACAAGTCTCTAGTTGGCTCTGCAGTAATGATGGATACCGGAACCACGTTTCTCACCACCCAGGATGCCAAGGCCTCAGTTATCCGCTTTGCTGTAGGATGACTGCTGTGATATTTCATCTTCATCGCAAAGGACTGTTGGACAGTCAATTGCTTGGTGGAAGTAGTAAAAGTGGTCTTACGACTTCCCCTCTGGGATGACCATCGACTCCCAGCAGCAACAACAGCAGCGCCAGCAGCAGTAGGCGTTACACGCAAGGATGCATCGGAGGAATCCCAGGCAGGAGAGGAATCGTCAGAATTGCCAGTGACATGGCCTGCAGGACTATTGGCATTCCTGGGGAAGGAGGAAATTGACACTGAGGGAGTTGGTGGGGTGGTTTGCGTGAGCTTGGTTACAAGAGGAAGGGATTTACTGGTCAGTGGACTGCTTCCGCTGTCACCCAAAGTTTTTGAACTTGTCACTGACTTATTATGAATGCGCTGCAGGTGACGTATAAGGGAGGATGTTCCGAGGTGGTTAACGTCCTTACCCCTACTTATTACAGCTTGACAAAGGCAACACACGGCTTGACACCTGTTGTCCGCATTTCTGTTGAAATACTTCCACACCGAAGAGCTGATTTTTTTGGTATTTTCACCAGGCATGTCAACGGCCATATTCCTCCCACGGACAACAGGTGTCTCCCCGGGTGCCTGACTTAAACAAACCACCTCACCATCAGAATCTTCCTGGTCAATTTCCTCCCCAGCGCCAGCAACACCCATATCCTCCTCATCCTGGTGTACTTCAACACTGACATCTTCAATCTGACTATCAGGAACTGGACTGCGGGTGCTCCTTCCAGCACTTGCAGGGGGCGTGCAAATGGTGGAAGGCGCATGCTCTTCACGTCCAGTGTTGGGAAGGTCAGGCATCGCAACCGACACAATTGGACTCTCCTTGTGGATTTGGGATTTCGAAGAACGCACAGTTCTTTGCGGTGCTACTGCTTTTGCCAGCTTGAGTCTTTTCATTTTTCTAGCGAGAGGCTGAGTGCCTCCATCCTCATGTGAAGCTGAACCACTAGCCATGAACATAGGCCAGGGCCTCAGCCGTTCCTTGCCACTCTGTGTGGTAAATGGCATATTGGCAAGTTTACGCTTCTCCTCCGACAATTTTATTTTAGGTTTTGGAGTCCTTTTTTTACTGATATTTGGTGTTTTGGATTTGACATGCTCTGTACTATGACATTGGGCATCGGCCTTGGCAGACGACGTTGCTGGCATTTCATCGTCTCGGCCATGACTAGTGGCAGCAGCTTCAGCACGAGGTGGAAGTGGATCTTGATCTTTCCCTAATTTTGGAACCTCAACATTTTTGTTCTCCATATTTTAATAGGCACAACTAAAAGGCACCTCAGGTAAACAATGGAGATGGATGGATACTAGTATACAATTATGGATGGACTGCCGAGTGCCGACACAGAGGTAGCTACAGCCGTGGACTATTGTACTGTACTGTGTCTGCTGCTAATATAGACTGGATGATAATGAGATGTAGTATGTATGTATAAAGAAGAAAGAAAAAAAAACCACGGGAAGGTGGTATACAATTATGGACGGACTGCCGAGTGCCGACACAGAGGTAGCTACAGCCGTGGACTACCGTACTGTGTCTGCTGCTAATATAGACTGGTTGATAATGAGATGTAGTATGTATGTATAAAGAAGAAAGAAAAAAAAACCACGGGTAGGTGGTATACAATTATGGATGGACTGCCGAGTGCCGACACAGAGGTAGCTACAGCCGTGGACTACCGTACTGTGTCTGCTGCTAATATAGACTGGTTGATAAAGAGATGTAGTATGTATGTATAAAGAAGAAAGAAAAAAAAACCACGGGTAGGTGGTATACAATTATGGACGGACTGCCGAGTGCCGACACAGAGGTAGCTACAGCCGTGGACTACCGTACTGTGTCTGCTGCTAATATAGACTGGTTGATAAAGAGATGTAGTATGTATGTATAAAGAAGAAAGAAAAAAAAACCACTGGTAGGTGGTATACAATTATGGACGGACTGCCGAGTGCCGACACAGAGGTAGCTACAGCCGTGGACTACCGTACTGTACTGTGTCTGCTGCTAATATAGACTGGATGATAATGAGATGTAGTATGTATGTATAAAGAAGAAAGAAAAAAAAACCACGGGTAGGTGGTATACAATTATGGATGGACTGCCGAGTGCCGACACAGAGGTAGCTACAGCCGTGGACTACCGTACTGTGTCTGCTGCTAATATAGACTGGTTGATAAAGAGATGTAGTATGTATGTATAAAGAAGAAAGAAAAAAAAACCACGGGTAGGTGGTATACAATTATGGACGGACTGCCGAGTGCCGACACAGAGGTAGCTACAGCCGTGGACTACCGTACTGTGTCTGCTGCTAATATAGACTGGTTGATAAAGAGATGTAGTATGTATGTATAAAGAAGAAAGGAAAAAAACCCACGGGTAGGTGGTATACAATTATGGATGGACTGCCGAGTGCCGACACAGAGGTAGCTACAGCCGTGGACTACCGTACTGTGTCTGCTGCTAATATAGACTGGTTGATAAAGAGATGTAGTATGTATGTATAAAGAAGAAAGAAAAAAAAACCACGGGTAGGTGGTATACAATTATGGATGGACTGCCGAGTGCCGACACAGAGGTAGCTACAGCCGTGGACTACCGTACTGTACTGTGTCTGCTGCTAATATAGACTGGATGATAATGAGATGTAGTATGTATAAAGAAGAAAGAAAAAAAAACCACGGGTAGGTGGTATACAATTATGGATGGACTGCCGAGTGCCGACACAGAGGTAGCTACAGCCGTGGACTACCGTACTGTGTCTGCTGCTAATATAGACTGGTTGATAATGAGATGTAGTATGTATAAAGAAGAAAGAAAAAAAAAAACACGGGTAGGTGGTATACAATTATGGACGGACTGCCGAGTGCCGACACAGAGGTAGCTACAGCCGTGGACTACCGTACTGTACTGTGTCTGCTGCTAATATAGACTGGATGATAATGAGATGTAGTATGTATAAAGAAGAAAGAAAAAAAAAACCACGGGTAGGTGGTATACAATTATGGATGGACTGCCGAGTGCCGACACAGAGGTAGCTACAGCCGTGAACTACCGTACTGTGTCTGCTGCGACTGGATGATAAATAATGATATAAAAAATATATATATATCACTACTGCAGCCGGACAGGTATATATTATATAATGACGGACCTGCTGGACACTGTCTGTCAGCAGAATGAGTTTTTTATTTTATAGAATAAAAAAACACCACACAAGTCACACGACGTGTGTTTAACTTTTACAGGCAGACATTCACAATACAATATAGTATACTATATACTGGTGGTCAGGTCACTGGTCAGTCACACTGGCAGTGGCACTCCTGCAGAAAAAAAGTGTGCACTGTTTAATTTTAATATGTACTCCTGGCTCCTGCTATAACCTAACTGCTCCCCAGTCTCCCCCACAATTAAGCTGTGTGAGCACAGTCAGATATTATACATAGATGATGCAGCAGCACACTGGGCTGAGCACAGATATGGTATGTGACTGAGTCACTGTGTATCGTTTTTTCAGGCAGAGAACGGATTATATTAAATAATATAAAACTGCACTGGTGGTCACTGGTCAGTCACTAGTATAACTAACTAATACTATCAGCAAAATTCTGCACTCTCTGTCTGAGTACTCCTCCTAAGCTCCAGTAAATAAAGTGTCACTGTCTCACTCTGTCACTAGTATAACTAACTAATACTATCAGCAAAATTCTGCACTCTCTGTCTGAGTACTCCTCCTAAGCTCCAGTAAATGAAGTGTCACTGTCTCACTCTCACTCTCCTATCTATTTCTTCTCTAAACGGAGAGGACGCCAGCCACGTCCTCTCACTATCAATCTCAATGCATGTGTAAAATGGCGGCGACGCGCGGCTCCTTATATAGAATCCGAGTCTCGCGATAGAATCCGAGCCTCGCGAGAATCCGACAGCGTCATGATGACGTTCGGGCGCGCTCGGGTTAACCGAGCAAGGCGGGAAGATCCGAGTCGCTCGGATCCGTGTAAAAAAAGCTGAAGTTCGGGCGGGTTCGGATTCCGAGGAACCGAACCCGCTCATCACTAGATAAAAGGCAGTAGAGCCTTGAAACATCGTAAGATGTTGTAACCTATTTTTGAGCACGTTTTGCACATTTGTATCATGAAGTTTTGAATACAAGCTTTCTCATCACAAGTCCGTAGAGTGCTGCCTCAGCGGAATCCAAGCGCGGGGGGGGGGGGGGGCGAGTGCAGCAAGCCCCTTGCAAGCTCGTTGCACTCGCCACGCTGCGGGCTCGGTGGCGACATTCTGTTTCCACTCTATGGGTGTCATGGACACCCGCGAGTGGCAATAGTACCTGTTGGTCGGCATGCCGACCGTCGGGATGGTGAGGGGGCGGGATGTTGGGGGAGGTCACGTGCATCGTTTTTCCTGTTTTACAGTATGTGTCTTAATGTAATAATAGTGTACCACGTACTTGCGATTAGTATTTTTACTGACCACTCAATACTCGCCACTACATCACTGACCCCTCCACTGGCGTATCTATAATGGGTGCAGTGCACATGGGCCCCTAAGTCCAGAGGGGGTCCCCACCACCGCACAAGCTGCACCCATCTTTTTAATTCGTACCCCACCAGAGTCCCGCACCAACGTCAGCAGCGCTGTGGGATCACCGTGAAAATGGTGCAGCAGACATTTTCACAGTTCTCTGTGCATGCGCAGTAGAGAAATCACTAGGAAAATGCCCGATGTGCCATTTTCTTGGTGATCTGCGCATGCACAGTAGAGTCTGAATCCTCTAGTGCTCAGACTTTCTAGCACTGCCAGCAGAGAGGAGGAGGCAGCACATGGGCCTCCTCCTCTCTTAAAGTGCACCCGGACCCCTCTATATTCTACACTACATCACTGATCCCTCTATACCCTACATTACATCATTGACCCCTCTATTCCCTACATTACATCACTAACCCCTCAATACCCGCCACAACATTATACCCTTCTATACCCTACACTACATTACTGACTCCTCTATACCATACACTACATCACTGACCCCTCTATACCCTATATTACATCACTGACCCATCTATACCCTACACTACATCATTGACCCCCTCTATACCCTGCATCACATCACTAACCCCTCTATACCCGCCACAATATTATACCCTTCTATACCCTACACTACATTACTGACTCCTCTATACCATACACTACATCACTGACCCCTCTATTCCCTACATTACATCATTGACCCCTCCATACCCTACACTACATCACTGACCCCTCTATACTAAACCGAACATCATTGACCCGATCTATATCTGCCACTACATTATTTATTTACAGTTTCTTATATAGTGCAGCATATTCCATTGCGCTTTACAATTGGAAACAAAATTGATAAGACAAACTGGGTAATAACAGACGGACATAGACGTAGGAAGGTACACAAAAAAGAAGTGAAGGAATAACTTAGTGCGCAAAGGAGCAGCTGGACAATTACACTCTCTCAGAAGACTCCCAAAACCTTCACCACAAGTGATCACAAAATACAAATTGAAAGAGGACTTATCCTGCGCTCCACAATGTAGTCACAATTCAAGCGGTTCCAGAGTTTTTTTAAAGACTCGTGGGTATGACATAAAATGGAAAGAGGAGATGCGCATATTGGCCCTCATTCCGAGTTGTTCGCTCGGTATTTTTCATCGCATCGCAGTGAAAATCCGCTTAGTACGCATGCGCAATGTTCGCACTGCGACTGCGCCAAGTAACTTTACTATGAAGAAAGTAATTTTACTCACGGCTTTTTCATCGCTCCGGCGATCGTAATGTGATTGACAGGAAATGGGTGTTACTGGGCGGAAACACGGCGTTTCAGGGGCGTGTGGCTGAAAACGCTACCGTTTCCGGAAAAAACGCAGGAGTGGCCGGGGAAACGGTGGGAGTGCCTGGGCGAACGCTGGGTGTGTTTGTGATGTCAACCAGGAACGACAAGCACTGAAATGATCGCACAGGCAGAGTAAGTCTGAAGCTACTCTGAAACTGCTAAGTAGTTAGTAATCGCAATATTGCGAATACATCGGTCGCAATTTTAAGAAGCTAAGATTCACTCCCAGTAGGCGGCGGCTTAGCGTGTGTAACTCTGCTAAATTCGCCTTGCGACCGATCAACTCGGAATGAGGGCCATAGTAAAGTACAGTTTTAATACGGCACACAAAACATGATAAAATACATGTAAATGGAAATAAATAGCAGCATATTTTATAGGGTGTAGTACTGGTGACCGGCGGTCTCCTGACCGCCGGTCACCTTACCGACGCCCGGGATCCCGGCGGGGAGGGGCGAGTGCAGC
The DNA here is from genome assembly GCF_028390025.1 of Pseudophryne corroboree. NCBI lineage: Eukaryota > Metazoa > Chordata > Amphibia > Anura > Myobatrachidae > Pseudophryne > Pseudophryne corroboree. Next base: position 263,141,825 of record NC_086447.1, on the reverse strand, counting down.
AAGCCCCTTGCGGGCTCCCTGCGCTCGCCACGCCACGGGTTCTATTCCCACTCTATGGGTGTCGTGGACACCCTCGAGTGGAAATAGTCCCTGTTGGTCGGCATGCCGACCATCGGGATAGTGAGCCGTCGGGCTCACGGAGGAGGTCATGTGACTGTCGGTCAGCTGACCGGCGGTCACATGAATACCACCCTATTTTATACACAGGACTTCCAATGAAAAAGGTGCAGAGGATAATTACCAAATTGAATAGAACTGTAAATAAACAGTTCTAAACCAGCATGCGGGTTTTTTTGGTATAGGGAATCCCGGAAATCCCTTGTCCACGCTATACTGGAACAGTAAGTCTACTGGCATTTTTCAAACGGGGGTCCTGTGTCCACCGACGCATTTCTACTTGCTGGGGTCTTTTTCAAGGTGCATCACCTCTTTCAATATTATGTCATACCCACTAGTCTTTAAAAAAAACTCTGGAACCACTTGAATTGTGACTACATTGTTTAAAATACTTTAAATTTGTATTTTGTGATCAATAGAGGTAGGAAGGCCCTGCTCACAAGCTTACAATCTATAGGCAAATAGGAAGGATACAGAAGGGTAGTCACTATTTATCGCATAGCGGTCCCACCAGATTGCAAAAGACTGTCCTGATGGGATGTACTTAGATATGAATGTTCTGCAGGTTATGTGGGCAATTCAGGAATTTTATAGGCTTACCTGAAGAGGTGAGTTTTTAGGGAACGCTTGAAAGTTTGGAAGCTAAAGGAGAGTGTTATCGAACGTGGGAGGGAATTCCATAGAGTGGGTGCTGCCCGGAGAAAGTCCTGCAATTGTGAATGGGAGCGAGTAATCAGTGCAGATGAGAGATGCAGATCTTGTGCAGAGCGAAAAGGCCGAGTTGGGAGATATTTTGAGATAAGCGAGTAATAAATAAGATTTATGTTGGTGTAGTTTGGTTAATAGCTTTATATGTGTCACGCAAGGCGGGTGTTGGGAATCCGACAACTGAGGTTGGGCTTTGGAGACTGGTGCCTGAGGAGGGTAAAAAGCGAGGAGGCTGAATTTAGTTCCTTCTCATGTGATGGGGAGTACAAGGAAAGACTTAAGACAAAGAGGAAGATATAATTATGTGGTTTAATGGAATATTAATATTTCACAAAGACTGGGGTTATCCAATAGCAGAACTTAAGAATGATGTTGATGAAACTGAAGACCACTGATTAAAGAACTGAAGACTGTGGCTTGTGACTTTAAGATGAGGCTGCAGAATGCTGAATGAAAAATTGAAGACTGTGGCTTGTGACTTTAAGATGAGGCTGAAGAATGCTGAATGAGGAACTGAAGACTGTGGCTGTGACTTTAATACAAGGCTAAAGAATGCTGAATGAAGAACTGAAGACTGAAGCTGTGACTTTAAGACAAGACTGAAGAATACTGAACACTTTCCAGATCCCCTCTACAGTCAGGGATCCCGAGGTTGCCCCGGAGATGGGCTGTTGGCAACAGGCAGCGGCAGCGAAGGGGTAACCACTGGGCAATAGCGGACGAGAACAGGATACTGGGGGTCATTCCGAGTTGATCGCTCGCTAGCTAATTTTAGCAGCCGTGCAAATGCTATGCCGCCACCCACTGGGGAGTGTATTTTAGCTTAGCAGAAGTGCGAACGCTTGTGCAGCCGAGCTCTGCAAAAACAGTTTGTGCAGTTTCTGAGTAGCGCTGAACCTACTCAGCGCTTGCGATCACTTCAGCCTATTCGTGTCCGGATTTGACGTCATACACCTGTCCAGCCACTCCTGCGTTTTTTCAGACATGCCTATGTTTTTGCAAACACTCCCTGAAAACGGTCAGTTGACACCCAGAAACGCCCCCATCCTGTCAATCTTCTTGCGGCCATCAGTGTGACTGAAAACTTTGCTAAAACCTGTGCACAACCACAACGGGCTTTGTACTGTACGACGTGCATGCGCATTGCGGGCCCTACATACAGTGCGGGCCAATTTTTAGCCTGATCGCAGCGCTGCGAACAACGGCAGCTAGCGATCAATGAATGACCCCCACTAGGCGTAACTTTGGAGCTCAGAGCTAAGCACCTTTAACTGTGAAAGTAACTTGAAGCACTGGCACCATCACTCTAAACTAGCCCCTTTTATAAAGGAAGACTGACACAGATTGTATGAACACAGAGAGTGAACACAATTGACCTGACTTTGGTCTCCAACATGGCAGTCCCCATACACTGTGGACATGCCTGCACTCAACAGTCAGCACACTGGGCACCGGACAATGAACTCTGGCAACGGAGCACTACACCAGGGATTCACCGCAGCAGCTTCCTACTGCTGCATCCTGATTACCCAGACCCTGGCCTTCGGCTCCTGGATGCCGCATATTCTGCCCGGCGCCACCGCTGCTGCAGCCCTCCATTGCCGCAGACCCGTCAGCCAACGAGACGGCGAACCCCACAGGTAAGACTCCGGAGTGTGACAATATGTGAGTACAAGTATTTTATATTGAATACAGTAGAATATGGACAACCAATGGAGGGACTAACAGAGAGGTTCAGCAAACAATGAATGTTTTGCTAGGAAGATTAGCCTTGCAGCTGCATTCAGAATGGATTGTAGTGGTGAGAGTCTTTTCTTGGGAAGTCAAGTAAGGAGACTATTGCAATAATCAATGCGGGAGATAATGAGTACATGGATTGGCGTTTTTGCAGTGTCTTGTGTAAGATAGGGTCATATTTTGGATATGTGTTTTTAGATGGTGGAGCAAAGGACAGTTCAAAGTCAAGGATGACACCTAGGCAGCAAGCTTGTGTGGTAGGGTAGATTGTCAAGATGTCGACAGTTATGGAGATATAAGGATGGTAACTACTCTTGGCTGGTGGAAATATAATTAATTCTGTTTTGGAAATGTTGAGTTTGAGGTGGTGAGATGACATACAAGATGAGACGGTGATAAATCTGGGGAGGATAGATAGATTTGAGTATCATCAGCGTACAAATGATACTGAAATCCGAAGGAGCTTATTAGTGTACCAAGAGATGAGGTATAGATTGAGAAAAGCAGAGGACCTAAGTCTGAGCCTTGCAGTACTCTGACTGATAGAGGTAGCGAAGAGGAGGTGGAATCAGAGAAGCAACCACTGAAAGAGTGATTATATAAATAGGATGAGAACCAAGAAAGGACCGTGTCCTGGAGACCTAGGGATTGTAGTGTTTGTATGAGAAGAGAGTTGTCAACAGTGTCAAACGTAGCAGAGAGATCTAGAAGACTAAGAAGTGAGTAATGGCCTTTCGATCTAGCAGTGACCAGATCATTACCCAGTCAGTGCTGTCTCTGCGGAGTGTTGGGAATGAAATCCTGACTGAAGTGGGTCCAATAAATTGTGAGAGTTAAGAAAGTGTGTGAGGCAAGTATAAGCAAGTCTCTCAAGTAGCTTGGAGAGGCATGGGAGCTGAGAAATGGGATGGCAGCTAGAGAGTGAGTTTGGGTCAGAATTGTGTTTTTTCAGAATGGGAGTAATCATGCATGCTTGAACAGAAAAGGATAGATACAGTTGAGCGAGAGAGAGAGAGAGAGAGAGAGAGAGAGAGAGATTACAGATTTTAGTTAAGGTAGGGATAAGCACAGGAGACCGTGATTTAAATGTATTAAAAAGTCGCTTGGCGTTGGTGACATGAGAACAGATGACAGATTGGAAATATGTTTGTTTGGCAGTGTCCAGGGCATTACAATAGGAGTTGTAGGTGGACTTAAATGTGAGGAATTCACTTGTATTCAGAGATTTACGCAACTGACGTTCTACTTTACATGACAGTTTTTATAGGTGTCTTGTTGATTTAGGGGGTCATTCCGAGTTGTTCGCTCGGTAAAAATCTTCGCATCGCAGCGATTTTCCGCTTAATGCGCATGTGCAATGTCCGCACTGCGACTGCGCCAAGTAAATTTGTTATGCAGTTAGGATTTTTACTCACGGCTTTTTCATCGTTCTGGCGATCGTAATGTGATTGACAGGAAATGGGTGTTACTGGGCGGAAACAGGCCGTTTTATGGGCGTGTGGGAAAAAATGCTACCATTTCCGGAAAAAACGCAGGAGTGGCCGGAGAAACGGAGGAGTGTCTGGACGAACGCTGGGTGTGTTTGTGACGTCAAACCAGGAACGACAAGCTGTGAAATGATCGCAGATGCCGAGTAAGTCTGGAGCTACTCAGAAACTGCTACGAGGTGTGTAATCGCAATATTGCGAATACTTCGTTCGCAATTTTAAGATGCTAAGATTCACTCCCAGTAGGCGGCGGCTTAGCATGAGCAAATCTGATAAAATCCGCTTGCGAGTGAACAACTCGGAATGACCCCCCTTAGAGTGCCACTTTTTGCATCTAAGCCTACGTGGAGTGTGATGGGTAGCTGGAGTCACTTCATCAATGGGCTCTCTCTAGAGTCTGGTTCAAGTGGTATACAGCAGTCTCAGGAGAGGTAAATGTAGAAATTGGTGAGAGCAGTTCTTGCTGAGAGGTGGAAGTTGTTGACAATTAATAGTGTTAGTATTTGTGCAGGCTAGTAGAGGCTTGTTTGATTTTAGTGTCAAAGAGTTTGAAGTAATGGAAGATATTGAGAAGATGATAAGATTGTGATCAGAGAGATGGAAAGGAATGTTAATAAAATCAGAAACTGAGCATAGCCTGGTTAATACAATATCAAGGCAGTGGCCCTCCTGATGAGTAGAGGAGTCAGACCATTGGGTGAGGCCGAGAGAGGAGATTAGAAAGCAGAGTTTGGAAGAATGAAGATATTGTGGACTGTCAATAGCGATGTTGAAATCACCCATGATGATGGTGGATATGTCAGAGGATAAGAAGTGTGGGAGCCAGTAAGAAAAATCTTCTAGAAATTGTTGTTTGGGTTGGCCAGGTGGGCAATAGATAGCTGTAACATGCAGAGAGAAATGGGTGAAAATCCTGATAGAATTAACTTCAAATTATGTAAATGTGAGTGATGTAACCAGTGGTAGAACAGTGTATGTGAAAAATTTGGTCAGTAATATTTCAACCCCATCTCCTTCACTGTTACTAGGCCAGGAGGTGTGTATGAAGTGGAGACCACTGTGTGACAGTGCTGCAGGGGAGGCTCTGTCTGATTGCATGAGCCGTGTTTTTGTTAATAGCCAGGAGGTTGAAGTTTTCAGAGATGAAGACGTCATGGATGGATGTTATTTTGTTATAAACAGAATGTGCATTCAATAAGGCACATTTTATTGACTTGGAGGATGATGGGAGACATGATATTTATGAGGTTAGATGGATTTATCTATATTGTTTTGAATCAGCTGAGTGTGAGTGGGACATGTGGTTGGGGCCTGGATTTGGTGATTACTGACCCCTCTATACATTACACTATATCACTTACCTCTCTATACTAAACAGTACATCAATTACCCCTCTATACCCGATACTACATTACTGACCCCTCTATCAGCTACACTACACTGTAAAACACCCCTATTCTACCTCTCCGCACTACATCAGAGAGAGAGAGAGAGAGAAATACTGCAAAATAATTGACAGCTGACCATAATGTGGTACCTAAGATATCTAAAAGCTGCTTGTTTAATGCTTTAATTAAACACACCTATATCAGCTGATTGAGCACAACTTGTGAGTGCCACTTTCTGAATTGACAGAGCATTGTTACAGGTACAGTATGTACGTTTTTTTACTGTGGTGTACACACACATTTGCACATGCATGGGTCTTAACAGCAAAGCAAATAACCACAAACATCAATACTAGCCAATTACATTGCCATTATCTGTTGCTACACTTATGCATATGCATTAGATGTTTATGTTAATATTTAGACTTGTTTGATTTCAGTGTCATACACCAATGAGATTTCTCATTATTGCACTGACAAACATGGCATGTGCACTATATTACCTCCAAAAAGTTTGAAATTTCATGTTTCCTGTAAGTTTATCATGTTTACTAATTATAATTATGTGATGGCATAATGTAGCTGTTTCGTTATACAGTACATTCTTTTTCATCAAGGTTTGCCTTATGTATTTATTAGTACTTTCTTAATTTTTTTACTTATTTTTATGAAATGTAGGACTTTATGGTTAATGTGGTTGTCTCCATTTTTAAAAGGCATTGTCATCCCCGACAACACAACATAACACTACAACAACTTTGCCAGCCCAGGGAGCATTTTTACAGGTCACATGGAACTCTCTATGTCAGATGCAGAAGTGATACGCTGCTTTGGGTTACCACCTCATGTCATCATGGACAAGCTGTATATTGTGCAGACTGTCCTACAGCCCGTGATCTGCCTCTGCCCTGCAATATCACTGCTGATTAAACTGCTGGCCTTGTTTCTGTGCTTCTCTGTCTTCCCAGTCCAAAGTGTCTGTCACGGCAGGAATGTCCCAGACTATTTTTAGTAGAGCAGTACCGTAACAAGACTCAAATGCGCCCTATGCCATCTCCACTCTCTGAGTGGACAACAACAAGACCTTGCACTCATGACATCATTATGATGTCAAGAGGGAGCGTGGCCGCTAGCACCGATAAGTGCAGCACTGACTGGAGCATCCTAATGATTGTTCGTTCAGTTGTACAGACTACAGAGATGCTGCAGCTGCGATCCTGGCTGCGCAGTGCGGTTCCAGGCACGCTGCTAGCCAGAAGCAGGGGCTGTGACGGTGCTGCCCCCAGGACTTTTTGCTGTGTGCAACAATAGTCACAAATGCCTAGTTATGGCCCTGCAGTACTAAGAACTTTGGGTATTCCTGTTGTATATCAATTAGTTTATTCACCTTACATTGGAGAAGGAACTCCTGTTGCCCATAAAACTTCAGTTTCAATACTTGCTGGTTTTCCACACATTATAGGGGCGGTGGATGGGACTTATGTAGCTGTGGTACTATCATAAAGAAATTAGTCCAGGTTTAGGAATAGGAAACATTTCCATTACCTCAATGTAGAAGACATGTGATGCATCGCTCCTCATTCATAGCTCTGTTGCCAAATTCCCTGGGAGTGCCAATGAGTCCTTTGTGATGACTTAATCAGTCATATACAGTAGTACAAATTATTATTACAGAGGCAAGGCAGAGAAGAGTGGCTATTATGCAATAATGCTGATTGTCATGAAATGTGTGAACAAGCCTTTGGACATGTTACTGTTACTATATTACCGTTCCTACTGTATACAGCAATATAGTTGGCGCAATGCTCCATGTCTATGTATATTCTTTTCTCTAACGTCCTAGTGGATGCTGGGGACTCCGTAAGGACCATGGGGATAGACTGGCTCCGCAGGAGACATGGGCACTTTAAGAAATAATTTAGGTTCTGGTGTGCTCTGGCTCCTCCCTCTATGCCCCTCCTCCAGACCTCAGTTTGATACTGTGCCCAGAGCGAGCTGGGTGCTTTTCGGTGAGCTCTCCTGAGTTTGATGAGAGAAAGTATTTTGTTAGGTTTTTTATTTTCAGGGAGCTCTGCTGGCAACAGACTCCCTGCATCGTGGGACTGAGGGGAGAGAAGCAGCCCTACTCTCTGAAGATAGGTCCTGCTTCTTAGGCTACTGGACACCATTAGCTCCAGAGGGATCGTACGCAGGATCTCACCCTCGCCGTCCGATCCCAGAGCCACGCCGCCGTCCCCCTCGCAGAGCCGGAAGACAGAAGCCGGGTGAGTATGAGATGCAAGAAGACTTCGAAATCGGCGGCAGAAGATTCCGTTCTTCACTGAGGTAACGCACAGCACTGCAGCTGTGCGCCATTGCTCCCACACACCTCACATACTCCGGTCACTGTAAGGGTGCAGGGCGCAGGGGGGGGGGGGGGGGGGGGGCTGGGCAGCATTTGGACCTCTTTTTTGCAAAAGTAAACATATATACAGTTGAGCACTGTATATATGTATGAGCCCCCGCCAAGAAAATGTATATTTAAGCGGGACAGAAGCACGCCGTCGAGGGGGCGGGGTTTCTTCCTCAGCACTCACCAGCGCCATGTTTTTTCTCCACAGCACCGCTGAGAGGAAGCTCCCCGGTCTCTCCCCTGCTTATACCACGGTAGAAGAGAGGGTTTTAAAGAAGAGGGGGGGCACATAATTCGGCGCAGATAATAACAGCGCTACTGGGTAAACATTAAATTGCTGTGTTTTTTCCTGGGTCATATAGCGCTGGGGTGTGTGCTGGCATACTCTCTCTCTGTCTCTCCAAAGGGCCTTGTGGGGGAATTATCTTCAGATGAGCATTCCCTGAGTGTGTGGTGTGTCGGTACGTGTGTGTCGACATGTCTGAGGTAAAATGCTCTCCTAAGGAGGTGATGGAGCAAATGTGTGTGTGTGTGGTGTCTCCGTCGACAACGCCGACACCTGATTGGATATGTGAAATTAAGTGCTGAGGTAAATTTATTGCACAAAAGATTAGAGAACGGACAGGGAATCTGCCCATGTCTGTCCCTATGTTGCAGAGACATGCAGAGTCTCACAACGCTCACTATCCAAAATAATAGACACTGATATCGACACGAAGTCTGACTCCAGTGTCGACTACGATAATGCAAAGTTACAGCCAAAAGGGCAGGAAAGTATTCAATATATGATTATTGTAATGAAAGATGTTTTGCATATCACAGATGACTCATCTGTCCCTGACACAAGGGTACACATGTTTAAGGGGAAGAAAGCTGAGGTAAATTTTCCTCCTCTCATGAAGAAAAAGAGCGGGAATCTCCAGACAAGAAGCTGCAGCTTCCCACAAAGAATTCTCAGGGAGTATCCTTTCCCTACTAGGGCCAGGATACGATGGGAATCTTCCCCTAGGGTGGACAAAGCTTTTCACGTTTACCCAAAAGGTAGCGCTGACTTAACAGCTATCCTCAGGGATCCTGCAGATAGCATGCAGTAAAAGTAAAAGATGCTGTCTTTTATATATATATATATATATATATATATATATATATAAAAACATGCCCAAAGAGACATTAGTCTACTGGGTTCTAGAGTCATCGCTATGTCGATTTCTGCTAGACGTGTCCTGTGGAACATGCACAGGTGATGCCGACTAAAAGAGGCATATGCAAGGTTTACCTTACAAGGCTGAGGAATTGTGTGGAGAAGGGCTCTCGGACCTGGTCTCCACAGCTATAGCTGGTAATTCTGATCTTTTGCCTTATATTCCCGCACAGCCTAAGAAAGCACGACATTATCAAATGCAGTCCTTTCGATCACAAAGCAAGAAAGTTCGAGGTGCGTCCTTTCTTGCCAGAGGCAGGGGCAGGGGAAAGAAGCTGCACAACACAGCTAGTTCCCAGGAACAGAAGTCCTCCCCGGCCTCTACAAAATCCACCGCAGGTTGCTGGGGCTCCACAGATGGAACTAGGCCTGGTGGGGGCACGTCTTCGAAATTTCAGCCACAAGTGGGTTCACTCCCAGGTGGATCCCTGGGCAATAAAAATTGTGTCTCAGGGATACAAGCTGGAAGTCGAAGAGATGCCCCCTCACGATACCTCAAATCGGCCCGACCAGCTTCCCCCCACGAGAGGGAAATAGTGTTAACTGCAATTCACAAATTGTATCTTCAACAGGTGGTGGTCAAGGTTCCCCTCCTTCAACAGGGAAGGGGTTATTATTCGACCATGTTTGTAGTCCCGAAACCGGACGGTTCGGTCAGACCCATATTGAATTTAAAATCCCTGAACATATACCTGAAAAGGTTCAAGTTCAAGATGGAATCGCTGAGAGCGGTCATCGCAAGCCTGGAAGGGGGGGATTTTATGGTGTCTCTGGACATAAAGGATGCATACCTTCATGTCCCCATTTATCCACCTCATCAGGCGTATCTCAGATTTGTGGTACAGGATTGTCATTACCAATTTCAGACGTTGCCGTTTGGTCTCTCCACGGCACCGAGAATATTTACCAAGGTAATGGCGGAAATGATGGTACTCCTGAGGAAGCAAGGGGTCACAATTATCCCATTGTTACGGCAACACGGCTGGATTCTAAATATTCCAAAGTCGCAGTTGGTTCCTACGACTAGTCTGCCTTTCCTGGGCATGATTCTAGACACAGACCAGAAAAGGGTTTATCTCCCGATAAGAGAAAGCTCAGGAACTCATGACACTGGTTAGGATCCTATTAAAACCAAAACAGGTGTCAGTGCATCACTGCACTCGAGTCCTGGGAAAGATGGTGGCATCATAGAGGCCATTCCCTTCGGCAGGTTCCATGCGAGGACCTTTCAATGGGACTTACTGGACAAGTGGTCCGGATCACATCTTCAGATGCATCGGTTAATCACCCTATCCCCCAAGGCCAGGGTGTCTCTTCTGTGGTGGCTGCAGAGCGCTCACCTTCTAGAGGGCCACAGATTCGGCATTCAGGACTGGGTCCTGGTGACCACAGATGCAAGCCTCCGAGGGTGGGGAGCAGTCACACAGGGAAGAGATTTCCAAGGTCTGTGGTCAAGTCAAGAGACTTGCCTTCACTTTAACATCCTGGAACTAAGGGCCGTATACAATGCCCTGCGTCAAGCGGAGAACTTGCTTCGCGACCAACTGGTTCTGATTCAGTCAGACAACATCACCGCAGTGGCTCATGTAAACCGACAAGGCGGCACAAGGAGCAGAGTGGCGATGGCGGAAGCCACCAGAATTCTTCGCTGGGCGGAGAATCACGTAAGCGCACTGTCAGCAGTGTTCATCCCAGGAGTGGACAACTGGGAAGCAGACTTCCTCAGCAGACACGACCTCCACCCGGGAGAGTGGGGACTTCATCAGGAAGTCTTCGCACAGATTACAAGTCGGTGGGGACTGCCACAGGTGGACATGATGGCATCCCGCTTCAACAAAAAGCTACAGAGGTATTGCGCCAGGTCAAGAGACCCTCAGGCGATAGCTGTAGACGCCCTGGTGACACCGTGGGTGTTCCAGTCGGTCTATGTATTCCCTCCTCTTCCTCTCATACCCAAGGTGCTGAGGATAATAAGAAAAAGAGGAGTGAGAACAATACTCATTGTTCCAGATTGGCCACGAAGGATTTGGTATCCAGATCTGCAAGAAATGCTCACAGAGGACCCGTGGCCTCTTCCTCTAAGACGGGACTTGTTGCAACAGGGGCCCTGTCTGCTCCAAGACTTGCCGCGGCTGCGGTTGACGGCATGGCGGATCCTAGCAGAGAAAGGCATTCCGGATGAGGTCATCCCTACGCTGATAAAGGCTAGGAAGGACGTAACAGCTCAACATTATCACCGTATATGGTGAAAATATGTTTCTTGGTGTGAGGCCAGGAATGCCCCTGCGGAGGAATTCTAGCTGGACCGTTCCTTCACTTCCTACAGTCAGGAGTGAATTTGGGCCTAAAATTGGGTTCCATTAAGGTCCAGATTTCGGCCCTATCCATTTTCTTTCAAAAGGAGTTGACTTCTCTACCTGAAGCTCAGACGTTTGTAAAGGGAGTGCTGCATATTCAGCCCCTTTTGTGCCTCCAGTGGCACCTTGGGATCTTAACGTGGTGTTGAGTTTCCTGAAATCCCATTGGTTTGGACCACTCCAAATGGTGGAGTTGAAATATCTCACATGGAAGGTGGTCATGCTATTAGCCTTGGCTTCGGCTAGGCGTGTGTCAGAGTTGGCGGCTTTGTCACATAAAAGCCCCTATCTGGTTTTCCATGCGGATAGAGCAGAATTGCGGACCCGTCCATAATTTCTGCCGAAAGTGGTTTCATCCTTTCATATAAACCAACCTATTGTGGTGCCTGTGGCTACTACTGAATTGGAGGATTCCGAGTTGCTTGATGTGGTCAGGGCTTTGAAGGTTTATGTAGCCAGAACGGCTAGGGTCAGGAAAACAGAGTCTTTGTTTCTCCTGTATGCTTCCAACAAGCTTGGTGCTCCTGCTTCAAAGCAAACTATTGCTCGCTGGATCTGTTACACGATTCGGCAGGCTCATTCTGCGGCTGGATTGCCGCTGCCAAAATCAGTTAAGGCCCATTCCACTAGGAAGGTGGGCTCTTCTTGGGCGGATGCCCGAGGGGTCTCGGCATTACAGCTTTGCCGAGCGGCTACTTGGTCAGGTTCAAACACTTTTGCAAAGTTCTACAAGTTTGAGACCCTGGCTGAGGAGGACCTTGTGTTTGCTCAATCGGTGCTGCAGAGTCATCCGCACTCTCCCGCCCGTTTGGGAGCTTTGGTATAATCCCCATGGTCCTTACGGAGTCCCCAGCATCCACTAGGACGTTAGAGAAAATAAGATTTTACTTACCGGTAAATCTATTTCTCGTAGTCCGTAGTGGATGCTTGGCGCCCGTCCCAAGTGCGGACTTCTTCTGCAATGCTTGTATATAGTTATTGCTTCAATAAGGGTTATGTTATGGTTGCATCAGGGTTGGACCTGATGCTCTGTTGTTGTCATACTGTTGACTGGTTGTTATAAACTCATGTTATACGGTGTGATTGGTGTGGCTGGTATGAATCTTGCCCTGGATTACCAAAATCCTTTCCTTGTACTGTCAGCTCTTCTAGGCACAGTTTCTATAACTGAGGTCTGGAGGAGGGGCATAGAGGGAGGAGCCAGAGCACACCAGAACCTAAATTCTTTCTTAAAGTACCCATGTCTCCTGCGGAGCCCGTCTATCCCCATGGTCCTTACGGAGTCCCCAGCATCCACTACGGACTACGAGAAATAGATTTACCGGTAAGTAAAATCTTAATTTCAGTACGCATTTAATCTTTGCTGAATTATGTTGGTTGTAACATTTATCAACCAACAATTACGGAAAAATATTTGGTATAGGCGCTGGGCTTTAATGGTGATATTGCAACTTAATAGACTATATAGAAAAATTAGGTAAAAAATGATCCAGGCTGTCACTTTCCTAATAACTGAAACAAAATACATACTATATTGCAGCACTGTGAGATCAACATACAGTACATCTATGGATGCATAACATTAAATATTGGGGGCACATTTGACTGACTATGTGTGTGTGTGTGTGTGTGTGTGTGTGTGTGCGCGCGCGTGTGTGAAAAATTTCCAAAAAGAGCACCAATGTATTTCAATGTTTTCATTCAAAGATGATGGTTTATCATGAAAAAATATTTTGTACCTACAGTCCCCCATAACAGTTTTGATTGGCAAATAGATTTACACCGTTTGAACAGAAAACTCTGGTTGAAGGAATTTTTTCATGATAAACCATCATCTTTGTCCACGCATCCTACCACTAAATTCATTCAGACATGTTTGCAATCTTGTTTTGATCCTCCATCGACTTCTTGATGATTCCATGACACGTTACACAGCTGTTCCATCCAAAAGACACTTTAATCTATCAAGGGCACAATGGAATGCACTAAAACCTCTGAAAGAAGACAGAAGTATTACAATTAGACCGGCAGATAAAGGCAGCGGTATTGTCGTACTGAATTTGGAAGACTATCGACGGGAGATATTACGCCAATTAGCAGATCGATCAGTATACAAGAAACTGACATTTGATCCCACAGCAAAATATCAGAAAGAATTGGATCGTATCCTGCAAGAATCATTTAAATGTCATCTTATTGATCAACATCTACTGTCTGCACTTACTCAGTCAGAACCTATCACTCCGATACTTTACACCCTGGCCAAGATTCACAAGCGTCTAATAGATCCCCCAGGATGCCCCATCATTTCGGCGCGTGGAAGCCTATACCAGCCGATCTCCCAGTTTCTTGATATGCTTCTGCAACCATACATTGTTAAGCGTCCCACCTATTTGAAGGACACTACAAATTTTTTGAATCAAATAATATTAATTCTAATATTAATATATTTCTATCGTTCCTGATGATATGATTATGTGTGTGATGGACGTCGAAAGCCTTTACACATCTATCCCTCACTCTGATGGGTTAACTGCTATGGAAGAGTTCCTCAGAGAACATACAGATGATTTCAGCTTCGCTGTCGGACTATTTTTACAATTGCTTGACCTAATACTTACCAGGAATGATTTTTCTTTTGATGGCAATATTTATTTACAACAGTCTGGGTGTGCGATGGGGTCGGCTGTGGCACCTTCTTATGCGAACGTTTTCATGTTCAAACAAGAAGAATTAATGTTTTTTTTCTGGTCCGATTCAACATCACATTAAGCTATTCTGCCATTATATCGACGATCTGTTTATGTTGTGGGTAGGTAGACCTGATACCTTCATTACATTGATGCAAGAGATTAATTCACTCAACAATCCTATTAAATTTACCTATAAATGGAGCCGCGATATCATCTCTTTTTGGATGTTAAAATACAAGTGATCAACGGACAGACCTCTACATCGGTTTATAATAAAGAAACGTATCGAAATACTTACTATTGGCTAGCAGCCACCACCCTCCCCCGCTCAAAAATGGACTTGCCTACAATGCTGCGTGTGGCTTGAATCTGTAGTAATAGGAGTGATTTATCTTTGCAATTGGACACTGTAGTCAACAAGTTTCGTGATAGGTGCTATGGTTTAAAGAGACTCTTGCACACCAAAGCACGAGTAATGGCATTTGACAGGAATGAGCTTCTTCATCCCTCTACTGATAAATCCAAACTTGGGGTTCTCCCATGGACTACTACATTTGACGTTGCTAGTGCACTTATTCCGCAGGCAAGTAAAGCTCTCTGGCCCATCATATCTTCTGACAAAACACTGCCCTGTTTTAATGATGTACGGCCTATGGCCTGTTACAGGAGAGGCCGTAATTTACGGGACCATTTGGTCCATACGGACATTGTTGACATGAAACTGATTTATAAAAAACCTGGCTGCTTCAAATGTCCTAAATGCGAGACTTGTAACTTTCTTCTCACTGGCTCAGTATTCCACCATCCACATAATGACTGGTCCTTTAAGATATCCCATGGACTTTCGTGTCACTCACGGTTTGTAATATACATTATCATTTGCCCATGCAAGTTATATTATGTGAAAATGACCAAGCGCAAATTTAAAGAGTGTATGGCATTACATCGCTCTGCTATTAAGGCAGCACTATGTGGTAAACCAATGGACCAGCTGGTTGCTGTACATTTCAGAGATCAGAAGCACCCAATATCTTCAGTTACTTACATGATCAGTGACCAGAGACCCCTGTCGTATAGAGGAGGTGACCGCACAAAGGCACTATTACACCTGAAAGCATCTTGGATCTTCAGGCTTAATATAGTTACTCTATATGGACTTGAGGACCGGATCGCATGGAATTCGCTGATATAAAATGTTTAATTTAATTTTCTTTACATTTGTCAGACGGGACTTTAGGTCTTCATATATATTAGCCTCTATATCCTTTTGCATTATTAATTCCTCTGTGGTGCTAGTTCTGTGACATTTATATTTTTATATATAGTACATTCAGCATTTAATGTTCTGACTTGCATTAGTACATCCTGGTACTGTTGCTGTTTTGTATGCCCTTGCTAATTTTTAGTTTTTTAGCACCTTTATTGTTTTAGTTATTGATACACATATTCTTTCCTCTGTTCTCTGGCATGCGCCGGCAGCGGAGAGCAGCGTATGCGGTTGCTAAGCAACTGAACAATCACTGTGGTTATGACATCATCAGACAGCGACGCCGACGTGGTCACGCCATTTGCGCTCCCGGTCACGGCGCTGTCTGTTGGACCAGCGGATCATTCAGAGCACTTAGGGATATAAGGTAAGCCTGGTCTCTGTTTTCTTTATGTATGTTATTCCTGACAATGGGACTATGGGTCCTGAAACATTGAAATAAACTACCTGAACACGTAAAGCCTGCAATACAGTTCCATAGGTCTGGCACTCCGGTTAGTTATACTACCTGACCCGGTGCAATCACAGATAATGTCCATAGCTCCTCCATAGGTGCGGCACTCAGGGCACAACAAACATATTCACACAACTTGCTTGTCAATGTTTCAGTTTATACTTTATACAAAACTGTTTTGAAAACAGTTTTGTATAAACTGAAATATTGACAAGCAAGTTGTGTGAATTCGTTTGTTGTGCCCTGAGTGCCGCACCTATGGAGGAGCTATATAAAATATTAAATAAATTGCTGTTTGCTTGTGTAAACAAAATTACCAAGAACTTGCACGCAGCTAAGAGAGAGGCTGGACTATGCTATGAGACAGGCTTCTCAGAAAGACCAGAGACTTAACCAATCATAATGGACGTGCCCGAAGAGCTGACTATCGATGACAAATAAAAATTGGCACCTGTGACTTTAAGCAATGCTTTCTATTTGTTTCTTAGAATTTGGACTGACGTATGTGCCTCAAGCGAGTTTACAGAACCCTAGAATAATATAAATTTCTCTGACGTCCTAGTGGATGCTGGGAACTCCGTAAGGACCATGGGGAATAGACGGGCTCCGCAGGAGACTGGGCACTCTAAAAGAAAGATTAGGTACTATCTGGTGTGCACTGGCTCCTCCCACTATGACCCTCCTCCAGACCTCAGTTAGATTTCTGTGCCCGGCCGAGCTGGATGCACACTAGGGGCTCTCCTGAGCTCCTAGAAAGAAAGTTTATTTTAGGTTTTTTATTTTACAGTGAGACCTGCTGGCAACAGGCTCACTGCATCGAGGGACTAAGGGGAGAAGAAGTGAACCTACCTGCTTGCAGCTAGCTTGGGCTTCTTAGGCTACTGGACACCATTAGCTCCAGAGGGATCGACCGCATGGAACTGGCCTTGGTGTTCGTTCCCGGAGCCACGCCGCCGTCCCCCTTACAGAGCCAGAAGCAAGAAGAGGTCCGGAGAATCGGCGGCAGAAGACATCAGTCTTCACCAAGGTAGCGCACAGCACTGCAGCTGTGCGCCATTGCTCCTCATGCACACTTCACACTCCGGTCACTGAGGGTGCAGGGCGCTGGGGGGGGCGCCCTGAGCAACAATAAAAACACCTTGGCTGGCAAATATATCACAATATATAGCCCCAGAGGCTATATATGTGATAAATACCCCTGCCAGAATCCATAAAAAAGCGGGAGAAAAGTCTGCGAAAAAGGGGCGAAGCAATCTCCCTCAGCACACTGGCGCCATTTTCTCTTCACAGTGCAGCTGGAAGACAGCTCCCCAGGCTCACCCCTGTAGTTTGCAGGCTCAAAGGGTTAAAAAGAGAGGGGGGGCACTAAATTTAGGCGCAATATTGTATATACAAGCAGCTATTGGGAAAAATTCACTCAATATAGTGTTAATCCCTAAATTATATAGCGCTCTGGTGTGTGCTGGCATACTCTCTCTCTGTCTCCCCAAAGGGCTGTGTGGGGTCCTGTCCTCAGTCAGAGCATTCCCTGTGTGTGTGCGGTGTGTCGGTACGGCTGTGTCGACACGTTTGATGAGGAGGCTTATGTGATGGCAGAGCAGATGCCGATAAATGTGATGTCGCCCCCTGTGGGGCCGACACCAGAGTGGATGGATAGGTGGAAGGTATAAACCGACAGTGTCAACTCCTTACATAAAAGGCTGGATGACGTAACAGCTATGGGACAGCCGGCTTCTCAGCCCGCGCCTGCCCAGGCGTCTCAAAGGCCATCAGGGGCTCAAAAACGCCCGCTCCCTCAGATGGCAGACACAGATGTCGACACGGAGTCTGACTCCAGTGTCAACGGGGTTGAGACATATACACAATCCACTAGGAACATCCGTTACATGATCCCGGCAATAAAAAAATGTGTTACACATTTCTGACATTAACCCAAGTACCACTAAAAAAGGGTTTTATGTTTGGGGAGAAAAAGCAGGCAGTGTTTTGTTCCCCCATCAAATGAGTGAATGAAGTGTGAAAAAGCGTGGGTTCCCCCGATAAGAAACTGGTAATTTCTAAAAAGTTACTGATGGCGTACCCTTTCCCGCCAGAGGATAAGTTACGCTGGGAGATATCCCCTAGGGTGGATAAGGCGCTCACACGTTTGTCAAAAAAGGTGGCACTGCCGTCTTAGGATACGGCCACTTTGAAGGTACCTGCTGATAAAAAGCAGGAGGCTATCCTGAAGTCTGTATTTACACACTCAGGTACTAGACTGAGACCTGCAGATAGTGCTGCTGCAGCGTGGTCTGTAACCCTGTCAAACAGGGATACTATTTTGCGAACATAAGACGTCGTCTTATATATGAGGGATGCACAGAGGGATATTTTGCCGGCTGGCATCCAGAATTAATGCAATGTCCATTCTGTCAGGAGGGTATTAGAGACTCGACACTGGACAGGTGACTTTAAAAGGCACATAGAGCCTTATAAGGGTGAGGAATTGTTTGGGGATGGTCTCTGGGACCTCGTATCCACAGCAACAGCTGGGAAGAAAATTTTTTACCTCAGGTTTCCTCACAGCCTAAGAAAGCACTGTATTATCAGGTACAGTCCTTTCGGCTTCAGAAAAGCAAGCGGGACAAAGGCGCTTCCTTTCTGCACAGAGACGAGGGAAGAGGGAAAAAGCTGCACCAGTCAGCCAGTTCCCAGAATCAAAATTCTTCCCCCGCTTCCTCTGAGTCCACCGCATGACGCGGGGGCTCCACAGGCGTAGCCAGGTACGGTGGGGGGCCGCCTCAAAAATTTCAGCGATCAGTGGGCTCGCTCACAGGTGGATCCCTGGATCCTTCAAGTAGTATCTCAGGGGCACAAGCTGGAATTTGAGGCGCCTCCCCCCCGCCGTTTCCTCAAATCTGCCTTGCCGACAACTCCCTCAGGCAGGAAGGCTGTGCTAGAGGCAATTCACAAGCTGTATTCCCAGCAGGTGATAGTCAAGGTGCCCCTACTTCAACAAGGACGGGGTTACTATTCCACACTGTTTGTGGTACCGAAACCGGACGGTTCGGTGAGACCCATTTTAAATTTGAAATCCTTGAACACATACATAAAAAAATTCAAGTTCAAGATGGAATCGCTCAGGGCGGTTATTGGAAGTCTGGAGGAGGGGGATTACATGGTATCCCTGGACATCAAGGATGCTTACCTACATGTCCCCATTTACCATCCTCGCCGGGAGTACCTCAGATTTGTGGTACAGGATTGCCATTACCAATTCCAAACACTGCCGTTTGGACTGTCCACGGCACCGAGGGTCTTTACCAAGGTAATGGCAGAAATGATGATACTCCTTCGAAAAAAGGGAGTTTTAATTATCCCGTACTTGGACGATCTCCTTATAAAGGCGAGGTCCAAGGAGCAGTTGTTGGTCGGAGTAGCACTATCTCGGGAAGTGCTACAACAGCACGGATGGATTATATACATTCCAAAGTCACAGCTGGTTCCTACCACACGCCTACTGTTCCTGGGGATGGTTCTGGACACAGAACAGAAAAAAAGTGTTTCTCCCGCAGGAGAAAGCCAAGGAGCTGTCATCTCTAGTCAGAGACCTCCTGAAACCAAAACAGGTATCGGTGCATCACTGCACATGAGTCCTGGGAAAAATGGTAGCTTCTTACGAAGCAAAATTCCATTCGGCAGGTTCCATGCAAGAACCTTTCAGTGGGACCTCTTGGACAAGTGGTCGGGATCGCATCTTCAGATGCATCGGCTGATAACCCTGTCTCCAAGGACCAGTGGTGGCTGCAGAGTGCTCATCTTCAAGAGGGCCGCAGATTCGGCATACAGGACTGGGTCCTGGTAACCACGGATGCCAGCCTTCGAGGCTGGGGGGCAGTCACACAGGGAAGAAATTTCCAAGGACTTTGGTCAAGTCAGGAGTCGTCCCTACACATAAATATTCTGGAACTGAGGGCCATTTACAATGCCCTAAGTCTGGCAAGGCCTCTGCTTCAAAACCAGCCGGTACTGATCCAATCAGACAACATCACGGTAGTCACCCATGTAAACCGACAGGGCGGCACAAGAAGCAGGATGGCGATGGCAGAAGCCACAAGGATTCTCCGATGGGCGGAAAATCACGTCTTAGCACTGTCAGCAGTGTTCATTCCGGGAGTGGACAACTGGGAAGCAGACTTCCTCAGCAGACACGACCTACACCCGGGAGAGTGGGGACTTCATCCAGAAGTCTTCCAACTGTTGGTAAACCGTTGGGAAAGGCCACAGGTGGACATGATGGCGTCCCGCCTAAACAAAAAACTAGATATTGCGCCAGGTCAAGGGACCCTCAGGCAATAGCTGTGGACGCTCTAGTGACACCGTGGGTGTACCAGTCGGTTTATGTATTCCCTCCGCTGCCTCTCATACCAAAGGTACTGAGAATAATAAGAAAACGAGGAGTAAGAACGATACTCGTGGTTCCGGATGGGCCAAGAAGAGCTTGGTACCCAGAACTTCAAGAAATGATATCAGAGGACCCATAGCCTCTAGCGCTCAGACAGGATCTGCTACAGCAGGGGCCCTGTCTGTTCCAAGACTTACCGCGGCTGCGTTTGACGGCATGGCGGTTGAATTCCGGATCCTAAAGGAAAAGGGCATTCCTACGCTGATAAAAGCCAGGAAAGAAGTAACCGCAAACCATTATCACCGTATTTGGCGAAAATATGTTGCGTGGTGTGAGGCCAGGAAGGCCCCAACAGAGGAATTTCAGCTGGGTCGTTTTCTGCACTTCCTACAGTCAGGAGTGACTATGGGCCTAAACTTGGGTTCCATTAAGGTCCAGATTTCGGCTCTGTCGATTTTCTTCCAGAAAGAACTGGCTTCACTGCCTGGAGTTCAGACATTTGTAAAGGGAGTGCTACATATTCAGCCCCCTTTTGTGCCTCCTGTGGCACCTTGGGATCTCAACGTGGTGTTGAGTTTCTTAAAATCACATTTGTTTGAGCCACTTAAAACTGTGGATTTGAAATATCTCACGTGGAAAGTGGTCATGTTATTGGCCTTGGCTTCGGCCAGGCGTGTGTCAGAATTGGCGGCTTTGTCATGTAAAAGCCTTTATCTGATTTTCCATATGGATAGGGCAGAATTGAGGACTCGTCCCCAGTTTCTCCCTAAGGTGGTATCAGCTTTTCACTTGAACCAACCTATTGTAGTGCCTGCGGCTACTAGAGACTTGGAAGATTCCAAGTTACTGGACGTAGTCAGGGCCTTAAAAATGTATATTTCCAGGACGGCTGGAGTCAGTAAAACTGACTCGCTTTTTATCCTGTAGGCACCCAACAAAATAGGTGCTCCTGCTTCTAAGCAGACTATTGCTCGCTGAATTTGTAGCACAATTCAGCTGGAGCATTCTGCGGCTGGATTGCCGTATCCTAAATCAGTAAAAGCCCATTCCACGAGGAAAGTGGGCTCATCTTGGGCGGCTGCCCGAGGGGTCTCGGCTTTACAACTTTGCCGAGCTGCAACTTGGTCAGGGGAAAACACGTTTGCTAAATTCTACAAATTTGATACCCTGGCTGAGGAGGACCTTGAGTTCTCTCATTCGGTGCTGCAGAGTCATCCGCACTCTCCCGCCCGTTTGGGAGCTTTGGTATAATCCCCATGGTCCTTACGGAGTTCCCAGCATCCACTAGGACGTCAGAGAAAATAAGATTTTACTCACCAGTAAATCTATTTCTCGTAGTCCGTAGTGGATGCTTGGCGCCCATCCCAAGTGCGGATTGTCTGCAATACTTGTATGTAGTTATTGCCTAACTAAGGGTTATTGTTGAGCCATCTGTTGAGAGGCTCAGTTATATTTCATACTGTTAACTGGGTATAGTATCACGAGTTATACGGTGTGATTGGTGTGGCTGGTATGAGTCTTACCCGGGATTCAAAATCCTTCCTTATTGTGTCAGCTCTTCCGGGCACAGTATCCTAACTGAGGTCTGGAGGAGGGTTATAGTGGGTGGAGCCAGTGCACACCAGATAGTACCTAATCTTTCTTTTAGAGTGCCCAGTCTCCTGCGGAGCCCATCTATTCCCCATGGTCCTTACGGAGTTCCCAGCATCCACTACGGACTACGAGAAATAGATTTACCGGTGAGTAAAATCTTATTATTGAACCTGAACTCTTTTATGTGAAGTAACTTTGTGATGAGACCTACATGAGGTCGGTATCCATGATGCGTCAAGGGCTGCTGTAACTGCTGTGACTTTTTGCTGACCAAGCTTTCAAATTCGTCTCCTGATATTGGACATTCAATTATTCTGTCTTATTATTTGTCTGTCTGGTTATGCATTCAGACACCCCTACATTGATTGGGATGAAACCAATGTGAGGTGGTCCAGTTGGATCCTGGCCAGGTTTTAGGTGGTTAGGATCCCAGTCGGACCTCATGGCAGAATGCGCCAGGAAGAACTTTGACCGAGGGAGCCTGTTCAGGGCCTTCCTCTGGATGTATTTCGAGGAAAACTTACAGAGTGGTAACATTGGATCCCAGAAGACATACTAGGGGGTTGAGGACCCGGTTAGACCTCTCGTTGGTGTACACTGGGCAGAACTTTGACACAGGGAACCTGTTCTGGGACTTACACTGGATGGATTTGGATGAAAACGTTGATGAGCTGTAATAACTGATAGAAATAACCATAATTCAATGAACTAAAATAACAGACAGAAATGGAGGTGGGAAGACAAAAAATGTGTACCCCCAAACTTTGTTATAGCAACATTAATAACACAAGGACAACTTAAAACCATCTTGCAATGGAAAAGTTTTAATAAAATTGTGCAGAAAGAAAAGCTGGGATCAGGGCTACCTGCGACACCCCAAAAACAAAAATGACACTGGGCAACCACCTCATGGGTGTGTTGGAAGAGCTACTAATTGTTGACAGTTACATCCAACTCATTGATAATTTAATAACAGTAAAATTATAATCCGGGCACTCCAGCTAGTATGTATGTATGTATGTATGTATGTATGTATGTATGTATGTATGTAATATATATATATATCAAGAATTACTCTCCCACTGCGCTATTTCAAATAAAACACTAAAATTAATTAATTATATGGCTGCCTGTATCCTCTAAGTTCCCTGTTAGGAGGAACTAAATGTGTGAAAATATGAAACGAAATAGAGGAAATGGCGCCAAGGGAGTTATATCAACGCCCTACCTAAAAATGGACCCTTACAGTACTCTCCAGATAAATTACGTCAAATAACAAATACTAACATAAAAATTTATTAAAACATAAAAACCCGACACAAATGTTCATAAGTATACAGAGTTAATACATTTACATTTGTCGCACAATTTGAACAATCAGTTTGTAGTGATGAGGAAAAAGCTAGATATATCACTACGATTTCCTCCTTCTCCTTATTGTAGATTCGGAGGTAACATCAGATAATAGATAGATAAATAAGCCAACGCGTTTCGTCTTGTTCCAAGACTTCATCAGGGGTAAAATCTACAATTGTAGAATAATAAGTCAAAACAAATACATAGCAATAAGCATCTTACACTCACATATAACATGACATATTGGTATCAAAAGAACATGACATAGCAACATGAGGAGGAAAACAGAATAAATAACAAGAAAGAGGAAAAAAAGAGAACCAAAAAGCACATGTTGTGAAAAACATACCTCTTCATTTCAGAACATATTGTCAGCACATAAAAGGTCATTCAAAGATGTATGAACAACGTTACAATATTTTAATGGGACTTGATTGATACAGCGAGGACCATACCTAATTAAAAAAACATTTAATAACCTTTATTAATTAAAGAACACTTTTTGTTCAATTAGGCAGAGATTGGGATTAATCCGATGGAATGGCACATACCTCATATATCATCAGCTTGAGTCTGACATTCAGATATTCGAATATGGGGAAGATTCATATGTGTATAGAATCTAACTGGTTCACAAGCATAAGGAACCTAATAAATTGATTAATTGGGTATTAATTATAAGAACACCTATGAGTTCATAAATAGACCCCTACCTTATTTTGACACCCATAATTATAAAAATTCTGGTATCATTAATGTCTGATCACTAATGAACAGATCTCATGACTAACCCGTGTGGTTTCTATATATGATACAGAACAAAGCCACAGAATTGGCTATAACAAACCCCAATGTTACCACTATACAACGATCCTCTACTAAATTATCTGATTATAACCAGCCATTTATTCATATTTGGAAAACCCAGGACTAATTGTATTAACCATCAGTATAGTGAACCCACATGATATCTTTATTAGGGAAACCCATACTTTATGGACGGTATCACTGATCTATGATCGAATAATTCAAACAAATTACTCAAAGTGCTACCCACAGGGGGTGTAGTTCATTAGTGCCAATCATTAAAGAAATCTCTATAATATAGCACATACCTCATCGGTCAGCAGCTTGAACCTGACACTCAGAGACTCAGGAGTGAAGGCAATTCAAATGGGTATAATGTCTAACCAATTTAGAACACGTGGTAGACCTGGTAAATTAATTGGGTTGATATCAATTAGACCATCCATTAAAGTACCAGTATGGTACAAAGAGTTCCCACCCCATGGAGAAACAAATACTCCTTTCACTTAGTAAGGGGAAGATCTATTAACTATAAAAATTATATAAGTGAGTGTATAACTCATACAACTTAGTTTCATATTCATGAATAAATCTGTCATATTTATATAGTGAATATATATAATTAGTGCATATCATATACTCTTTAAAAAACTACATTTATAAATGATTAGTGGTTAACCAGTCAATTAAATACATATAGTTGGTACAAAATGTATACTAATAAATGGGACCACTTTCAAAGTTGATGTTTCAGCAGATAATATACTATTGTAAAAACAAAAACAAAACCTTACCCTCCAGTAGTGCAGTGCTGACAGCCAAGTCTCTGTATAAGGAGGCATTGGACCTGATAACTACCCTTTATAAAGGGAAAAGTGATTACATCACTTCCCTTGCAAAGTGATTGGTGCTCTATATATATGCTCCATTTACTATATTAGAATGGAGATTACTTAACCAAAAGTGCATAGATTTATAATTTTCAAATAATCAAACTAAGTGTATTAACGGTATTATTATGAGAATAACTCCTTAGGAGGAAATACCTAATTGATTAATATTACCCATAATGCTTTTCACTGTCTCTCTGGTTACTATTTAGGGAAACCAAACCTGGCTAAATGCCAGGAATGATGTTGGACACACCCCATCTCATTTAACTCAGTTTCATGTCCTAGATATTGGACTGATCCCCTGTGGGTAATTCCCCTTGATCGTATTGCATGACGCTGGAGCGAGACCGTTTGCGCTCCAGCGCCATGTCAATTGCGTTCCACAGACTCAAATCTACAGGCCAAAGAAATATACACACATCTGGTGTATATAAACATGGATATAGATAAGTGTGATGTTAAACCGGTATATGCTAATAATATTTTAAATATTTGATGAAAATGCCCCAAACTAAATTAATAAATAAAACATAATAATAAATAAAATAATAATAAATAAAAATAAATAAATAAATAAATAAAAATAAAAATTAAATATAAATAATAATAAAAAAATAAAATATAAATTAAAATTAAATTAAATTAAAATAAAAATAAAATTAAAAATAACAATAAAAATAAATATAAATATAAATAGAAATGAACATAAACCTAAAAATAAGAATATTGTTGAAAAAATTATAAATAATAAACAAAGAAAAATAATTTATATACAAATATGTCTGATCTTTATATAAATAAATTAAGTCCTTGTATGGTTAAACATGTACATGAGTGTATATATACTGGAAACGTGATGTATGTATGAAAAAAAATGAATGAGATGAAGAGTTATCAACTTGAAAATGGCCCCACTTGTACACGTCTATATGTCAAGTGGTAAAATTTAATAACCAATGATAAATACACCGGGGAAATCTTATGATTTTTAAAGATCATCTGACATTCAATTCCTCTACGTGCACATGATATATAATGAAACTACGTTACATTAGTATGAAAATTCAGTACATTTTTATGTTAGTATTTGTTATCTGACGTAATTTATCCGGAGAGTACTGTAAGGGTCCGTTTTTAGGTAGGGCGTTCATATAACTCCCTTGGCGCCATTTCCTCTATTTCGTTTCATATATATATATGAGCAACAGAATGGCCAGATACGATCGCATCTCAGTAGTGTCTGCTACTGAATAAGGGCCAGTGTGCGTAAACTGTTTATGAACTACATAACAATGTTGGATATTTTCTCAGTGACATAAACTCAGGAACATGCATTTGCATATTACTGGTTGATCTATGCTTTGAAAATTGAGAACATGTTCTTAAATGTCTACATTGACTACATCAACGTCTTTAGGGTCCAGCGTTGGTGTTATGATGACTTCCAGGGGATCCTGCGTGACTTCCGGCAGTGAGTATTACTAATCCTAACCATCCTCCTAATGCCTAACCCGAATCTCCCCTCCCAAAGCCTAACCCTTACTATCAATAGTTGTACAGTAGAGATTGTGGATGATGATATTTTGCGGTTGGTGACATGTTCAACATTTTCAATATTGTAACTGTCAACATTGTGCTGACATTATGAATGTCGACATTATTACTACATACCAGGTTTTTTTTACTTACATACTGTATATGCAGTGGCGCAAGTAGAAACAATTTCTTAGTGATACTGTGTGCGCGAGCCGTAGACGTGTGTTGAAAAATGGGCATGGCCACGTGTCACAAGGGGTATGGCCTATGAATATGGGGGATATCAACATGGCACGCCCCCATTTCTCGTCACTCTGAGAACATCGATTTACATTCCATATGCACCTTACCTTTATCATGGTTTCTCACAATGGGGAGCCTCTGAGGAAATGTATCCTCCCTGGTCAGAGAGAGTCTTTAGTCGGTATTCACTATTACATAGTAACATAGTAACATAGTTGATGAGGTTGAAAAAGACAAAAAGTCCGTCGAGTTCAACATGTTTTATAAAATTTTATGTAATTTAAATGCTGTATCCTTGGATATTTCTTTAAGTTAAGAGTCCACTATTACTACCTTCTCTGGCAGAGAAGTAGGAAATCATTCACGTGAGAAATCACATGGTTCAGAAGATGCATGTTTGTGTAGGAATATAACCAAAGTCATCGTCATACAACAGAGGTTCAATCAGATTTATGCCACCTGTTTCACCTTCTACCCCCTGCGTCTCTCAGCTACACCATTATCTTCCCCCCTGTGTCTCCCAGCCACACCATCATCTCCCCCCTGCATCTCTCAGCCACACCTTCTCCCCCCCGATACTCTCAGCCACACCTTCATCTCCCCCCAGCTTCTCTCACCCACACCATCATCTTACGCCTGCATCTCTCAGCCTACCCCCTTTAATTCTGTGTCTCTCATCCTGCCCCCATTCACTCTGTGTCTCACCCTGCCCCCTTTAATTCTGTGTCTCTCAGCCTGCCCCCATTCACTCTGTGTCTCTCACCCTGCCCCCTTTAATTCTGTGTCTCTCAGCTTGCCCACCATTCATTCTGTGTTTCTCAGCATTCCCTCCTTCACTCTGTGTCTCTCATCCTGCCCCCCATTCACTCCGTGTCTCTCAGCCTCCCCCCACCCATTCACTATGTCTCTCTGCCTGCCCCCCTTCACTCTGTCTCTCATTCCCCCTCCCATTCACTCTGTCTCTCAGCCCGCCCCGCCCATTCACTCTGTGTCTCTCAGCTTGCCCCCCCCCCCCTCACTCTTTGTTTTTCTGCCTTCCCCTCTGTGTCTATCATGAGCCTCCCCCGCTCTGTCCATCATCAGCCTCCCCGTCTGTGTCCATCATCAGCCTCCCCCTCTGTGTCCATCATCAGCCTCCCCCTTTGAGTCCATCATCAGTCTCACACTCTGTGCCTCCCAGCCTTTCCCTCTGTAACTTTCACCTTCTCAGTCTCCCCCTCTGTGTCTCTCTGTCTTCAGGGTCCTCCTCTTTGTCAGCCTACCTGTGTCTTTTAGCCTCCCCAACTTCTCTATGTCAGCTCCCCCTCTATGTCTCTCAGCCAGGCACCCATCATCCTCTCCAGCTCCCCAACTGACCTTGCTATGCTACTCCGTCTTCGTGGGTGGTTTAACACGGTTGGCTCCTCTTCAGTGTGCAGCAGCACAACGTCATGACGTACGCCGCTGTGTCTGCCAAAAAAACCTTTATTGTGCTGCAGGCTGTCAGAGCTCCACTCCGCTCCTCCCTCCACGTTCCCTCTTGCAGTTTGTCCCAGTTCCATGTCAGCAGAGCTGGCACTACCCACTCAGCAACGTCCACAAAGCAGGGAGGGGCCATGCTTTAGAGGCGCTCTCCCTGCTTTGCTACTATTTTGTCGTGTGACATGTTGCTGCCGGCTGCCGCTGCCTGCGCCTGTCCCTCTGTGTGACAGGCAGTGGCACCACTCCCCCTTCCCTGCCTCCTTACTGAATGTGCCCCCCACTTTCCTGCATATAGCTGCCTGTTGCTGCAGCCGTTGCCTGTCATATGGTATTACAGGCAGCCGCGCCGACACCATGAAGAGTGGCTCCTGCGGCCCGCCTCCTCCATCTGTGGCCCTCTGCCCTGCATCTATGCCTGCTGTCCTGACTGCTGCCTCTAGCTGCCTCAGCCGCTGCCTGTCACAGTGTATTATAGGCAGCGATGCCGGTATCATAAAGAGTGGCTCCCGCTTCTGCCGCCCTCATCTCTGGCTCTCTGACTGCTGCAGACAGACAGCAGCACCCCCCCCCCTCCCCCCTCTTCTTTGAAGACACAGCTGTCTTCAGCACTGCCCCTCCCCCTCCTATCCTCTCCCCTCTTCTGGGGGCGTAATGGCATCCAGCAGAAGTAATGGCATCTAGCAGAAGAGGAGCCTACGCAGAAAGTGGAAGGCCATCAGGAAAAGACTTGGAAAAGACAGAAGAAGCACACTGCTACAGAAAAAAGGTACTTTTTTTATTTTGCTAATGTTTATAGCTATTTAATAAGGGAATATTTAAAACAATTTGGGTTATAGAAAATAGTAAGGGGTGGGGTGAGGTGAAGTGGGGTACAGATGTAACCAGGCATGTTGTGGCTATAGCTAGGTGCATTTGCACCTCGTTTGCCGCGACCTTGTGCGCATCTTACATTTAGATGCGCACTTGCCCCATTCACACTGAATGGGGCAGCAAAAGATGCAGTCTGGGGCGGCTAGGTGTGGGCACGCCTAGCCGCGACGGGAGGGCACGTTCTAGCAGGATGTAGCCACGATGAGCGTGGCTACATCTGTATATATGTAGATTTAATTTAAAATATGAATTGTAATATTAATTATGATTTACCACTTAACTGACGATTTTTTTCCCAAACAAACGCTCAGATTTTTTTTTTTTTTTTAATGAGTGAATTAGGTAAAGAACGTGATTTTAACCCTATGCAAAACGATTTTAGTTAAAAAGGAGAAAAAGAAATAAATATTTTAAAAATATTTTTCAAAACATCGAAAACATCGACCGGACACATATCGACCATCGGAACATCAGAAATATCGCAACCATTGCGGCTTTCATTTAGAATGCCGGGACAGCCTCCAAGTACACAGGGGGGCTTGGGGGGGGGGGGGGTAATTTACACTTCCCCAGTGGCTGCTATTGTCTGCAGCCGCTGGAGGGGGGGTCCTGCCTTGCTGACCGATCAGCAGTGATCAGCAGCACGGCAATTAGTGGCGGAGAGTGCAGGGAGGAAGAGGGACCTTCTGGTCCCTCTTACAGCAGCAGCGGAGGGAAGTATCTCTTTCCTGCCGCAGCAAACACTGTTTATCTGACTGGTCGCATCCAGTGCGACCAGGTCAGATAAAGCACTTGCAGACATGGTCGCATCTGATGCGACCATGCCAGGCAAGTGGTTAATACAATCATTAAATATAATATAAACATATGATTTTGTCCATTGTAGGTATTGGCGCACAGTGATGACCTCCTCTAGCTGTCCGATTGGAGTCAAGTGAGGGAAACTTACATTTTGTAATGCTGTTTCCCACAGCCTATCACCCACTGCCTCTCCGCAGCGTCACCTTCTGCCCATCATCTCCCGCTGCCTCTCCCCGGGAGTCACCCTCCACCTGTCACACTCTCCCTTTCACACACTGACTCTCACCATCTCCTCGTCACCTCTCTCTCCTGTCACCCGCTGACTCTCACTCTTTCCCTGTCACTCACTGATTCTTACCCTCTTGCTGTCACCCACTAACTCTCACCATCTCCCCATCACCTCCCGCTCCTGTCACCCACTGACCCTTTCCATGTCACCCACTGACTCTCACCTTCTCCCCATCACCTCTCTCTCCTGTCGCCATCCCTCCGTCACCCTCTACCTGTCACCCACTGACTCTCACCATCTCCCTGTCACCTCTCACTCCTGTCACCCTTTCCCTGTCACCCACTGATTTTTATCCTCTCCCTGTCACCCACTGACTCTCACCAACTCCTCATCTCTTCTCTCTCCTGTCACCCACTGACTCTCACTAACTCCCCATCACCTTCTACCTATCACCCACTGACTCTCACCATCTCCCTGCAACCTCTCTCTCCTGTCACCCTCTCCCTGCCACCCACTGCCTTTCTCTGGCATCACCCTCTATCCGTCTTCCACTGCCACCCACTGCCTTTCTCTGGTGTCACCTTCTATCGGTCTCCCACTACCTCTACCTGTCATAAACATATTATTTTGTGCTTTGTAGGTATTGTCGCACGGTGAGGACCTTCTCTTGTTTCCGGTTGGAGTCAAGTGATTGTGCGGTAAGCTTACATATCTTAATGCTCTTTTTCCACAGCCTGTCACTCACTGCCCTCTGACCATCATCTCCCGCTGCCTCTCCCAGGCCGTCACCCTCCTCCTGTCACACTCTGCCTTTCACCCTCTGACTTTCACCATCTCCCCGTCACCTCTCTCTCTTGTCACTCACTTACTCTCACCATCTCCCCGTCATACTCTACCTGTCATTCACTGACTCTCATCACCTCCCCATCACTTCTCTTCTGTCACCCCCTGACTCTCACCCTTTCCCTGTCAGCCGCTGACTCTCACCCTTTCCCAGCCACCCTCTGCCTGTCACCCACTGACTCTCACCATCCCCCCGTCACCTCTAACTCTTGCCCCCCTTTCCCTGTCATCCACTGACACTTGCCCTCTCACTGTCACCCACTCACTCTTACCATCTCCCTGTCACCTCTCGCTCCTGTCACCCACTGACTATCACCATCTCCCCATCACCTCTCACTCCTGTCACCCTTTCCCTGCCACCCACTGACTCTCACTATTTCTCCGTCACCTCTCTCTCCTATCACCCACTGACTCTCACCATCTCCCCGTCACCTCTCACTCCTGTCACCCTTTCCCTGCCACCCACTGACTCTTACCCTATCACTGTCACCCACTGAATCTCCCCATCACCTCTCACTACTGTCATCCTTTCCGTTACCCACTGACTCTCACTATTTCTCCGTCACCTCTCTCTTCTGTCACCCACTGACTCTCACCATCTCCCCGTCACCTCTCACTCCTGTCACCCTTTCCCTGCCACCCACTGACTCTTACCCTCTCACTGTCACCCACTGAATCTCCCCATCACCTCTCACTCCTGTCACCGTTTTCCGGTTACCCGCTGACTCTCACCATTTCCCCATCATCTCTCTCTCCTTTCACCCACTGACTCTCACAGTCTCCCCGTAACAGTCTACCTGCCACTCACTGACTCTTACCATCTCCCCATCACCTCCCTTCTGTCACCCTCTCCCTGTCACCCACTAACTCTCACCATCTCCCCATCACCTTTCTCCTCTGTCACACACACTGACTCTCACCCTTTCCCCATCACCCTCTCCCTGTCCCCCACTGACTCTCCCCATCTCCCCATCACCTTTCTCTCCTGTCACCCTCTCCCTGTTACCCAGTGACTCTTGCCCTCTACCAATTCCCCTCTCCCGGTCACTCACGGACTCTCACCCTCTCCCCATCACCATCTTCTCATCACCCTTTCTCTCTATTCACCCTGTCCTTATCACCTTCTACCTCTCACTGCCACCTTCCACCTCTCACTGTCACCCACTGCATCGTCACCCTCTTCATGTCTCCCACTGTCTCTCACTGGCGGTCCCCCTCTACCTCCCCACAGTGTCACCCACTGCCTGTCAGCCTCTACATTTCCCTGCTGTCACCCTCATGTGCGAATTTAGGGGCAGATTCATAGATGGATACTATGCTAATGCACATCCGCTGTGTCTTTGTATGCAGTGGCTGTATGATAATATGCTAATGCAGCAGGAGGTGTCTTGTGTAAATAGAAGCCGTCTGATGGCTTCTCTAATGCACTGCTACTTCCGAAGATGTAAAACCAAATCATTTGCGTGCACATCAAACCTCTGGGTAACCCTCAGCCACAGGAAACGTGACCAACACTCCCCCAATTTTCTGGAATCCTGTCCATCATCGCCCCTTCTCCACCCCAAAATGGCGGCAGCATGTCAGCATACCTCCCAACATGACCCTCTCCAGGAGGGACACAATGCTCTGCTCCTGGACTTTTCTCTTAATTGATAATTGCGGCACCTGATTTGAACAGGTTAATGGATTAGAAAGGTGTTTCAGCACACGTGATGGAAATCATAAATTAATAGGGAAGTCCAGGAGCAGAGCATTGTGTCTCTCCTGGAGAGGGTCATGTTGGGAGGTATGTGTCAGTCATGCTGCAGCTTAGGGGACCCAGTGAGACACAGATCTGCACATGCACCATACAGATCCAGCGCATAAGCAGATCGATAAACATCGGAGATGTATGTAAATCATTGGATTTGTGTACATCTCTGAATTAGGCCCTTAGGCATAAAATATGTGTCACATCTGCATTTAAAATGCGATTGCAATAAATATGCTCCATAGAATCAGACATGATATTTAGGGTTAAATTAATAGATGACGATTGTAACATAGATGCACATGTGATGGGATATCATTCCCATATGAGAACAGTGTTTTGGCTTAAAAACCTTAAGATTAATTTTTCTATAAGATAGCACATGTGATGTGGTTGTATAGTATTACAGCAGTAATGGTGATGACACCATAAATCCTAGCATTCATGTTAAAGGGTTAGTATTAGTTCATTTGAAAGAGTCAGTGGTGTGTAATGCCTAAAAAGCCTAACTGAAGCTATAGGCGTATTTGTATTGTGTTCGGATTTGGCTGAAGTGTACATACACCTGCCAGAGATCTGATCCAATGTCGCTTTCCAGCTGTGCTATACAGTATGTGTGTATTGGCGTAAATATGCTATTTTTGCACTTGGTTTAATGGTGGTGCCTTTCAATTGCTTCTGATGAATCTTGAAATATGCTTTGCTCTGCATATAGGCAAAAAGATAGCACTTTTACATACACTCTTTGTTTTATACGCAAATTCATTTTGCAGTTCAGTCTGCATCAGCCCACCCTGTCATGAAGACCAGATAATACCACAGAGCATGCTAACAGGCAGTTATCCTTCATAAATTGTTATATATACTGTAAACGTATTTTCAGAAACAGGTTAGGCAGGTGTGGCTATGAAGTAGTCCTCTATGATTCATGCTTAGATGTAATCACTGACTCACCGGTTTCACAGAGGATATATTATGATTATATGTAATACACTTTTACAAGGGAAACAAATCTTTACTGAGTAAGGCAGGATGACTAAGGATTATCTATGACGCAACAGGAAAAGTTCACTTGTGGTAAAGTTAACTAAAAACCTTCTTACATAACCTAGTTTTATATATATATATATATATATATATATATACTGGCTATGGGTGGCCCGGCACTCCTGTAAGCCTTAAATATAACTGCTGCGGTGCCCTCCGGGTGACTGTTAGGTCACAATATGTAGCGTGGATGTGCGGCGGCACTCAGACAGACTCCTTGATGTGAATAATCAGGTCATTTATTTAGACCACTGCAACCGACATGTTTCGGGGCGGATCCCCGTCCTCAGGGTCAGACAGCAAGTAAAAAACACGATACAAAATAGCATACATATATACCCTAACTAATAAACGTGAACATACTCACCTGTTCATCGGCGCTCCCGCCCGCCACTCCGCTCGGCTGTGTGCTGCGTCGCTGGATGCTGGCGTGTCAGGTGCGCCGGAAGAACAGGGTGGTTACCATGGGAACAGCCGTAGCGTCCAGCTGGGCGCCGCCGCTGTATCCCAAGTGTCATCCTATGTGAAAAAGTAGTAAATTGAATGTAGTGAGCACTATACAAAAAACAAACAATAATTGAAAATAAAAACTTTCAAAAAACGGCACTTGGTAAGTACCAACTTGCACTAATACTATAATAATAACTAAAGGTTAACCAAGCTAATGGTAATTATACATCCAACTAGGCAAACTAAACATGATGCTAACTGTTTATCACATTGGACACTACATCTTAACTGAAGTGACATATAAGGCATGCACAAGATACTAGGTATAGTGATATAAATTCTTCTATTGATTACTTTGCTCTACGGGCTGGTTAATCAAGAGAACTATAGATAGCTTTGTAGACTCATTTGTTCATTAAGACCTCGAGGGGCTAGTGTACCGAGGGAAAATATCCATCGGGTTTCCTTCTGTAAGAGTCGTCTAGCCCTGTCACCACCCCTAGGCATAATAGGTACATGGTCTATTAGGGTAGCTCTTATGCTAGACACCCCATGTTTAGCATGTAGGCAGTGTCGTGCAAACGGCTGCTCACTAGTACCCTTTTCGTAAGCTTTTTTAATGGCACTGCGATGCAGTGCCATCCTTTCTCTGAATTGACGAATGGTCTTGCCCACATAGGCAAGGCCACAAGGGCAGGTCAAAATATAGACTACATGTGTTGTCGTACATGTAAGTCTATGCATGATCTTTAGTTTTTTACCAGAGTGTGGGTGATTGAATGTGGTGCCAGACACCAGGGTATTGCAAGTTGCCTAGTTGGATGCAGTGGTCTAAATAAATGACCTGATTATTCACATCAAGGAGTCTGTCTGAGTGCCGCCGCACATCCACGCTATATATATATATATATATATATATATATATATATACACATAATATATCCTGCTTTACCTGGAGGGTGCCAGTAGATTTATGTGTGGAGTGCCGCTGACTGCTTTTGATATATATATATATATATATATATGTAGTAGATATACCACTGTTGGGTGTGCAGAGTGCAGTAGTGGGTGTTGGCACCACCCAGGGTGTGCGTATATCAGAGCGTTACCACACACCCAAGAGTGGTATATCTATCTTCTAAAATAGTCCCTGTTGTGA
Source organism: Pseudophryne corroboree (assembly GCF_028390025.1). Taxonomy (NCBI): domain Eukaryota; kingdom Metazoa; phylum Chordata; class Amphibia; order Anura; family Myobatrachidae; genus Pseudophryne; species Pseudophryne corroboree. Next base: position 263,106,602 of record NC_086447.1, on the reverse strand, counting down.
CAAAATAGTTCTATGTGAAGATAATGTAGGGTGACACAGATGTGTGCTGATTCTGAAGTGGCTGCTTGAATAGATCATCATTGTACAAGTCATGTGTGATGAATTCTGATGAGATTTCATTTGAGTATTGTGGTAAATTTGTCATTTTGGGAAATGTTTCTATCAGAAATATCAGTCATTGTGAGGCAGTGATATGCTGCTTCCCTGTGAGCAGTGTCTGTGTGAGAGCGGTTACTGTTTACACTTGTGGAGTGATACAGCTGTGGCTTTGTGATGAGGTTTCAAATGATAGTTGTAAGTATATCAGGCCTGAGGTGTGCAGTCGCTGGGAAATAATGCACGGTCATGTGATCTAATGTGTCCAATCACGTGGGTGAAATCTGTCTCACTGTACCACACCATGGGGCAGATGTATTAAGCCTGGAGAAGTAATAAAGCAGTGATAAAACAGTGTTAAGCGCAAGGTGATAACGCACCAGCCAATCATCTCCTTAATGTCAATTTACATATTGCAGCTGATTGGCAGGTGCGTTATCACCTTGCACTTATCACTGCTTTATCACTTCTCCAGGCATTATACATCTGCCCCCATGTTATATATACACAGAGTGTATATATATATATATATATATATATATATATATACACAATATAGGATGTTTTGGTGTACAGGGCAACTAACTCACTTCTTGACCCCTCCTCACACTCTGCTTCCCGCAGAGTAATACAGGTACTGTATAGTTAGCCTGGCCTGGCTTGACTGCCACAGCTGCTTACACATATGCAGTACTGGCTTCCTTGCAGGTAATACCTTATGTCCCTCAGTCGTTACACCAATATTGTGCACAGTGGTTTTTGAATACTCCTTTTTTATGTTCCACAAGCACCCCAGAAATGTAAATACATTGCCCTAGTAATCCATAATCCACACCTCTCATACTCTCTATACATCTTTACTTATCTTCAGTGTCGGACTGGGGCATGTAGGGCCCCCCGGGGGAATGCAGTGGTAGGGGCCCATGTTTAGGGGTATGACTAGTCTCTAGAGGGGGTGTGCCCAGCCGCCACATTGGTTTACCTAACCATTTTGCAAGTGTGGGTCCCCTAGATAAATATATATTCAGTAAATACTGTAGTGCATGCAAGATAATGTACTAGATTAGTAACAGCACAGTCTGGAACCTGATCCCTAGAGGAGGGTGTGGGGGCCCAGGCAGTAGGGCCCACCGGTGGTTTCCACTGTACCCATGTGGGCCAGTCCAACCCTGCTTGGCTTCTATAGCTGAACACACACGCTGAGCCAGGTCATCATCCACAATAACAATTTGTCCTCTAACAAAAAGGTCCCCTACATCGGAATGAGATGTATTAGACTTAATTGCATGCAAGATATCACATGTATGGGGAATAAAAGAACTCTAGTATCAATCTACAGGTCTATCTATGTAAATTGCCAAATCTGAAAGATACAGTATTGTCAAAGTCGAAAAATATTGCAGTACACACATCATGTACAAACTACACACAGATGGCCTCCGTGCGCGTACTTGTTCTGCTGTGCGTGCGCATATTCGCAATTTGCGTATGGTCGCTCCCGCGGACCTGCGTATTAGCGCGTGGTATGGGTCTTTACGGTAGAGTTTGTGAACGCATGGAAAGCTATCAAAACACATTACATATTTAATCCAAATAGAGCACAATGTACACATAGTCTCCCTGCACCACATCAGAAAATAACAACAGTTTAAATGGTAACAGAACAAAGGGATTCACCTTTACAGAATAGGAGGGGACAGAACAAGGTTATAAGGTGGTGTTTGGTATCCAGCTGTAGGGTATTTTAAGGGTAACATTCCGGTGTTGGTTTGAGGAAGATCACATGTTCCTGCGGATAGTTATGTGCAGGAGCAGAATATAGATATAAACTGTATTTACAGTACATTATGTATGCAGTGGGAATCCAGAGGAGACCACCCACAAGAGCAGTTGGAACAGACATCGCCCACCTATTCAAACTGACCTATGACCTCTCCTGTACTGCAAATGACCATCCCTGTGTCCAATGGACAAAGAGATTACAGTATCCATTGTGTTAAGTTTTGGATGAATTGTATAAAGAAAGCCTGCTGCAGGCCTGGTCAGACACAAAACTCACAACGTTATCTATCAGATGACGGAGGACCAGACTGGGTAGCGCGGCGAATCCACTCACGTATGTACAATTGATTGTAATCATTATTCTGTTGTATTGTATTGCTTATATTGTAACCCTCTTTCAGCAATAATACGCTGTGGTGTCGGAACCCAGCGGTTTAATTACAATATGGTGTCGTGTCTTCATTGCCCTGCTAAGCTTTAAAGTGTATTATCATTGCATTGCATAGCTGTTAAGGGTTTACAGTGTATCTCTGGGTGTGTACGCGCTGTGAGTACTTTGTACCATCAGCACGGCGTTTGTACGCAAAGTCCGTACACAGTACGGGACTTTGTACGCTAATAGCGTACAAAGTACGTAGAGTGTGTATTAAGTATAGCGGCCGCAGCGGCTCCATGGTAAAGTGTATTTACGGTGTGTTTAAGGTATAGCTTTCATTCCTGAAGATAAATCTGCATTATCAATTGGGGGCTCCTCCGGTTTTCCATACTTACTACCTAACAGGTCACAGCAGACTTAATCTATCAGCAAAGGGTGGACAGAAAGTATCCTACGTATCCTTTTCCTGGTCGATGGATGCACTGAAAACCCTACTTGATTGCTGATTAGATGGCGTCTGCTCTGTATGGTTTGTAGAGATGCTGGTAGAACTCATAAGGTAAACAGGAAAAAAGCAATTTAAAATCTGTGAATTTTTTTTGCGCCAAAAGCGTACACGGCACCCATACTTTGCATACTCTCTCACATTGTTGCCATAATATTCAGATTGCTAGATTCATTTAGACCTGTGTGAAACCGGAGATATTTGTTGCTATATAGTTAAAATTAAAATAAGTATTTAAGGAAGTAAGAGTAAAATCACAAAACGCAGTTCTGGCCCAGTAGTAAGAGGGTTAAAACAGAACAAGTGTGGATTGTGTTTAGTGGGCAATAATAGTTTTATTGCTCACATTTATAGAATTGTATGATTTGTGCTATTGCGGACGTACGGTTTTGTACACGTGTCTCGGACAAAGTACGGAACTGCACATGCGGCGTAAGAGACACGCACGATCGCGTGTTTTACGCAAATTGCATAAGAATACGGGCGCTAAGTACAAATTACACAATAGTTCGTTTAGTTTAAAGGTGGGACAGTAGCCACGCTACAATAGCACAAAACTACCCGGTTTCTAAAAAAAAAAAAAATTTAGTATAAAAACTAAATTTTGTATAAATAATTAAAAAAAAAATTGCCTCTGGGGGTAAAGCTGCCAACTTGAATGAATCCAAATTTTCTGTACAGAAAAACAAAGTGTATTTGAGTGAGCGAACGCAGGAGTGAGTGGATACTGAACCCAAGAACTGAAGTGGTCTGAAGTGGCCTGAAGTGGTCTGAAGTGGTAACACTGGGTTAGTAGAGGCCCGGTGGCGTAGGGTTCGCTACCCTGCGTTATTAGGAACTGAAGTGGTCTGAAGTGATCCCATACAACTGAAGTGGTCTAAAGTGGTCTGGAGTGGTCTAGGCTAAAGTGGTCTACAGCAATTGTAGGGCATATAGATAACTAGTATCTATAGGCTGTGCTATTGCATCGCATGTCCGTTTGTTCTGCACAGCACTACGTGATACCATTGTGTCATATGCGCTGTGGAAGAGCATACGCAGACGTGATTGTATAGACAAAGGGGTTTTTCTTTGATAACGTCAGGAAATCTCCCTGGTGGGCTTCACTGGAAAGGGTGAAGGATAGTTATCTAATTTCTCTGTTTTTCACCCTACAAACAATTCCAGTTGAAGGATACCGAAAAGGAATTTTTCGCTGCCTCTCTCATGAAAATATTCCAAACAGAACTTCCACCGAAAGAAATTATGGTGTTGTAAGGTCTGATAGGAGCCCTAAGTTGGGTACATTGCGATCCACTACCAACAGTGTATCGTTGTACTGGCCAGCGTGGGCGAGAGCGAGTGGAAGACGCTCAGGGATACTTCCACCATCTACTTATATTGAGTATTTTGGTGTTTGTGGGAATTTTTTAAAGTTATTAGAAAAGACCTACAAATATGGGAGCCAGTTGCTCAAGTAAGAGACGTTTAGACAGGGTTCAGGCAGAATTGTGGCCAAAAGGCTCAGCAAGGTTTATCATGTGTGAAAAATATGGTTCACACACAGAAGTTTTATGCAATGAGTGGGTATGTATGACTAACAATGATAGGGAACCATTCCCTAGGGTGGGCAGCTTTGAACCAGAGGTACTGCAGAATGTAAGCAATAAAATATGTCTTCTTAAATCCAGAAAACAAAGGATTAGACATAATGATTGTTTAAAATTATGGCAGCAAGAGGGGGATATGCAAAGAGAACAAATTCGCAAAACAGGTTCAAAACCTAGCGGGAATGAGAACACAAACACACCATTGACGACACAGGTCGAAGGGAAGAGATTGCTACAATCAATGGTATATCCGTAAATGATAGTAGTATGCAAAAACAATGTATTAACCCTAATTTTTGCAAGATGTATCCTGTTTTGAAGTCTTTTCAAGGTTATAGGTCACAAGAAGATGAAGGATCCAGCCAAATTGCAGCTCTCCTCCAAGCAGTCACCTTGCAGGGAACTCAGGTGGGGCCTGTCCAACCAGGTAGAGCAGTAACAATATTCCCCAATGAAAGAACTGGTGAGGTCACAGCTACCGGTAAGTGTGAGACAGTTCATTGCACAGAGACAACAACACCTCACAGTAAACAGATTAGGAACGGAATGGTAGAATTACACCCTGTCTTGGAAATAGTAACTCCCAATGGGGGAACCGATAGTCAGGGAGTAGTCCTCACCAGGAATAATGCAATGATTTGCCCGTGGCCCAGAGATGAGCTGCGATCAATCATTTCAGAATTCCATGACCCTCGGAAGCATTTAGCCAGATGTAAGAAATTTATCAGAGATCTGGGTAATGCGTATGAACCGACAAACAAACACTGGCGGATATTTTTGAAAGCGTGCCTACCCCCTAATATTGACACCCAAAAATGTATCACTGATTGTAGGTTAGAGTCGGATAGTCTTATGACTGACAAACACAATCAGGAGAACTTAGAACGAATTAATAGGCAACTAGAGTTGTGTTTCCCCATTAATGTTAAGTGGAGAAAAATTTTCTCCATAAAACAGAGGGAAAATGAAATGACATCTGAATATTTCCATAGGGCCCTGCAAATAATGGATAGATACATTGGGGTATCAGATACAGGGAACGATGCGAATTATAGGGAAGTGGCTGTCTCTGTGCTAATGGACGGACTCAATAAGACAGTAACGGACAGGGTACAAACATTTTTGCCTGATTGGAGAGGGGCCACAGTGGTGATGTTGCCCATGGCAACCAATCAGATTCTACTTACCATTTATCTAGCTGCTTCTAGCAGATAATATATATAATCTGATTGGTTGCTATGGGCAACATCACTAGTTCTAAAAATCTCCCACCTTAGTAAATTTCCCCCATAGACGGGATCAAGGGACATATAGTAAGGAATCACGAGCCATATAGAAAACACAGATTCGGTTAATGGGAAGAACAGAATAAATGCAACTTTACCCTTTTGACAGAACTTACTGGGGTTAGGAGGAGGTCTCTGAACTTGTGCTTGTTTCTCTAGCAGAAGTGACCTCTAATTAACCTAACAGGAGTTTTGTTAAAGATGGTATACATATTGAGTGCTCCCGCCCAGGAAGCACAAAGTATGTTGGATACCCACGAAGACTAATGTTGCATTTCACTGTTCTAGATGCATGTCCATCACAGGTAGAGGAAATTATCTCAAAGATACCGGGTTCCCTATGAACCTAGAATGGACAGGACACTGGATTGATGGCTGGGATAGTCCCAGTAGAGATATAACACATATAGAATTTCTTTTAGGGGAGCAGACCGAGTAGAAAATCATTCCCCCGTAGTGCCCAATCCAGATGTCAAATTTTGTAAAATATTCTTTGCCTCTACAAACTTATCTGTTACTAAACTCTATGTGATTTGTCTTCAAAGTTTCCTCTTCATCTCTTACGTTCACCGACAGGATTACAGTTCAAATGCCACATGCCTACTCGGTCTTTCAGAGCTCTGCCCAAAACCAGTATATCTCACCAGCATAGGGACACCAGTATTAACGCAGTGTGCCTGGTCATGCACAAAGGGTGGAGAATGGGAATACTGGTGAAGGGAGACTGTGCATAGACACCGATATGCATGATGGTGTGACAGCCTGATGGTGAACGCAAATCTGACAAATTATCTTTTTATTATTTCCCCTCTCTTTTCACTTTCCACAGACGGTTTACTTCACACAACTGATAGCACACAACAATTAATTGAAATGCAAGATTTGCGTTCATTACAGGAAAAGGCAGTCTGGAGGTCAAAGGGATATGGCCAGGAATCCTCGGGACTGTGGACAGGTGGACAAGGTAAGCCAGTGGCCCCCAGAGCATATCTTCCAAGCTTAGCTGAGGTGGCGCACGGTCTGACTCATCTGGGTAAAGAGGGTATGTGTAAGCTGGTGAGAACCTACTGGTGTGCGCCAGGATTCTCTTCTCATGCAGGTAAGAGAGCAATGACATGTTTTACTTGCTAGAGGAAGAATATTGGAAAGTCAATACCAACAGAGCCATCCCATATCCCTCCGACAGACGGACCTTTTCAGGTAATACAAATCGATTTCATACAGTTACCACCCTGTAGGAATTTAAAATGTGTTAGTTTGTATTGATGTATTTTCTAACTGGGTGGAAGCGTTCCCTGCTGCCACAAATACTGCTATGTTCACTGCAAAGAAAATTGTGCAGGAATTTGTGTGTAGATATGGTATCCCTAGAATAATTGAAAGTGATAGGGGTACCCATTTTACAGGTGAAGTCTTTCAGGTCATGTGCAAGCTGATGGGAATTAATAGCAAGCTGCATACTCCGTACCGTCCACAGGCGAGTGCAAAGGTGGAGAGAGTGAATAGCACTATTAAGAACAAGCTGAGCAAATTAATGGTTGAAACTGAATTGTCGTGGCCAGAAGCTTTGCCACTAGTGTTGTACAGCATCATAACCACTCCCAGGTCTCCCCTTAACCTATCACCCTTTGAAATTATTTTTGGTCGACAACCTCATGTAATGATAGACCCCCAGGATGATTTGAAATGTAATAATGAAGTGACTGTGAAATATTTGGTTGGAATGAGCCAGCAGCTGAGAAATCAACATAGAAATTTAAAGCTGGTGATTCCTGACCTACCGAACAGTAATTGTCATGACATTGAACCTGGGGATTATGTGATGATTCGAAATTTCTTACGCTCAGGTTGCCTCATAGACAGGTGGGTAATTGTCATGACATTGAACCTGGGGATTATGTGATGATTCGAAATTTCTTACGCTCAGGTTGCCTCATAGACAGGTGGGAAGGACCATATCAAGTCTTGTTAACCAGCACAACAGCATTGAAGGTCGCCGAAAGAGAGACTTGGATCCACTCGTCCCACTGCAAGAAGGTCGCTGACCCGGAGAGAACTCGTGACAAAGAGCAGAGTGTAGAGAATCTCGTATCACTGGAGTGTCTGTTCCGGGAAAGTTGAGAGGCAGGACTGTTGAAGGGCATCTGAGCACAGAGATTAACAAGAGCTAGAACGGTTGTCGTACCACTTTCTTTTTTCACCTCCCCCTGCATTTTTCCTTTCTTTTCTCCATCTCATTTTCCTCCTTTCCCCTAACGAAATGGATCGATCACAAGAGACTGCGTTTCGGGTTCTATTAGTAATTCTGGTTTTGATAAGGACAGTGTGTTTTGGTGAGGGTCCCAGAGAGGTCGAGCAGGGATCTGGAATGGGTTCTGATGGCAAGTATGAATTTGTAGGATCTCAGGATCAGCGCATCACTTTAGTAAAGGCTGGCATCAGTAAGCGCTCTGGTAGTCAGGGAGCTTGGAGGCACTGTGAGGGGTTATTGTCTGATGAATATTGAACTTGTAGGAATTGTGAGAATATAGTTGAGGTTGGGTGCATCCAGAGATGTCAGTCCAACCTTAATATCGACATGGACCATCATCCGATGAGTGATTACCACTCACTAGTGGGTAAGGTCTTAAAGCAGACACAATGCTGGGTGTGCTCACAGGTACCTCAAGGTCAGAGCAAGTCATGATTAGTACCATACCCTTTAGCAATAGGTGAGGTACTCAAATTATGGGGTGGGAGACCGGTGGACAAAAAATTCAATATTTCTAGGCCCCCTAGTTTGAAGCTCCACCAGTATCATGTAGACAGATCCTTATTATGTTTTAATATTTCCAATTACCGAAAACCGGGAAATTGGGAAGTGATGTGGAATAACCAGACAATGACCTTTTCACACAGAGCTGATAGGATACCCATAGACTCTGAACTTGTACGTGTTACGCACACCAGTGTTAACAGGAGTATACCGGTGTATGAACAGAGAGGGATGTGAAACAAACGAACTCACAGACAGTATAACACAACATACACAGGAGGTGATGGAATAACTAATAAACACAAAGTGAACGGAGAAGCCCAAAGGCTCAGGAATTGGATGTCTCCCTAGTGTCAGGAATGCTCAGATGGAATAGAGCGGACAATGAAGCGAGATGTAGTGATTTAACATGTGGAGCACCCGAAATGATGTTGCTAAGAGCAACAGAAAAAACCCCAAAGGGTTCCCAACGGGTGTGGGAATAAACTCCTTGGTCAGAGATAGAAATATAGACACAAGGAGAGTATCCACAATCCTAACCCCCACTTGCAGGGCACAGGTTCAGCTTACTGCCACTAAACTGACACCTGGACGCCCTGCACAGTGAGGGAGGATTAAGCAAGCTGGTCTGAGAGTACAGCCGCAAACCTGCTGGGTTCACAGAATAGCAAAAGAACCCCAACAGGTTAAACAACTGACTCCAGTCTTACTGCTAGGTCTGGATTGGCAGAATGAAGTACCGAATCCCAAGGCCTATTCGCAGTAAGCAACAAGTAAATACAAAGTCACACAGTACTAGCTAACTCTCTGGAACTGACTAACCAACAAAGATTCAGCAGCATTTGCCTAGCCTGAGAGGATGGTTTATATAGCAGGTGCTGTCCACGCCCCACTCAGACCTCACAGACTGTGAGCACAAAACCAGCACCGGATTCCCTGCCGTGCACAGAGCCTGTAACCACTACACAGTAAAAACCCGGACCGGAGTATCAGCTGCGCTCAGGTTACTTCGCTAACTCTTGCCTCCCGGTTGCCATGGCGACGTGGCAGCACAGAACAGGAGATCCTAACAGTACCCCCCTCTGACGAGGGGTCAAAGAACCCCTACCACCGGGTTTATCGGGGAACTGCGAGAAGAAAGAGCGTATCAGTCTGGGGGCATGAAGATCACAACTGCGCACCCACGACCGCTCCTCCGGGCCATACCCCTTCCAGTGCACCAAAAATGACAGCCGACCCCGAACCATCTTGGAGTCAAGAACCCTTTCAACCACAAACTCCCTCTGACCTCGTATCAGAAGAGGAGAAGGTCTTCCACTGGAAGAAGGATTACTAACCGCCAGTTTTAAAAGGGAACAATGAAATGTTTTATTGACACCCAATGAACGGGGCAGATCTAACTGAAATGCCACCGGATTGATAACCCTGGTGATCTTATAAGGGCCGATGAACCGGGGGCCTAACTTATGAGATGGCTGTCTCAACTTCAAATTCTTGGTGGACAACCAGACGAAGTCTCCTAATTTGAAGCTGCAGGGTCTTCTCCGCTTATCAAAAACCCTTTTGGTCACTAATGACACAGACACAAGGGCTTTCTTCACTTTCCTCCAAATACCCCTAAGGGCCGAAACCACAGAGGAACCACCAGGCGTGGAATCCAGGGGGTCAAAAGAATTGGCCTTAGGATGATGCCCCTACACACAAAGGAAGGGAGAGATCCCTGTAGCAGAGTGAGCCGCGTTGTTATAGGCAAACTCCGCCATGGACAGATGAGCAACCCAGTCAGTATGACACTTGGAGACATTACACCTGAGGAACTGCTCCAAGGACTGGTTCACCCTCTCAGTCTGCCCATTAGACTGTGGATGGTAGCCTGACGACAAGCTCACAGAAATCTGGAGATCAGAACAAAATGCCCTCCAGAATTTGGCCACAAACTGGGATCCGCGGTCAGAGACCACATCAAGTGGCAACCCGTGGAGGCGCACAACATGCTGCATAAATAACTCAGACAGGCGTCTGGCCGATGGCAACCCAACCAGTGGACCGAAATGCGCCATCTTCGAAAACCTGTCAACGACAACCCAAATGGCTGTCATCCCCGAGGATTTGGGCAAGTCCACCACAAAATCCATGGAAATGTGGGTCCATGGCTTAGATGGAATAGAGAGTGGATGTAATGGGCCGACAGGAACCCCTCTAGGAGTTTTATTTCGGGCACAAACGTCACATGCCCGAACCCACTGATCCACATCCCTAGCCACCGAGGGCCACCACACCGCCCTAGACAGCAACTTCCGAGTTCTGGCAATACCCAGATGCCCTGCCGACCTCTTGGCATGGAATTCCAGGAATACTCGCTGTCTTAACCTAGGAGGCACAAACAAGAGACCTACCGAAAGGTCTGGAGGAGCCTGCTCCTGTGCTCTAAGGACAAGAGGTCCTGGGTAATGCCCACTTTAATACATGATGGGGACACAATGGGCAATGGCTCCTCGGTGGTCTCTTGGACTGGAGCAAAACTCAGCGAGAGCGCATCAGCCTTGATGTTTTTTGACCCAGGGCGATATGTTATCAAAAAATTAAAGCGAGCAAAAAACAAAGCCCATCGTGCCTGCCTGGCATTGAGCCGCTTCGCTGACTCTAAATATGCCAGATTCTTATGGTCGGTGAGAATTGAGACCACAAACTTAGCCCCCTCAAGCCAGTGTCTCCACTCCCCGAGTGCATCCTTTATAGCCAACAATTCCCGGTTACCCACATCATAATTCATCTCGGCAGACGAAAATTTACGGGAAAAGTAAGCACAGGGATGAAGGCGATTATCAGACACCCCCATCTGAGAGAGCACTGCCCCAATACCTATCTCAGAGGCATCCACTTCTACCACAAAAGGACGCTCTGGATCTGGGTGTCGCAGCACCTTGGCCGAGACAAATGCCCTTTTGAGACGGGCAAAGGCCGCTTTGGCCTCACAAGACCAGTGAGCAACATCCGCCCCTTTCTTAGTGAGTGCCACCAAGGGGGCCACTATAGACGAAAATCCAGCGATAAACCGTCTATAAAAATTTGCAAAGCCCAGAAAACGCTGAAGCGCCTTCAAACTAGTGGGCTGCACCCAATCCAGGACTGCCTGTACCTAGGAACCCTCCATTTGGAAACCTTCTGAGGAGATAATATACCCTAGAAATGCGATTTGCTGGACTTCAAATTCGCACTTCTCCAGCTTCGCCCCAAGCTGGTGGTCTCTGAGTTTCTGGAGGACTAAGCGTACATGCTTCTGATGTTCCTCCAGGGAATGGGAGAAGATTAGGATGTCATCTAGATAAACAACTAAGAATCTATCCAAATATTCCCTGAGCACATCGTTCATGAATTCCTGGAAGACTGCCGGGGCATTAGAGAGCCCAAAAGGCATCACCAAATATTCATAATGCCCTGAGTGGGTATTAAAGGCAGTCTTCCATTCATCCCCCTCTCTTATTCGGATTAAATTGTAAGCACCGCGTAGGTCAATCTTAGAAAAAATGGTGGCAGTATGAAGCTGGTCAAACAAAACCGAAATGAGAGGCAGTGGGTACGAGTTTTTAATCGTGATACGGTTCAATTCCCTGAAGTCGATGCAGGGTCGCAACGAACCGTCCTTTTTACCCACGAAGAAGAACCCCGACCCAACTGGGGACTGTGAGGGTCTGATAAATCCCTTTGCCAAGTTCTCCTGAATGTACTCTGCCATAGCCTGAGTCTCAGGACGTGACAGGGAGTACAACCTGCTCTTGGGAAGCTTAGCATCCGGCAACAAATCAATGGCACAGTCATAGGGGCGATGGGGAGGTAGTACCTCCGCAACTTTTTTGGAGAACACATCCGCAAAATCTGCATAACATCCTGGCAATCCTGGCAAACTTAGCTGCGAGAGCCTGACTGGAAGGCTCAAGCAACTCCTGAAACAATCACTACCCTAACTAAGAATCTCCCCAGAGACCCAGTCAAATTGAGGGTTATGGGCCCTTAACCAGGGTAACCCCAAAACCAATGGGGCAAAAGAACAGACAGTCACATAGAAAGACAATTTTTCAGAGTGTGTGGCTCCAATAAACAAAGGAATTTGGCTGGTGCAGGAGGTAATTTTACCCTGGGACAATGGTTCCCCGTTTAACCCACAGATCTCAATTTCTGATGCCAAAGGTACTAAGGGAACAGAGTGTTCCAGGGCGAATTGACGGTCCATGAAAACCCCATCGGCCCCACTGTCAACAAAGGCCTCAGTCTTGACAGTTTGACCGAGGATCTCCAAAGTCATCGGAATGAGAAAAGTCTTTTTGGGAAATTCTGACTTCTGGCCTGACAGGATATTTCCCATCACCCTCAGGCCCTGAAGTTTTCTGGCTTTTCTGGGCATGATACTACAACATGACCTTTATTCCCACAGTATAAACACAAACCCTGCTGTCTCCTCCGCATCTTCTCACGCGAGGAGAGGCGGGTAGCCCCAATCTGCATAGGCTCCTCGGAATATTCCTCAGAGTCTGAGGTTCCCTTGGGAAAAAAGGAAACTGCGGTCTCCCTTTCAAGCCTACACTCTCTCAGCCGTCTATCCACCCGGATGGATAACTGCATGAGCTGATCTAAGCTATCAGGCGAGGGATATTGTACCAGTTGGTCCTTTATCTGGTCAGAAAGGCCCCTTCGGTACTGGTTTCTCAGGGCTGGGTCATTCCACTGGGTATCATGAGCCAACCTCCGAAACTCCGTACTATAAACCTCAGCTGGCCGTCGCCCTTGCTTAAGGACCGTAATCTGAGCCTCGGCCGAAGCCATCTTGTCAGGGTTATCATACAAAATGCCCAGTGCCGTAAAAAAAGCATCAACACTTTTAAGCGAACCCATATGCCCAGACTTGTGGGTCTCCTTGTAGCAAGGAAATCACCATGCCCACCCGCTGAATCTCCGACCCAGAAGACTGGGGCCTAAGCCTGAAATATAGCTTACAGCTCTCCTTGAAACAAAAGAACTGCGATCGATCTCCAGAAAAACTATCCGGGAGATTTACTTTCGGCTCCTTAACCCCTAAACTTGTCGCTGCTGCTGCGGGAGCTCCGCTAGCGGCCTGCGGGGTGTTAATTTTAATGGACATCTCATTAAATTGTCGAGTCAGGACCTGCACCTGATCGACCACCTGTTGCAAAGTATTTTGAGGGGTATGCTCCATATTCCCACAAAATTTCAACAGGAGTAGGGCTGCTGAATATGTTATGCACACCAGTGCTAACAGGAGTATACCGGTGTATGAACAGAGAGGGATGTGAAACAAACGAACTCGCAGACAGTATAACACAACATACACAGGAGGTGATGGAATAACTAATAAACACAAAGTGAACGGAGAAGCCCAAAGGCTCAGGAATTGGGTGTCTCCCTAGTGTCAGGAATGCTCAGATGGAATAGAGCGGACAATGAAGCGAGATGTAGTGATTTAACATGTGGAGCACCCAAAATGATGTTGCTAAGAGCAAGAGAAAAAACCCCAAAGGGTTACCAACGGGTGTGGGAATAAACTCCTTGGTCAGAGATAGAAATATAGACACAAGGAGAGTATCCACAATCCTAACCCCCACTTGCAGGGCACAGGTTCAGCTTACTGCCACTAAACTGACACCTGGACGCCCTGCACAGTGAGGGAGGATTAAGCAAGCAGGTCTGAGAGTACAGCCGCAAACCTGCTGGGTTCACAGAATAGCAAAAGAACCCCAGCAGGTTAAACAACTGACTCCAGTCTTACTGCTAGGTCCGGATTGGCAGAATGAAGTACCGAATCCCAAGGCCTATTCGCAGTAAGCAACAAGTAAATACAAAGTCACACAGTACTAGCTAACTCTCTGGAACTGACTAACAAACAAAGATTCAGCAGCATTTGCCTAGCCTGAGAGGATGGTTTATATAGCAGGTGCTGTCCACGCCCCACTCAGACCTCACAGACTGTGAGCACAAAACCAGCGCTGGATTCCCTGCCGTGCACAGAGCCTGTAACCACTACACAGTAAAAACCCGGACCGGAGTATCAGCTGCGCTCAGGTTACTTCGCTAACACTTGCCTCCCGGTTGCCATGGCGACGTGGCAGCACAGAACAGGAGATCCTAACAGTACGCCAAATAGCCAACAGTGGGAGATATTTTCGGTATAGGTATACTCGTGGAAGCAAGACCATGTGGGTTGGAAAAGTATCGCCAGGGTATTGTGCCCATATAATCCAGCCCGATACTTGTACTGAGCAGATGGGAGAACTAGGGATAGGTTTCTTTACTTGGAAAGTTTGTAATATGGTGATGTCATATTTTGTCCCCTATGTTCTCCCAGATGATGCCTATTTCATATGTGGGAGGAAGGCGTACAAGTGGCTTGCCCCGAGCTCAGAGGGATTGTGTTATTTTGGGAGAGTACTACCAGAGGTCATGACCATAACCCATGATAAGATGAAAGACATTCACCGCAGTACTCAGGCTCCTTATACTCATACTCACTATGAACACATCATCAAGAGACACCTCATAGATAGGACAGAACACGCAGCCTCTGATTTGATCCACAAATCCACCGGGATTCAATTCCTTCTCGCATTAGACATCACCCGTACTGCCAGAGGAATTATAAATTATAGTTATATCCATGCGCTAGCGAACTTGATAGATAATATCACTGAGATGTATGACGACACCTTCAGGTATACGGGAAGGGAGTTACAAGCTTACAAGCAGGAACTGATTCAGCACAGGTTGGTCCTTAATTATATCACAGCCGTGACAGGTGGGTACTGTGTTACTCTGGCAACTCAATATGGTGTGAAGTGCTGTACGTATATTACAAACAGTACTGACGACCCAACGGAGATCATCGATTAAAAGATGGACGATATCTTGCAGTTGAAGTGGGAGTTCAGGAGGAAACACAACTTTACCTTGGCGGCTGTGAGTAATGAACTGACGGCTGGATCTCATGGTTGAACCCATGAAATTGGTTCTCAGGTTTAGGAGAGTGGGCTCAAAATGTTATTATGAGTGTAGGGAAGTTTCTCCTTTGTATCCTGGGAGTCGTCATAATTATTGGTTCGATATTTAGGTGTGTTCGAATTCTGACGCAGCGCAAGCACGGCACAAAGTTGATGAGTCTAAGGAGCGAGGGCGCTGTTATAGCAACAGATTTAATTTATGACCCATCCATAGAAACAGTGTTATGATAAGGATTGCAAATGAATTTCATGGCCTGTTTCTTTCACCCGTTTTTCTTTTGTTTCCCCGTCTGCCCAGATACATCCATCCGGAAGAGACATCAGCCCTACCCAAAATGTTTATGTGAATGTATTTTAGAGATGTGTCTTATCTTCATCTCTGCAACCTTCAGTTAACAGCACACATAGTCGACAGGTGATATCCACAGATACTAGCACTCACTTATGTTTCCCCGTCCATGTATCATCAACTAAATGTGCACCCCATTTGTTTTAACAAGAAGCCGAAAAGAACTCGGTAGTGTTTGTTGGCCCATTTACAGACCCTTGATACGGGATGAGAAGGATTTAATGTATACTTCACAATACCTCGAAGGTTATTTAGAACATATATGGCACGATGATACATGCCCCTCAGACATGGATTCATACATACATGCTTTCTACTATCCCACTAGGTCATACATTTCCCACCTACAACTCTACCCCGACCATCCAAACTTCTGTAGATATGGTATAGATATTTTTCTGTTTATTGATTAGATAGTGGCAGTTATTGGTGACTGCCAAAGGGTGGACTGTCAAAGTTGAAAAATGTTGCAGTACACACATCATGTACAAACTACACACAGATGGCCTCCGTGCGCGTACTTGTTCTGCTGTGCGTGCGCATATTCGCAATTTGCGTATGGTCGCTCCCGCGGACCTGCGTATTAGCGCATGGTATGGGTATTTATGGTAGAGTTTGTGAACGCATGGAAAGCTATCAAAACACATTACATATTTAATCCAAATAGTGCACAATGTACACATAGTCTCCCTGCACCACATCAGAAAGTAACAACAGTTTAAATGGTAACAGAACAAAGGGATTCACCTTTACAGAATAGGAGGGGACAGAACAAGGTTATAAGGTGGTGTTTGGTATCCAGCTGTAGGGTATTTTAAGGGTAACAATCCAATGTTGGTTTGAGGAAGATCGCATGTTCCTGCGGATAGTTATGTGCAGAAGCAGAATATAGATATAAACTGTATTTACTGTACATTATGTATGCGGCGGGAATCCAGAGGAGACCACCCACAAGAGCAGTTGGAACAGACATCGCCCACCTATTCAAACCGACCTATGACCTCTCCTGTACTGTAAATGACCATCCCTGTGTCCAGTGGACAAAGAGATTACAGTATCCATTGTGTTAAGTTTTGGATGAATTGTATAAAGAGAGCCTGCTGCTAGCCTGGTCAGACACAAGACTCACAATGTTATCTATCAGTTGACGGAGGACCAGACTGGGTAGCGCGGCGAATCCACTCACGTATGTACAATTGATTGTATCCATTATTGTGTTGCATTGTATTGCTTATATTGTAACCCCCTTTCAGCAATAATACACTGTGGTGTCGGAATCCAGTGGTGTCATGTCTTCATTGCCCTGCTAAGGTTTAAAGTGTATTATCATTGCATTGCATAGCTGTTAAGGGTTTACAGTGTATCTCTGGGTGTGTACGCGCTGTGAGTACTTTGTACCATCAGCACGGCGTTTGTACACAAAGTCCGTACACAGGGGGTCATTCCGAGTTGTTCGCTCTGTATTTTTTTCTCGCAACGGAGCGATTAGTCGCTAATGCGCATGCGCAACGTCCGCAGTGCGACTGCGCCAAGTAAAATTGCTATGCAGTTAGGAATTTTACTCACGGCATTACAAGTTTTTTTCTTCGTTCTGGTGATCGTAATGTGATTGACAGGAAGTGGGTGTTTCTGGGCGGAAATAGGCCGTTTTATGGGAGTGTGTGAAAAAACGCTACCGTTTCTGGGAAAAACGCGGGAGTGGCTGAAGAAACGGAGGAGTGTCTGGGCGAACGCTGGGTGTGTTTGTGACGTCAAACCAGGAACGACAAGCACTGAACTGATCGCAGATGCCGAGTAAGTGTGGAGCTACTCAGAAACTGCTAAGAAGTGTCTATTCGCAATTTTGCTAATCTTTCGTTCGCAATTTTGATAAGCTAAGATTCACTCCCAGTAACATAGTAACATAGAAACATAGTATCTGAGGTTGAAAAAAGACAATTGTCCATCGAGTTCAACCTATTTGTGGTCTCCTATGCATGATGATTTGACTAAAATTTCTGACTGATGCTGCTGTCAGCCGTTGCATTTTATCCCTATTTATAGTAACTATAATACATGACTATGCACCATACCCCTGGATATCCTTATCCATTAGGAATTTATCTAACCCATTCTAATGGGGGGTACTCACGGAGCGATCGCTGCTTAAAATCTAAGCAATCTGACTAGATTGCTTAGATTTTAAGCACGATCGCTCCGTGTGTAGCCCCCTCAGCGATAGCGATGCGCAGCACCGCGCATCGCTATCGCTGCGCAGCACCGCGCATCGCTATCGCTGCTGCTAGATTGGCCTGCATGCAGGCCAATCTAACGGGTCGCTCACTTCACCCGCTGGTGAAGTGAGCGGCCCCCCCATCTCCCCCCGCACGCTCAGCACAGATCGCGCTGTGCTGAGCGCCGGGAGAAATGTGTGCTGAGCGGTTCGCTCAGCACACATCTCTCTGCCATCGGCCAGTGAGTACTGGCCTTTAAAGGTGTTGACAGATTCCGCCATTACAACTCCCTCGGGCAGGGAATTCCAAACACGTATTGTCCTTACCGTGAAAAAGCCTTTACGCCATATTGTGCGGAATCTCCTCTCCTCTAACCTGAGCGAGTGTCCACGAGTCCTCTGTGTTGATCTAACCAAAAACAGGTCCCGCGCAAGCTCTGTGTATTGTCCCCTTATATATTTGTAGATGTTGATCATATCCCCTCTTAGTCTCCGCTTTTCCAATGTAAACATGCCTAGTCTTTCAAGCCTTTCCTTGTATTCCATCGTCTCCATGCCGTTAATTAGTTTGGTCGCCCTCCTCTGTACCTTTTCAAGCTCCAGGATATCCTTTTTGTAGTACGGTGCCCAGAATTGTACACAGTATTCAAGGTGTGGCCTCACTAGTGATTTATATAACGGGAGTATAATACTCTCGTCCCTAGCATCAATACCCCATTTTATGCATGCTAATATCTTATTAGCCTTCTTTGCTGCAGTCCTACTTTGGGTACTACTGCTTAGCTTGCTATCTATGAGGACACCTAAGTCCTTTTCCAGTACAGAATCCCCTAATTTTACCCCATTTAGTAGGTAGGTGTAATTTTTGTTCTTGTTACCACAGTGCATTACCTTACACTTGTCTGTGTTGAAGCGCATTCTCCATTTGGCTGCCCATGCTTCTAATTTAATTAAGTCGTTCTGAAGAGACTCGGCATCCTCCTCTGTATTTATAGCCTTACACAATTTGGTATCATCTGCAAAAATTGACACCATGCTCTCTAGACCTTCTGTTAGGTCGTTAATGAAAATATTGAACAATAGCGGTCCTAATACTGAGCCTTGCGGCACACCACTTAGCACTTCAGTCCAAGTTGAAAAAGATCCATTAACCACAACGCGCTGCTCCCTATTATCTAACCAGTTTTTGACCCAAGTGCATATTGTGCTTCCTAGCCCTGATTCTTGTAGCTTGTAGATAAGTCTCATGTGTGGTACAGTATCGAACGCTTTGGCAAAGTCTAAAAAGATTACATCCACGTCTTTACCCTGATCTAGGTTTTACGCTTACTGTTTCATAAAAGCCAAGTAAGTTGGTTTGACAGGATCTGTCCTTCATAAACCCATGTTGATTCCTTTTAATGACCTTATTGGTTTCAAGGAACTTCTGAATACTATCTCTTAGAATACCTTCCAATACTTTCCCCACTATAGATGTAAGACTAACTGGTCTATAATTACCTGGTTCAGCTTTACTTCCCTTTTTGAATATAGGCACTACTTCCGCTATACGCCAGTCTTTGGGAACCATACCTGATATAACTGAATCCTTAAAGATCAAAGATAGCGGTTTTGCCAGTTCAGAGTGAAGCTCCATTAGAACCCTTGGATGAATGCCATCGGGCACTGGTGATTTATTAATCTTTAAATGTTTTAATCGGTCACAGACTACTTCCTCGCTTAAATAAGTACCTATCAGTGTGATATTCTCATTATTGAGTGTTATGCACACCAGTGCCTGCAGGAATGTACTGGTGTCTGAACGGAGAGGGATGCAAAACAAATGAACTCACAGACAGACTGGGGAATATGACATTACGTACACAGAAGGTGATAGGGTAACAAAATCAACACAAACTGAACAGAGAAGCCCAGAGGCTAAGAAACTGGGTGTCTCCCTAGTATTGGGAATGCTCAGATGGAAAGAAGCGAGATGTTGTGTTTTAATACGTAGAGAACCCGAAATGCCGTTGCTAAGGGCAACAGCAAAACCCTAAAGGGTTACCAACGGGTGTGGCAGTAAACTCCTTGGTCAGAGATGGAATAATAGACACAAGGAGAGTCTCCACAATCCTAGTCCTCACTTGCAGTGCACTGGTTCAGCTTACTGCCACTAAACTGACACCTGAACACCTTGCACAGTGAGAAAGGATTTTGGCAGGCAAGTCTGAGAATACAGCCGCAAACTTGCTAAGTTCACAGAGTAGCAAAAGAACCCCAGCAAGTTAAACGACTGACTCCAGTCTTACTGCTAGGTCTGGATTGGCAGAGTGTAGTACCAAATCCCAAGGCCTATTTGCAGTAAGCAACAAACAAATACAAAGCTACACAGTACTGGCTAACTTTCAGGAACTGACTAACCAACAAAGATTCAGCAGCATCTGATTAACCTGAGAAGAGGGTTTATATAGCAGGTGCTGTCCACGCCCCACTCAGACCTCACAGACTGTGAGCACAAAAACCAGCACCGGATCCCCTGCCGTGCACAAAGCCTGTAACCACTGCACAGCAAAAGACCCGAACCGGAGTATCAGCTGCGCTCAGGTTACTCCGCTAGCACTTGTCTCCCGGTTGCCATGACGACGTGGCAGCACAGGGCAGGAGACCCTAACAGTATCCCCCCTCTGACGAGGGGTCAAAGAACCCCTACCACCGGGTTTATCGGGGAACTGCGAGAAGAAAGAACGTATCAGTCTGGGGGCATGAAGATCACAACTGCGCACCCACGACCGCTCCTCCGGGCCATACCCCTTCCAGTGCACCAAAAATGACAGCCGACCCCGAACCATCTTGGAGTCAAGAATCCTTTCAACAACAAACTCCCTCTGGCCACGTATCAGAAGAGGAGAAGGTCTTCCACTGGAAGAAGGATTACTAATCGCCCGTTTTAAAAGGGAACAATGAAATGTTTTATTGATACCCAAAGAACGGGGCAGATCTAACTGAAATGCCACCGGATTGATAACCCTAGTGATCTTATAAGGGCCGATGAACCGGGGGCCTAACTTATGAGATGGCTGTCTCAACTTCAAATTCTTGGTAGACAACCAGACGAAGTCTCCTAATTTGAAGCTGCAGGGTCTTTTCCGCTTATCAAAAACCCTTTTGGTCACTAATGACACAGACACAAGGGCTTTCTTCACTTTCCTCCAAATACCCCTAAGGACCGAAACCACAGAGGAACCACCAGGCGTGGAGTCCAGGGGGTCAAAAGAATTGGCTTTAGGATGATGCCCATACACACAAAGGAAGGGAGAGATCCCTGTAGCAGAGTGAGCCACGTTGTTATAGGCAAACTCCGCCATGGACAGATGAGCAACCCAGTCAGTCTGACACTTGGAGACATAACACCTGAGGAACTGCTCCAAGGACTGGTTCACCCTTTCAGTCTGCCCATTAGACTGCGGATGGTAGCCTGACGACAAGCTGACAGAAATCTGGAGATCGGAACAAAATGCCCTCCAGAATTTGGCCACAAACTGGGATCCGCGGTCAGAGACCACATCAAGTGGCAACCCGTGGAGGCGCACAACATGCAGCATAAATAATTCAGACAGGTGTCTGGCCGTTGGCAGCCCAACCAGTGGAACGAAGTGCGCCATCTTCGAAAACCTGTCAACGACAACCCAGATGGCTGTCATCCCCGAGGATTTGGGCAAGTCCACCACAAAATCCATTGAAATGTGGGTCCATGGCTTAGATGGAATAGAGAGTGGATGTAATGGGCCAACAGGAACCCCTCTAGGAGTCTTATTTCGGGCACAGATGTCACATGCCAGAACCCACTGATCCACATCCTTAGCCACCGAGGGCCACCACACCGCCCTAGATAGCAACTCCCGAGTTCTGGCAATACCCGGGTGACCTGCCAACTTCTTGGCATGGAATTCCAGGAACACTCGCTGTCTTAACCTAGGAGGCACAAACAAAAGACCTACCGGAAGGTCTGGAGGAGCCTGCTCCTGTGCTCTAAGGACTAATGACAAGAGGTCCTGGGTAATGCCCACTTTAATACATGATGGGGACACAATGGGCAATGGCTCCTCGGTGGTCTCCTGGATTGGAGCAAAACTCAGCGAGAGCGCATCAGCCTTAATGTTTTTTGACCCAGGGCGATATGTTATCAAAAAATTAAAGCGAGCAAAAAACAAAGCCCATCGTGCCTGCCTGGCATTGAGACGCTTCGCTGACTCTAAATATGCCAAATTCTTATGGTCGGTGAGAATTGAGACCACAAACTTAGCCCCCTCAAGCCAGTGTCTCCACTCCTCGAGTGCATCCTTAATAGCCAACAATTCCCGGTTACCCACGTCATAATTCATCTCGGCAGGCGAAAATTTACGGGAAAAGTAAGCACAGGGATGAAGGCGATTATCAGACACTCCCATCTGAGAGAGCACTGCCCCAATACCCATCTCAGAGGCATCCACCTCCACCACAAAAGGACGCTCTGGATCTGGGTGTCGCAGCACCTTGGCCGAGACAAATGCCCTTTTGAGACGGGCAAAAGCCGCTTTGGCCTCACAAGACCAGTGAGCAACATCCACCCCATTCTTAGTGAGTGCCACCAAGGGCGCCACTATAGATGAAAATCCAGCGATAAATTGTCTATAAAAATTTGCAAAGCCCAGGAAACGCTGAAGCGCCTTCAAACTAGTGGGCTGCACCCAATCCAGGACTGCCTGTACCTTGGAACCCTCCATTTGGAAACCTTCTGGGGAGATAATATATCCTAGAAATGCGATTTGCTGAACTTCAAATTCGCACTTCTCCAGCTTCGCCCCAAGCCGGTGGTCTCTGAGTTTCTGGAGGACTAAGCGTACATGCTTCCAATGTTCCTCCAGGGAATGGGAGAAGATTAGGATTTCATCTAAGTATACAAGTAAGAATCTATCCAAATATTCCCTGAGCACATCGTTCATGAAATCCTGGAAGACTGCCGGGGCATTACAGAGCCCAAAAGGCATCACTAAATATTCATAATGCCCTGAGTGGGTATTAAAGGCAGTCTTCCATTCATCCCCCTCTCTTATTCGGATTAGATTGTACGCACAGCGTAGGTCAATCTTAGAAAAAATGGTGGCAGTACGAAGCTGGTCAAACAAGACCGAAATGAGAGGCAGTGGGTATGAGTTTTTAATCGTGATACGGTTCAATTCCCTGAAGTCGATGCAGGGTCGCAACGAACCGTCCTTTTTACCCACGAAGAAGAACCCCGACCCAACCGGGGACTGTGAAGGTCTGATAAATCCCTTAGCCAAGTTCTCCTGAATGTACTCTGCCATAGCCTGAGTCTCAGGACGTGACAGGGAGTACAACCTGCTCTTGGGAAGCTTAGCATTCGGCAACAAATCAATGGCACAGTCATAGGGGCGATGGGGAGGTAGTACCTCTGCAACTTTTTTGGAGAACACGTCCGCAAAATCTGCATAACATCCTGGCAATCCTGGCAAACTTAGCTGCGAAAGCCTGACTGGAAGGCTCAAGCAACTCCTGAAACAATCAGTACCCCAACTAAGAATCTCCCCAGAGACCCAGTCAAATTGAGGATTGTGGGCCCTTAACCAGGGTAACCCCAACACCAATGGGGCAAAAGTACAGACAGTCACATAAAAGGACAATTTTTCAGAGTGTGTGGCTCCAATAAACAAAGAAATCTGGCTAGTGCAAGAGGTAATTTTACCCTGGGATAATGGTTCCCCGTTTAACCCACAGATCTCAATTCCGATGCCAAGGGTACTAAGGGAACAGAGTGTTTCAGGGCGAATTGGCGGTCCATAAAAACCCTGTTGGCCTTACTGTCCACAAAGGCCTCAGTCTTGACAGTTTGACCGAGGATCTTCAAGGTCACCGGAATGATAAAAGTCTTCTTGGGAAATTCTGACTTCTGGCCTGACAGGATATTTCCCATCACCCTCAGGCCCTGAAGTTTTCCGGCTTTTCTGGGCATGATACTACCACATGACCTTTATTCGCACAGTACAAACACAACCACTGCTGTCTCCTCCGCGTCTTCTCACGCGAGGAGAGGCGGGTAGCCCCAATCTGCATAGGCTCCTCGGAAAATTCCTCAGAGTCTGAGGTTCCCTTGGGAAAGAAGGAAACCTCGGTCTCCCTTTCAAGCCTATGCTCTCTCAGCCGTCTATCCACCCGGATGGATAACTGCATGAGCTGATCCAAGCTATCAGGCAAGGGATATTGTACCAGTTGGTCTTTTATCTGGTTAGAAAGACCTCTTCGGTACTGGTGTCTCAGGGCTGGGTCATTCCACTGGGTATCATGGGCCAACCTCCGAAACTCCATACAGTAAACCTCAACTGGCCTTCGCCCTTGCTTAAGGATCGAAATCTGAGCCTCGGCTGAGGCCGTCTTGTCAGGGTCATCATACAACATGCCCAGTGCCGTAAAAAAAGCATCAACACTTTTAAGCGACGGACAGTCCAGCTGCAACCCATATGCCCAGACCTGTGGGTCTCCTTGTAGCAAGGAAATCACTATGCCCACCCGCTGAATCTCCGACCCAGAAGACTGAGGCCTAAGCTGGAAATATAGCTTGCAGCTCTCCTTGAAACAAAAGAACTGCGAGCGATCTCCAGAAAAACGATCCGGGAGATTTACTTTCGGCTCCTTAACCCCTGAAGGTGCTGCTGCTGCGGGAGCTCCGCCAGCGGCCTGGGAGGTGTGCATTTTAATGGACAAATCATTAAATCGTCGAGTCAAGACCTGCACCAGATCGACCACCTGTTGCAAAGTATTTTGAGGGGTATGCTCCATATTCCCACAAAATTTCAACAGGAGTATTGGGCTGCTGAATATGTTATGCACACCAGTGCCTGCAGGAATGTACTGGTGTCTGAACGGAGAGGGATGCAAAACAAATGAACTCACAGACAGACTGGGGAATATGACATTACGTACACAGAAGGTGATAGGGTAACAAAATCAACACAAAGTGAACAGAGAAGCCCAGAGGCTAAGAAACTGGGTGTCTCCCTAGTATTAGGAATGCTCATATGGAAAGAAGCGAGATGTTGTGTTTTAATACGTAGAGAACCCGAAATGCCGTTGCTAAGGGCAACAGCAAAACCCTAAAGGATTACCAACGGGTGTGGCAGTAAACTCCTTGGTCAGAGATGGAATAATAGACACAAGGAGAGTCTCCACAATCCTAGTCCTCACTTGCAGTGCACTGGTTCACTAAACTGACACCTGAACACCTTGCACAGTGAGAAAGGATTTTGGCAGGCAAGTCTGAGAATACAGCCGCAAACTTGCTAAGTTCACAGAGTAGCAAAAGAACCCCAGCAAGTTAAATGACTGACTCCAGTCTTACTGCTAGGTCTGGATTGGCAGAGTGTAGTACCAAATCCCAAGGCCTATTTGCAGTAAGCAACAAACAAATACAAAGCTACACAGTACTGGCTAACTTTCAGGAACTGACTAACCAACAAAGATTCAGCAGCATCTGCTTAACCTGAGAAGAGGGTTTATATAGCAGGTGCTGTCCACGCCCCACTCAGACCTCACAGACTGTGAGCACAAAAACCAACACCGGATCCCCTGCCGTGCACAAAGCCTGTAACCACTGCACAGCAAAAGACCCGAACCGGAGTATCAGCTGCGCTCAGGTTACTCCGCTAGCACTTGTCTCCCGGTTGCCATGACGACGTGGCAGCACAGGGCAGGAGACCCTAACAGTACCCCCCCTCTGACGAGGGGTCAAAGAACCCCTACCACCGGGTTTATCGGGGAACTGCGAGAAGAAAGAACGTATCAGTCTGGGGGCATGAAGATCACAACTGCGCACCCACGACCGCTCCTCCGGGCCATACCCCTTCCAGTGCACCAAAAATGACAGCCGACCCCGAACCATCTTGGAGTCAAGAATCCTTTCAACAACAAACTCCCTCTGGCCACGTATCAAAAGAGGAGAAGGTCTTCCACTGGAAGAAGGATTACTAATCGCCCATTTTAAAAGGGAACAATGAAATGTTTTATTGATACCCAAAGAACGGGGCAGATCTAACTGAAATGCCACCGGATTGATAACCCTAGTGATCTTATAAGGGCCGATGAACCGGGGGCCTAACTTATGAGATGGCTGTCTCAACTTCAAATTCTTGGTAGACAACCAGACGAAGTCTCCTAATTTGAAGCTGCAGGGTCTTTTCCGCTTATCAAAAACCCTTTTGGTCACTAATGACACAGACACAAGGGCTTTCTTCACTTTCCTCCAAATACCCCTAAGGACCGAAACCACAGAGGAACCACCAGGCGTGGAGTCCAGGGGGTCAAAAGAATTGGCTTTAGGATGATGCCCATACACACAAAGGAAGGGAGAGATCCCTGTAGCAGAGTGAGACGCGTTGTTATAGGCAAACTCCGCCATGGACAGATGAGCAACCCAGTCAGTCTGACACTTGGAGACATAACACCTAAGGAACTGCTCCAAGGACTGGTTCACCCTTTCAGTCTGCCCATTAGACTGCGGATGGTAGCCTGACGACAAGCTGACAGAAATCTGGAGATCGGAACAAAATGCCCTCCAGAATTTGGCCACAAACTGGGATCCGCGGTCAGAGACCACATCAAGTGGCAACCCGTGGAGGCGCACAACATGCAGCATAAATAATTCAGACAGGTGTCTGGCCGTTGGCAGCCCAACCAGTGGAACGAAGTGCGCCATCTTCGAAAACCTGTCAACGACAACCCAGATGGCTGTCATCCACGAGGATTTGGGCAAGTCCACCACAAAATCCATTGAAATGTGGGTCCATGGCTTAGATGGAATAGAGAGTGGATGTAATGGGCCAACAGGAACCCCTCTAGGAGTCTTATTTCGGGCACAGATGTCACATGCCCGAACCCACTGATCCACATCCTTAGCCACCG
The DNA here is from genome assembly GCF_028390025.1 of Pseudophryne corroboree. Taxonomy (NCBI): domain Eukaryota; kingdom Metazoa; phylum Chordata; class Amphibia; order Anura; family Myobatrachidae; genus Pseudophryne; species Pseudophryne corroboree. The sequence continues at coordinate 263,079,714 of NC_086447.1, read as the reverse complement.
AGGGCCACCACACCGCCCTAGATAGCAACTCCCGAGTTCTGGCAATACCCGGGTGACCTGCCAACTTCTTGGCATGGAATTCCAGGAACACTCGCTGTCTTAACCTAGGAGGCACAAACAAAAGACCTACCGGAAGGTCTGGAGGAGCCTGCTCCTGTGCTCTAAGGACTAATGACAAGAGGTCCTGGGTAATGCCCACTTTAATACATGATGGGGACACAATGGGCAATGGCTCCTCAGTGGTCTCCTGGATTGGAGCAAAACTCAGCGAGAGCACATCAGCCTTGATGTTTTTTGACCCAGGGCGATATGTTATCAAAAAATTAAAGCGAGCAAAAAACAAAGCCCATCGTGCCTGCCTGGCATTGAGACGCTTCGCTGACTCTAAATATGCCAAATTCTTATGGTCGGTGAGAATTGAGACCACAAACTTAGCCCCCTCAAGCCAGTGTCTCCACTCCTCGAGTGCATCCTTAATAGCCAACAATTCCCGGTTACCCACGTCATAATTCATCTCGGCAGGCGAAAATTTATGGGAAAAGTAAGCACAGGGATGAAGGCGATTATCAGACACTCCCATCTGAGAGAGCACTGCCCCAATACCCATCTCAGAGGCATCCACCTCCACCACAAAAGGACGCTCTGGATCTGGGTGTCGCAGCACCTTGGCCGAAACAAATGCCCTTTTGAGACGGGCAAAAGCCGCTTTGGCCTCACAAGACCAGTGAGCAACATCCGCCCCATTCTTAGTGAGTGCCACCAAGGGCGCCACTATAGATGAAAATCCAGCGATAAATCGTCTATAAAAATTTGCAAAGCCCAGGAAACGCTGAAGCGCCTTCAAACTAGTGGGCTGCACCCAATCCAGGACTGCCTGTACCTTGGAACCCTCCATTTGGAAACCTTCTGGGGAGATAATATATCCTAGAAATGCGATTTGCTGAACTTCAAATTCGCACTTCTCCAGCTTCGCCCCAAGCCGGTGGTCTCTGAGTTTCTGGAGGACTAAGCGTACATGCTTCCAATGTTCCTCCAGGGAATGGGAGAAGATTAGGATGTCATCTAAGTATACAACTAAGAATCTATCCAAATATTCCCTGAGCACATCGTTCATGAAATCCTGGAAGACTGCCTGGGCATTACAGAGCCCAAAAGGCATCACCAAATATTCATAATGCCCTGAGTGGGTATTAAAGGCAGTCTTCCATTCATCCCCCTCTCTTATTCGGATTAGATTGTGCGCACCGCGTAGGTCAATCTAATAAAAAATGGTGGCAGTACGAAGCTGGTCAAACAAGACCGAAATGAGAGGCAGTGGGTATGAGTTTTTAATCGTGATACGGTTCAATTCCCTGAAGTCGATGCAGGGTCGCAACGAACCGTCCTTTTTACCCACGAAGAAGAACCCCGACCCAACCGGGGACTGTGAAGGTCTGATAAATCCCTTAGCCAAGTTCTCCTGAATGTACTCTGCCATAGCCTGAGTCTCAGGACGTGACAGGGAGTACAACCTGCTCTTGGGAAGCTTAGCATTCGGCAACAAATCAATGGCACAGTCATAGGGGCGATGGGGAGGTAGTACCTCTGCAACTTTTTTGGAGAACACGTCCGCAAAATCTGCATAACATCCTGGCAATCCTGGCAAACTTAGCTGCGAAAGCCTGACTGGAAGGCTCAAGCAACTCCTGAAACAATCAGTACCCCAACTAAGAATCTCCCCAGAGACCCAGTCAAATTGAGGATTGTGGGCCCTTAACCAGGGTAACCCCAACACCAATGGGGCAAAAGTACAGACAGTCACATAAAAGGACAATTTTTCAGAGTGTGTGGCTCCAATAAACAAAGAAATCTGGCTAGTGCAAGAGGTAATTTTACCCTGGGATAATGGTTCCCCGTTTAACCCACAGATCTCAATTTCCGATGCCAAGGGTACTAAGGGAACAGAGTGTTTCAGGGCGAATTGGCGGTCCATAAAAACCCCGTCGGCCCTACTGTCCACAAAGGCCTCAGTCTTGACAGTTTGACCGAGGATCTTCAAGGTCACCGGAATGATAAAAGTCTTCTTGGGAAATTCTGACTTCTGGCCTGACAGGATATTTCCCATCACCCTCAGGCCCTGAAGTTTTCCGGCTTTTCTGGGCATGATACTACCACATGACCTTTATTCCCACAGTACAAACACATCCCCTGCTGTCTCCTTCGCGTCTTCTCACGCGAGGAGTGGCGGATAGCCCCAATCTGCATAGGCTCCTCGGAAAATTCTTCAGAGTCTGAGGTTCCCTTGGGAAAGAAGGAAACCTCGGTCTCCCTTTCAAGCCTACGCTCTCTCAGCCGTCTATCCACCCGGATGGATAACTGCATGAGCTGATCCAAGCTATCAGGCAAGGGATATTGTACCAGTTGGTCTTTTATCTGGTTAGAAAGACCTCTTCGGTACTGGTGTCTCAGGGCTGGGTCATTCCACTGGGTATCATGGGCCAACCTCCGAAACTCCGTACAGTAAACCTCAACTGGCCTTCGCCCTTGCTTAAGGATCGAAATCTGAGCCTCGGCTGAGGCCGTCTTGTCAGGGTCATCATACAACATGCCCAGTGCCGTAAAAAAAGCATCAACACTTTTAAGCGACGGACAGTCCAGCTGCAACCCATATGCCCAGACCTGTGGGTCTCCTTGTAGCAAGGAAATCACTATGCCCACCCGCTGAATCTCCGACCCAGAAGACTGAGGCCTAAGCTGGAAATATAGCTTGCAGCTCTCCTTGAAACAAAAGAACTGCGAGCGATCTCCAGAAAAACGATCCGGGAGATTTACTTTCGGCTCCTTAACCCCTGAAGGTGCTGCTGCTGCGGGAGCTCCGCCAGCGGCCTGGGAGGTGTGCATTTTAATGGACAAATCATTAAATTGTCGAGTCAAGACCTGCACCAGATCGACCACCTGTTGCAAAGTATTTTGAGGGGTATGCTCCATATTCCCACAAAATTTCAACAGGAGTATTGGGCTGCTGAATATGTTATGCACACCAGTGCCTGCAGGAATGTACTGGTGTCTGAACGGAGAGGGATGCAAAACAAATGAACTCACAGACAGACTGGGGAATATGACATTACGTACACAGAAGGTGATAGGGTAACAAAATCAACACAAAGTGAACAGAGAAGCCCAGAGGCTAAGAAACTGGGTGTCTCCCTAGTATTAGGAATGCTCAGATGGAAAGAAGCGAGATGTTGTGTTTAATACGTAGAGAACCCGAAATGCCGTTGCTAAGGGCAACAGCAAAACCCTAAAGGGTTACCAACGGGTGTGGCAGTAAACTCCTTGGTCAGAGATGGAATAATAGACACAAGGAGAGTCTCCACAATCCTAGTCCTCACTTGCAGTGCACTGGTTCAGCTTACTGCCACTAAACTGACACCTGAACACCTTGCACAGTGAGAAAGGATTTTGGCAGGCAAGTCTGAGAATACAGCCGCAAACTTGCTAAGTTCACAGAGAAGCAAAAGAACCCCAGCAAGTTAAACGACTGACTCTAGTCTTACTGCTAGGTCTGGATTGGCAGAGTGTAGTACCAAATCCCAAGGCCTATTTGCAGTAAGCAACAAACAAATACAAAGCTACACAGTACTGGCTAACTTTCAGGAACTGACTAACCAACAAAGATTCAGCAGCATCTGCTTAACCTGAGAAGAGGGTTTATATAGCAGGTGCTGTCCACGCCCCACTCAGACCTCACAGACTGTGAGCACAAAAAACAGCACCGGATCCCCTGCCGTGCACAAAGCCTGTAACCACTGCACAGCAAAAGACCCAAACCGGAGTATCAGCTGCGCTCAGGTTAATCCGTTAGCACTTGTCTCCCGGTTGCCATGACGACGTGGCAGCACAGGGTAGGAGACCCTAACATTGAGATTGTGTGTCAGTCCCTGAATTGGGTCCTCTCTAGTGAATACTGTTGAAAAAAACTAATTTAGTGTGTCCGCTATGTCATTATCATTTTTGCTTAAGACTCCCAACTTGTCTTTTAAAGGGCCTATACTCTCCTTCTTTAATCTCTTGCTATTAATGTATTTAAAGAACTTTTTGGGATTCGCTTTGCTTTCCTTTGCTTCTAGTTTTTCAGTTTCTACTTTAGCTGCTCTTATTTCCTTTTTGCAAATTTTGTTAAATTCCTTATAGTGCTGAAATGACTCTGCTTCCCCATCAGATTTGTATTTTTTAAATGCTCGCCTTTTCTTGCCCATAAGTTCCTTAATCTTTTTGTTAAGCCACATCGGTTTATGATTTTTATTCCTTTTTTTGCTACTCATAGGAATACATTTGAGTGTATTTTTAGCTAGCAGGAATTTTAGTACCTCCCATTTCTCCGTAGTATTTTTTCCTAAAAACAAACCTTCCCATTCAATATCCCTGAAAAATACTCTCATCTTTTCAAAATGTGCTTTGCTAAAGTTTAAAGTCCTAGTTGAGCCAGTATAGGGCTGTTTATAGAAACTGATATTGAATGTCACCATATTGTGGTCGCTGTTTCCTATGGGTTTCCCCTACTATAATACCTGATACCAAATCCCCATTGTTTGTTAATACCAGGTCTAAGATTGCATTGTACCTAGTTGGTTCCTCAATTAGTTGGACTAAGTAGTTATCATTAAGTGTGTTTAAAAACATATTGCCCCTAGCAGTATCACATAAGTCGTTTTTCCAGTTTATCTCTGGATAGTTAAAATCTCCCATCACTACTATGTCTCCTACTCCTGCTGCTATTTCAATTTGCTTTAGTAACAATTCATCATCAGATGCGTTGATACCAGGCGGCCTATAGCATACACCCAATACTAACTTTTTTATTCCTTTTTCCCCGCATGCAATTTCTACCCATAATGTCTCGACAGTGTCTACAGTCCCCTCCTGAATATCTTCCCATATATTAGGTATTAAAAACGGCTTTACGTAAAGACACACCCCTCCACCCTTTTTATTTAGTCTGTCTCTCCTAAACAGTGTATAGCCCTCTAGATTGACTGTCCAATCATGAGATTCATCCCACCAAGTTTCAGTAATGCCTATAATATCATACTGTTTGCTTGCTGCAAGTATTTCTAGTTCACCCTTTTTACCAGTAATGCTCCTGGCGTTTACATACATACAACTAAGATAAGTATTTTCCCTTGCGTTAGGGACATATTTCACCTTATGTAGCAAGGATGACCTGTAATCGTCATTGGTTAGTGCTTTGGTAAAATCCCTTTTAGTACCCATGTTAGTAACCTTACCGCCTGCTCTTACCCTCCCCCCAACTTCTCCCCCATTTCGTTTACTACCGGCATCCCCACTATTCTCACTGCATGACCCGTAGTTTCTAGCTAAACCCTCCCCCCAGGCTCCTAGTTTAAAATCTCCTCCAACCTTCTAACCATCCTTCCCCCCAGCACCGCTGCCCCCTCCTCAGTCAGGTGCAATCCGTCACGACAAAAGAGATGGCGCCTGACTGAGAAGTCCGCCCAGTGTTCCAGGAACACAAACCCCTCTTTCCTGCACCAATCCCTAAGCCACACATTTACCTCCCTAATCTCCCTCTGCCTCCCTGGACTAGCGTGTGGCACGGGTAATAATTCCGAGAATATTACCTTAGATGTCCTTGCCTTCAGTTTCTTTCCTAAGTCCCTATAGTCTTTCTTAAGGACATCCCACCTTCCGCTAACTTTGTCATTGGTGCCAACGTGCACCAAGACCGCCGGGTCTTTGCCAGCCCCTCCCAACAATCTATCTACCCGGTCCGCGATGTGCCGTACCCGAGCACCCGGGAGACAACAGACTGTACGCGATCACGGTCCCGGTAGCAGATTGCCCTATCTGCCTTCCTGATGATAGAATCCCCTACCACCACCATCTGACTAGGTACCTCTCTATCTTTTTTTCCCAACCGCGCCAGAGGGACCGCACCTCTGGATGGGAGCAGTCTCCTCCGGCACCGTCATTTGCGGAGACAGTCTCCTCCGGCACCGTCATTTCTTCACTATCATCCTCCGATTCCTCGTCCAATCGGGCAAATTTGTTCGGGTTTGATAGTTCGGAGATGTCGTGCCTCCCCCTCTTTTTCTTCCTTCTAACTGTGACCCAACTGGCTACCTGATCATCATCATCCTCTTCTACCAGTGACCCCTCCCGCAACTCCTCCACCGTTCTGTCTAAACTACGCTCGAGATTGTGAATCCCCCTCAGTTGCGTAACGGTTTGCTCTAGATCAGTTACCTGGGCTTCCAGGGCAACCGTTCGCACACACCTCGTGCAGATGTAATCACACTGTAGCTCCAGGTGTGCATACATCTTGCACGACATGCACTGAGTGAGGTCCTCAATCACAGCCCCTCCCATATTGTTTGTAAGGTCTAACTCCCTGTTACTCTCACAGAAAAAGCAGCAAAAATAAAAAGTAGAAGACAAGCAATCTCACTTATACAATAAATGAAGCTGGCTTATACTTATCTATCTTTGTGTGGTTCTTGGTCCTTCACTTTTATGCAGCCGTAGTACTACTCTCTCCTGCGGCACCTATACTCCACTTAGCAGTTGCAGTTGTTCCAGCTCACTGCACCTCCTTTTCACTCGGCTTCCAGCTCCAGGAAAAACACAAAAAAAACCCGCACACACGCACAATCACCGCCCCTCTGCTACTCCAAGCTGCTACTCCAAGTAAGAGACCCTCTCACTCACTCACAAGGTCAGCCCCTTGCAGCCTCACCGGAAGTTTAATGGTACTGCAAATGTGTGTTCCTGATTGTGTATTATAAAACTCACCTTTTTCTGTATTCTAACACCTTTTTGCTGTTTAAAACTCACACTTAGAAATCCAATCAGCACTTGGAAGAGACAAGCCCACAGAGCGAGCTCCAAGAGTCTAGTCACTGCAAATATATCTTTTAGCTAGAAACAAACAGTGGTCAGCTCTCTGCTGTAGTTACACTTAGAAATCCAATCAGCACTTGGAAGAGACAAGCCCACAGAGCGAGCTCCAAGAGTCTAGTCACTGCTTAAATAGGCCCAGCCAGCTGCCTTAATCAGCCCCTCCTCCTCCTGATTACTCCTGATTAGTAGGCGGCGGCTTAGCGAGTGCAAAGCTGCTAAAAGCAGCTTGCGAGCGAACAACTCGGAATGAGGGCCACAGTACGGGACTTTGTACGCTAATAGCGTACAAAGTACGTAGAGTGTGTATTAAGTATAGCGGCCGCAGCGGCTCCATGGTAAAGTGTATTTAAGGTGTGTTTAAGGTATAGCTTTAATTCCTGAAGATAAATCAGCATTATCAGTATCCTAGCTACTGTGGTCAGTGCATGGTCAGCTTAAATTAATCACTTTAACTTACCACTCTCATTTGGGGAAGATGAATCAAACCTTCTACAAAGTGGAAAAGTTACCCATAGCAACCAGATTCTTATTAAATGCATCTAAAAAAGGGTAGTTATTATCTGATTGGTTCGCTTGTTCCTTTAGAAGGTTTTTTTTTTACAGATGGCTCCCCCTTAGTGTCCTATTTATCATTGGTGGCAGGGAGAGCAACCAACCATTAAGTATCGTACATTATCAATGCACTTTGCAGCAATAAGGAGTGATTGTTATGGGGCTATTTATCAAAATGTTCATGATGGAACAGTGGCTCTTGCAAAAGAGTATCACAGGCATCTTACCAGGAGTCTCTTATCACTCCTATGGACAGATTTATGGGTTAGTTAGGAAGTAGATTCACCTGTTGAAGGTTTCTTAGATCTCTTCTCCTTAAGACATTTTTGTCACTTTGGTAGCCAAACAATCTCTCTACAACCTTGGAGGGGTACAAGCCACCATATATCCCATGGCTCAGTCCAGTTATTTGGATTACAGAATTGCAATTGATACATTATTTGAAAATACAATGCTTCATATGGAATTGACATTGATAGATGATACATAAGAAAGTAGCATTTCACAAGCCCAACACGCACTCTAAAATCAAGCATTTGCAACCCCCCCCCCTCCCCCAGAAATCTAGCATTTGGCCCCTTATATATCTTCTGCTGGTGATATCCTTGGGAGTTGTTAAGCATTTGCCTGTATGTACATGGGGGATCATTCAGATCTGATTGCTGCTGTGCGTTTCTGCACAGCGGGCGATCAGGTACCAACGGCGCATGCATATGCACCGCAATACGCACGCGCGTCATACAACAACAAAGGGCATCGCTGGTCAGTGACGGGATGGTGCCAAAAATACGTTCGCACGGGCGTTCGCAAGGTGATTGACAGGAGGAAGCCGTTTGTGGGTGGTAATTAACAGTTTACTGGGAGTGTCCTGAAAAACGCAGGCGTGTCCAAGCGTTTTCAGGGAGGGTGTCTGACGTCAGCTCCCGCCCCGATCAGCCTGATGTGATCGCACTGTAGGAGTAAGTCTGGGGCTGCGTAGGGACTGCACAAAGTGTATTTTAGTAGCTCGGCGTACACATAGGATCTCATACTCGCACTCTGAATTTATACTTCCCTTGGAGGCAGCGACTATCTGAACGCAGGATAGCAAAATGAGCAGCCCAGCGATCAGATCTGAATGACCCCCATTGTACAGAAGAGTCAACATGGAAAGTTGAGTGGATGTGTGAACTTCAGGGGGCACTATTACACCTAAATTATTATTTAAACATTAATTCAACTCAGTATTTTTTTTTTTTATTAAGAAAGCATAAAACAATATTTACTGATATTGTATACTTTCCCTCCAGTATATAGCTGGAAAAGAGGAACGTGGAACGTTCAGGGGGCATGGCAATGCAGTTTGAAGTGTTGTGGCTGTGGCCCCTGCTAAATAGCAGAGGGGACATCCCCAGTGGGGCTTAATGATGCAAATCACCTCATAGCATGTCATAGGTTGGATCTGGGAGGTTACTTCATTCTAATGGGAGTACAGGAGAAATACCAAAATTAGGGATCTCCCAGATATTCCCGGGAGATTAGGCAAGCATGCATAAAAAATGTAAAAGGTCAAAAGTTAACAGCATTTCTTTACAATGCAGGTTGCTTTAAAAAGTAATGTGTATTGCATATGAGATATTTGCACTGCATGTTACAACACAGAGTGCAGAAGAATTTATATTTATAGGAATTCTGAAGATAACACTTTAGCTTTCTCACGCATTTACTGAGTGTTTTAGATAAGATTCTCTGATGGTGCTGAAATATTCCATATACACTAACCTGAGTACTTTATAATGTTATAAGATAAGCAGTAGACAAATGTGGGTAACATTTGCATAAACAGAGACAAAGCTCTAATTTGATGCTAGCGTACTGTATGTTGCAGAGAGCCGAAAGAACAGTGTTTTACATTAGATGCTGCAAGTAGGAGTTAAGGGGGGTACACACGTGGAGATGTGAACTGAGCAATCTAGCACAAAACGCTCAGCACAGATCTCTCCCCCGCTCAGCACACAGCGGAGAAGTGAGCGATCTACTAGATTGTGCCTGCATGCAGATTGCATGGCCCATAGAAAAGAATCCAAACGCCACCACCACCAGGCTAGAAGCAGACTATCCCCCCCCCACACACACACACACACACACACACACACACACACAACTCCTTCTAAAAATCTAAACAAATAGACAATACAGCATTTCACACATGCTTGGGAAAGACATATGTACAGTATATCCTTACAAAGAACTAAGGATGAAATAGCTATGAGGTTTCAAAAAGGTTAAAAAGGGGCAGATTTGATGGGGCAAGTGGTTCTTCTCTGTTGTCAAATTCTATGTTTCTATAAATCAATTTAGCATTTTCCTATGTAAAATATCCTAAACATCTTTTTCACTTAAAATAATTTTACATCCATTATGGCCATTAATGAATAATACAGCTATTGTGTCATAAATTTAACAGTAAAAATCTGAAGGTGAGGATCCATTTAACCCTCAGGATTCCTAAAGCCATGGTGTCCCCTCATTCTGCACCACAGGAGGCATACAGATACTGAAAACTAAACTTGAAAATAGTAACAATTACATTTCTTAGCTTAATTGTTTCTATAGTGTGTGTGTGCGTGTGTGTGTGTGTGTGTGTGTATATATATATATATATATATATATACACTGCTCAAAAAAATAAAGGGAACATTAAAATAACACATCCTAGATCTGAATGACTGAAATATTCTTATTAAATACTTTGTTCTTTACATAGTTGAAAGTGCTGACAACAAAATCACACAAAAATTGTCAATGGAAATCAAATTTATTAACCCATGGAGGTCTGGATTTGGAGTCACACTCAAAATTAAAGTGGAAAAACACACTACAGGCTGATCCAACTTTGATGTAATGTCCTTAAAACAAGTCAAAATGAGGCTCAGTCGTGTGTGGCCTCCACGTGCCTGTATGACCTCCCTACAACGCCTGGGCATGCTCCTGATGAGGTGGCGGATGGTCTCCTGAGGGATCTCCTCCCAGACCTGGACAAAAGCTTCTGCCAACTCCTGGACAGTCTGTGGTGCAACGTGGCGTTGGTGGATGGAGCGAGACATGATGTCCCAGATGTGCTCAACTGGATTCAGGTCTGGGGAACGGGCGGGCCAGTCCACAGCATCAATGCCTTCGTCTTGCAGGAACTGCTGACACACTCCAGCCACATGAGGTCTAGCATTGTCTTGCATTAGGAGGAACCCAGGGCCAACCGCACCAGCATATGGTCTCACAAGGGGTCTGAGGATCTCATCTCGGTACCTAATGACAGTCAGGCTACCTCTGGCGAGCACATGGAGGGCTGTGCGGCCCCCCAAAGAAATGCCACCCCACACCATTACTGGCCCACTGCCAAACCAGTCATGCTGGAGGATGTTGCAGGCAGCAGAACGTTTTCCTTGGCGTTTCCAGACTCTGTCACGTCTGTCACATGTGCTCAGTGAGAACCTGCTTTCATCTGTGAAGAGCACAGAGAGCCAGTGGCGAATTTGCCAATCTTGGTGTTCTCTGGCATATGCCAAACGTCCTGCACGGTGTTGGGCTGTAAGCACAACCCCCACCTGTGGACGTCGGGCCCTCATACCACCCTCGTGGAGTCTGTTTCTGATCATTTGAGTAGACACATGCACATTTGTGGCTTGCTGGAGGTCATTTTGCAGGGCTCTGGCAGTGCTCCTCCTGTTCCTCCTTGCACAAAGCCGGAGGTAGCGGTCCTGCTGCTCGGTTGTTGCCCTCCTACGGCCTCCTCCACGTCTCCTGATGTACTGGCCTGTCTCCTGGTAGCGCCTCCATGCTCTGGACACTACGCTGACAGACACAGCACACCTTCTTGCCACACCTCGCATTGATGTGCCATCCTGGATGAGCTGCACTACCTGAGCCACTTGTGTGGGTTGTAGACTCCGTCTCATGCTACCACTAGAGTGAAAGCACCGCCAGCTTTCAAAAGTGACCAAAACATCAGCCAGAAAGCATAGGAGCTGAGAAGTGGTCTGTGGTCACCACCTGCAGAACAACTCCTTTATTGGGGGTGTCTTGCTAATTGCCTATAATTTCCACCTGTTGTCTATTCCATTTGCACAACAGCATGTGAAATTGATTGTCAATCAGTGTTGCTTCCTAAGTGGACAGTTTGATTTCACAGAAGTGTGATTGACTTGGAGTTACATTGTGTTGTTTAAGTGTTCCCTGGATTTTTTTGAGCAGTGTATATATAGATAGATAGATAGATAGATAGATAGATAGATAGATAGATAGATAGATACACACAGTACTGTGCAAAAGTTTTACGCTTTTGTGGAAAAAATGCTGCAAAGTAAAAATACTTTAAAAAACAGCTGTAATATCTATCTATATTATATACTGTGTGTGTGTGTGTGTGTGTGTGTGTGTGTGTGTGTGTGTGTGTGTGTGTGTGTGTGTATATTCGGGTGTGGTATTGAAAGTCGACAGTAACTAGGTCGACAATGTCTAGGTCGACCACTATTGGTCGACAGTAACTAGGTCGACAGGGTGTCTAGGTTGACAGGGTCTTTAGGTCGACATGTTCTAGGTCGACAGGTCAAAAGGTCGACATGAGTTTTTTATGTTATTTTGGTGTCGTTTTCTTCGTAGAGTGACCGGGAACCCCAATTAGTGCACCGGGTCCCCTCGCATGGCTCGCTTCGCTCGCCATGCTTCGGGCATGGTGCCTTCGCTTCGCTCGGCACAGATTACCGTTCCAATCGTAGTCCACGTGGATCGTTAAGTATGAAAAGGTTCAAAAAAAGAAAAAAACTGTGAAAAACTCATGTCGACCTTTTGACCTGTCGACCTAGAACATGTCGACCTAAAACATGTCGACCTAAAGACCCTGTTGACCTAGACACCCTGTCGACCTAGTTACTGTCGACCAATAGTGGTCAACCTAGACATTGTCGACCTAGTTACTGTCGACTTTCAGTCCGGATCCCATATATTCAAGGTTCCTTTGAAATAAGTACTCAAGTATACTTTTAAATATTCAGGAAATGAAATTAGTGTGTACTGTCATCTACAATATCAATCTCTGACTCAGTTAATACTGTACTTGTAATTGCTGCCAACTTCCTATACAACCTGTTTAAATAGAGCCTTTACACATGTTACTATGCCAATGAACGTTATTGGCAGTTACGTCTTGACTCATTACTGTAACCAGCTGAGTTAAGTAATTTCAGTTTACTCCATGGTCACAGTCAACGTTTTGGCTTACTCATCATTCTGTGTCATTCTTCATTTTGTAACATAGCATACAAACCAAGTTTTATCTTTTGTTTAGGCATTCTCTTATGCACTAAGGTGCTACTGCAGAGATTGTAGTAAATCAGATGTACATTACTCAATACTAGCAAGTGTACAGAATAGTAATGTATTTTGGCACATATTCAAAGCTGTCAAGAGATGCCTATACCTCTTTATCTGCAGTGTCACATGGATTCCAAAACTTACAACTTACTAAACTTACTAAACAACATACAACGTACAATAGCAGAGTGTCAAAGTTAAAAGGCAAGAGCAGGTAATATCTATGCTGCTCACTTGTCTAACCACCCCAGGACTTATGCAGACCTGCAACCAGTATTTGTCCGAATTGGGAATTGGTGGCACGTGGAAGTAGGAGGTTACAGTCCGCATCTGGCCACGGATATCCAGCAGCAATACATTTTCAGGCAAATAACAGGTCAGAGACAATCATGGTCAAGCTACAGGTATCCAGCAGGCAAGAGTTGAGGCAATAAACAGGTCAGGTACAATTCAGGTCAGGCAATTGGTATCCAACAAGTAAAAGGCACAGGCAGTAAACAGGTCAGGTACAATTCAGGTCAGGCAACAGGTACTCACAAGTAAAAGGCACAGGCAATACAAAGAACAAAGACAATCCAGGTCAGGCATCAGGCATCCAGCAAACAAAAGCGCGTTAACTCAGGAACAAGGATTAGGGTCCAAAGGGTATCCGGAAGGAGACACTATTCATAAAGACGTTAAAAAAAAAACATATTTCACTGATAACAAGGTTTTTCACTTCCATTTCACAGAACCAGTTTACAGTAGTATGAGAAGAATGATTCGGAGGAGAATGAAACTTCTTGTTTTCATTTTGCTTTTCAATTTCTTTTCACCATCTGGAGATGGCAAAATGAGCTGAAGCATACCTCGCTGAGCTAAAGCATTCTGCCTACTCCGTCGCTCTGCCCCTTGTGATGTGGGTAGATGTTCGATTGCACTGCTGGCATATGCACAGTGTGAAGACGACTTACCAGACTCCAAATATTTCAGTCTTTGCGCTGCTTGCCTAGATAGTAGAGGGGCCACTTACTGAAGGATGTCTCCGATAAGTATTCCTGAATGGCTACAAAATATTACTATATATCCCATATATATGATTCGATATATAGTGCTATTTTCCAGTATATAAGAATAGAGCACCAATAACCTAACACCTGGCATCAGGTAAAGGGCTCTGTTCACGTAGAAAATGAAATGTTTACCAGAAAATATCACAATATCACATCATACCAATGCAATATACAGTAATGTTAGAAATTGTGGAGCAAAAAGGAAACAATATACTGTAGATAATATACAAACTGACAAGCAAAATGGAAACAAGAAATTTCCGTTCTCTTAATTGCTCTCCCCTTAACTATACAGCAGTATGGGGAAGCAATTCTAACACAAATCAGGGGAACTACTAGAGACATCTTAGATTTGTCCATGTTAATTCCTTCCCTAAATAGGACAAATAATTGAAAACCCTTTTATCAGTAGAGATGTGCACCGGAAATTTTTTAGGTTTTCTGTTTTGGTTTTGGATTCGGTTCCGCGGCCGTGTTTTGGATTCGGATGCGTTTTGGCAAAACCTCCCTGAAATTTTTTTGTCGGATTCGGGTGATTTTTTTTCAAAAACAGCTTAAATCATAGAAGTTGGGGGTAATTTTGATCCCATAGTATTATTAACCTCAATAACCATAATTTCCACTCATTTCCAGTCTATTCTGAACACCTCACACCACACAATATTATTTTTAGTCTTAAAATTTGCACGAGGTCGCTGGATGACTAAACTAATCGACCCAAGTGGGCGGCACAAACACCTGGCCCATCTAGGAGTGTTTTTGGGAAGGGTATCTGCGTTTTAATGATGTTATTAAAAGTTATGTCTTAAGCATCTTATAAATTGTCATATATTATCAACTTTCTTCCTAAGAGTGCGCCCACACAAGAGCCTTCTGTTGTCTCCCATTGTAAGTCTACGTACTTTCTGGCTCTGGGTGCACCACCAACTAGGACAGCATACCATTTAAAAAACGGCTATTTATGCCGTTTTTTTCCCCACTAGCAAGGGTAACACACTGTCCAACTTTGGTCTTTCTTTTTCTAATCCACAAACTATCATATCTAGATAAATCCTGTGCCAGATCGCCCTTTGTCTTTCCATCTAGGAGTGACACTGCAGTGTCAGACAGGATGGCACTTAAAAAAATGGTCCCCAAACAGCACATGATGCAAAGAAAAAAAGAGGTGCACCAAGGTCGCTGGATGACTAAGCTAAGCGACCCAAGTGGCCGGCACAAACACCTGGCCCATCTAGGAGTGGCACTGCAGTGTCAGACAGGATAGCACTTACAAAGGGTGTAGTATGGTATGCCGGCGGTCGGGCTCCCGGCGACCAGCATACCTGCACCGGGAGCCCAACCGCCGGCATACCAAAAGTGTAGCGAGCGCAAATGAGCCCCTTGCGGGCTTGCTACGCTCACCACGCTATTTTATTCTCCCTTCAGGGGGGTCGTGGACCCCCATGAGGGAGAATAAGTGTCAGTATGCCGGCTGTCGGGATCCCTGCGCCGGTATACTGTGCGCCGGGATCCCGACAGCCGGCATACTGAAAACTACCCCTTACAAAAATAGTCCCCAAACAGCACATGATGCAAAGAAAAGAGAAAAAGAGGTGCACTGTGGTCACTGGATGGCTAAGCTAAGCGACACAAACACCTCAATATCACAGGAATTATTTGTTCTAATCAATGGTATTATTGGTCCAAATCACTGGAAGTAAATGACAAAATCACAGGAATTATTCATTCTAATCAATGGTATTATTGGTCCAAATCACTGGAAGAAAATGACAAAATCACTGGAATTATTTGTAAACATTTGTAGAAAGTCGCTGCTTTCTGATTACAGAAATGCTCAGATATTCCTGCGAATCCACAATCCCTTCCCAGAGGAAAAAGAAATTGAGAAACCGTTGTTTGAGAACATTTGTTCTCTTTCCCTTGCAAAGGAACAAACCACTTTCCAAGAAGACTGACGTTTTTGGGATTATGGAGACATAATGGTTTTGAATATAAATCCTAAAGCAGGTGGTGTATTAGAGCAAAAGAGTGCAAGAGACCAGCCATGCAGTTGCTGAAATATTATGACAAAATGTTACTGTATTTCATAAGCATTCATTCCTAACTCTACTAAGTACTGTTTGGTATACTGTATCTGGCTTCCATGAGGTGTTGCCCATTATTTCAGCTTCCATTGACCTTTTTGAAAGCGGTAGAAGTTATTGATTCATTCCCCCCCCCCCCCCCTATTTTTAATTTTCTCCTGCATAGCCCAGTAAAATGTTGCAATGTTAAGTATTGACTTGTGCCTTCTGGGGGTCCACTTCTTCACCAAACCCAGCCAAATCTCATCCTAACCCTCTGTTCCACGTTCTCTATGTACCCCATCTGTGTCACCCATGTCTGTCTACCCCTCCCCTTTAGATTGTAAGATCTCACGAGCAGGACCCTCTTCCCTCATGTGCTTATCCTTTGTCTTACTTTAATAATCTTCAACTGTACCACATCCAGCAATCTTCTGCCACCTGATACTTATTCCAGTGTCATCTGCTGATGTAACTATGTTTATTTACCCTGTACTTGTCCTATACTGTCATCAACTGTAAGTTGCTGTTTTCCTGTTTGATTATTTATGTACTCTGTAATTGGGCGCTGCGGAACCCTTGTGGCGCCATATAAATAAAGGATAATAATAATTATAATAATATAGGGTGTATAATAGTGATGAGCGAGGTTCGGTTTTACTCGGTTTTACTCGGTTTTACTCGGTTCTCAAAACGGCATCTTATTGGCTATCCAAAACACGTGACATCCGTGAGCCAATAAGATGCCGTTTTGAGAACCGAGTAAAACCGAGTAAAACCGAGTAAAACCGAATCCGCTCATCACTAGTGTATAATCACCAGGTGTATCTCACACATCACTCAGTACAGATTACAGGATGTATAATCAGTAATCACCAGGTGTATAACACACGTCGCACAGTACAGTATATAGGGTGTATAATCCCCAGGTGTATCTCACACATCGCTCAGTACAGATTACAGGATGTATAATCAGTAATCACCAGGTGTATAACACACGTCGCACAGTACAGTATACAGTATACATACTGGTCACAACAATGCAGCAGATATTGAGTACTGATCAAGATACTAGAAGTGACACAGAGCTGCATGATACAGCAATGGCCTACTGTACTGTACTATATATGTATACTGCTGGTCACCAAAATGCTGCACTGTCCTACTATATACTGCTCACAATAATGCAGCACAGATATGGAATGGATACTTGCAGTGAAACAGAGCTGCAAGATACAGCAATGGCCTACTGTACTGTACTATATATGTATGCTGCTGGTCACCAAAATGCTGCACTATCCTACTATATACTAGAGATGAGCGCCGGAAATTTTTCGGGTTTTTGTGTTTTGGTTTTGGGTTCGGTTCCGCGGCCGTGTTTTGGGTTCGACAGCGTTTTGGCAAAACCTCACCGAATTTTTTTTGTCGGATTCGGGTGTGTTTTGGATTCGGGTGTTTTTTTCAAAAAACCCTAAAAAACAGCTTAAATCATAGAATTTGGGGGTCATTTTGATCCCAAAGTATTATTAACCTCAAAAACCATAATTTCCACTCATTTTCAGTCTATTCTGAATACCTCACACCTCACAATATTATTTTTAGTCCTAAAATTTGCACCGAGGTCGCTGTGTGAGTAAGATAAGCGACCCTAGTGGCCGACACAAACACCGGGCCCATCTAGGAGTGGCACTGCAGTGTCACGCAGGATGTCCCTTCCAAAAAACCCTCCCCAAACAGCACATGACGCAAAGAAAAAAAGAGGCGCAATGAGGTAGCTGTGTGAGTAAGATAAGCGACCCTAGTGGCCGACACAAACACCGGGCCCATCTAGGAGTGGCACTGCAGTGTCACGCAGGATGTCCCTTCCAAAAAACCCTCCCCAAACAGCACATGACGCAAAGAAAAAAAGAGGCGCAATGAGGTAGCTGACTGTGTGAGTAAGATTAGCGACCCTAGTGGCCGACACAAACACCGGGCCCATCTAGGAGTGGCACTGCAGTGTCACGCAGGATGTCCCTTCCAAAAACCCCCTCCCCAAACAGCACATGACGCAAAGAAAAAAAGAGGCGCAATGAGGTAGCTGACTGTGTGAGTAAGATAAGCGACCCTAGTGGCCGACACAAACACCGGGCCCATCTAGGAGTGGCACTGCAGTGTCACGCAGGATGGCCCTTCCAAAAAACCCTCCCCAAACAGCACATGACGCAAAGAAAAATAAAAGAAAAAAGAGGTGCAAGATGGAATTGTCCTTGGGCCCTCCCACCCACCCTTATGTTGTATAAACAAAACAGGACATGCACACTTTAACCAACCCATCATTTCAGTGACAGGGTCTGCCACACGACTGTGACTGATATGACGGGTTGGTTTGGACCCCCCCCAAAAAAGAAGCAATTAATCTCTCCTTGCACAAACTGGCTCTACAGAGGCAAGATGTCCACCTCATCATCATCCTCCGATATATCACCGTGTACATCCCCCTCCTCACAGATTATCAATTCGTCCCCACTGGAATCCACCATCTCAGCTCCCTGTGTACTTTGTGGAGGCAATTGCTGCTGGTCAATGTCTCCGCGGAGGAATTGATTATAATTCATTTTAATGAACATCATCTTCTCCACATTTTCTGGATGTAACCTCGTACGCCGATTGCTGACAAGGTGAGCGGCGGCACTAAACACTCTTTCGGAGTACACACTTGTGGGAGGGCAACTTAGGTAGAATAAAGCCAGTTTGTGCAAGGGCCTCCAAATTGCCTCTTTTTCCTGCCAGTATAAGTACGGACTGTGTGACGTGCCTACTTGGATGCGGTCACTCATATAATCCTCCACCATTCTTTCAATGTTGAGAGAATCATATGCAGTGACAGTAGACGACATGTCCGTAATCGTTGTCAGGTCCTTCAGTCCGGACCAGATGTCAGCATCAGCAGTCGCTCCAGACTGCCCTGCATCACCGCCAGCGGGTGGGCTCGGAATTCTGAGCCTTTTCCTAGCACCCCCAGTTGCGGGAGAATGTGAAGGAGGAGATGTTGACAGGTCGCGTTCCGCTTGACTTGACAATTTTCTCACCAGCAGGTCTTTCAACCCCAGCAGACTTGTGTCTGCCGGAAAGAGAGATCCAAGGTAGGCTTTAAATCTAGGATCGAGCACGGTGGCCAAAATGTAGTGCTCTGATTTCAACAGATTGACCACCCGTGAATCCTTGTTAAGCGAATTAAGGGCTCCATCCACAAGTCCCACATGCCTAGCGGAATCGCTCCGTGTTAGCTCCTCCTTCAATGTCTCCAGCTTCTTCTGCAAAAGCCTGATGAGGGGAATGACCTGACTCAGGCTGGCAGTGTCTGAACTGACTTCACGTGTGGCAAGTTCAAAGGGCATCAGAACCTTGCACAACGTTGAAATCATTCTCCACTGCGCTTGAGACAGGTGCATTCCACCTCCTATATCGTGCTCAATTGTATAGGCTTGAATGGCCTTTTGCTGCTCCTCCAACCTCTGAAGCATATAGAGGGTTGAATTCCACCTCGTTACCACTTCTTGCTTCAGATGATGGCAGGGCAGGTTCAGTAGTTTTTGGTGGTGCTCCAGTCTTCTGTACGTGGTGCCTGTACGCCGAAAGTGTCCCGCAATTCTTCTGGCCACCGACAGCATCTCTTGCACGCCCCTGTCGTTTTTAAAAAAATTCTGCACCACCAAATTCAAGGTATGTGCAAAACATGGGACGTGCTGGAATTTGCCCATATTTAATGCACACACAATATTGCTGGCGTTGTCCGATGCCACAAATCCACAGGAGAGTCCAATTGGGGTAAGCCATTCCGCGATGATCTTCCTCAGTTGCCGTAAGAGGTTTTCAGCTGTGTGCGTATTCTGGAAACCGGTGATACAAAGCGTAGCCTGCCTAGGAAAGAGTTGGCATTTGCGAGATGCTGCTACTGGTGCCGCCGCTGCTGTTCTTGCGGCGGGAGTCCATACATCTACCCAGTGGGCTGTCACAGTCATATAGTCCTGACCCTGCCCTGCTCCACTTGTCCACATGTCCGTGGTTAAGTGGACATTGGGTACAACTGCATTTTGTAGGACACTGGTGAGTCTTTTTCTGACGTCCGTGTACATTCTCGGTATCGCCTGCCTAGAGAAGTGGAACCTAGATGGTATTTGGTAACGGGGGCACACTGCCTCAATAAATTGTCTAGTTCCCTGTGAACTAACGGCGGATACCGGACGCACGTCTAACACCAACATAGTTGTCAAGGCCTCAGTTATCCGCTTTGCAGCAGGATGGACTGCTGTGATATTTCATCTTCCTCGCAAAGGACTGTTGAACAGTCAATTGCTTACTGGAAGTAGTACAAGTGGGCTTACGACTTCCCCTCTGGGATGACCATCGACTCCCAGCAGCAACAACAGCAGCGCCAGCAGCAGTAGGCGTTACACGCAAGGATGCATCGGAGGAATCCCAGGCAGGAGAGGAATCATCAGAATTGCCAGTGACATGGCCTGCAGGACTATTGGCATTCCTGGGGAAGGAGGAAATTGACACTGAGGGAGTTGGTGGGGTGGTTTGCGTGAGCTTGGTTACAAGAGGAAGGGATTTACTGGTCAGTGGACTGCTTCCGCTGTCGGCCAAAGTTTTTGAACTTGTCACTGACTTATTATGAATGCGCTGCAGGTGACGTATAAGGGAGGATGTTCCGAGGTGGTTAACGTCCTTACCCCTACGTATTACAGCTTGACAAAGGGAACACACGGCTTGACAAATGTTGTCCGCATTTCTGGTGAAATACTTCCACACCGAAGAGCTGATTTTTTTGGTATTTTCACCAGGCATGTCAACGGCCATATTCCTCCCACGGACAACAGGTGTCTCCCCGGGTGCCTGACTTAAACAAACCACCTCACCATCAGAATCCTCCTGGTCAATTTCCTCCCCAGCGCCAGCAACACCCATATCCTCCTCATCCTGGTGTACTTCAACACTGACATCTTCAATCTGACTATCAGGAACTGGACTGCGGGTGCTCCTTCCAGCACTTGCAGGGGGCGTGCAAATGGTGGAAGGCGCATGCTCTTCACGCCCAGTGTTGGGAAGGTCAGGCATCGCAACCGACACAATTGGACTCTCCTTGTGGATTTGGGATTTCGAAGAACGCACAGTTCTTTGCTGTGCATTTTCCAGCTTGAGTCTTTTCATTTTTCTAGCGAGAGGCTGAGTGCTTCCATCCTCATGTGAAGCTGAACCACTAGCCATGAACATAGGCCAGGGCCTCAGCCGTTCCTTGCCACTCCGTGTGGTAAATGGCATATTGGCAAGTTTACGCTTCTCCTCCGACAATTTTATTTTAGGTTTTGGAGTCCTTTTTTTACTGATATTTGGTGTTTTGGATTTGACATGCTCTGTACTATGACATTGGGCATCGGCCTTGGCAGACGACGTTGCTGGCATTTCATCGTCTCGGCCATGACTAGTGGCAGCAGCTTCAGCACGAGGTGGAAGTGGATCTTGATCTTTCCCTAATTTTGGAACCTCAACATTTTTGTTCTCCATATTTTAATAGGCACAACTAAAAGGCACCTCAGGTAAACAATGGAGATGGATGGATACTAGTATACAATTATGGATGGACTGCCGAGTGCCGACACAGAGGTAGCTACAGCCGTGGACTACCGTACTGTACTGTGTCTGCTGCTAATATAGACTGGATGATAATGAGATGTAGTATGTATAAAGAAGAAAAAAAAAACCACGGGTAGGTGGTATACAATTATGGATGGACTGCCGAGTGCCGACACAGAGGTAGCTACAGCCGTGGACTACCGTACTGTACTGTGTCTGCTGCTAATATAGACTGGATGATAATGAGATGTAGTATGTATAAAGAAGAAAGAAAAAAAAACCACGGGTAGGTGGTATACAATTATGGACGGACTGCCGAGTGCCGACACAGAGGTAGCTACAGCCGTGGACTACCGTACTGTACTGTGTCTGCTGCTAATATAGACTGGTTGATAATGAGATGTAGTATGTATAAAGAAGAAAGAAAAAAAAAACACGGGTAGGTGGTATACAATTATGGATGGACTGCCGAGTGCCGACACAGAGGTAGCTACAGCCGTGGACTACCGTACTGTACTTTGTCTGCTGCTAATATAGACTGGATGATAATGAGATGTAGTATGTATAAAGAAGAAAAAAAAACCCACGGGTAGGTGGTATACAATTATGGATGGACTGCCGAGTGCCGACACAGAGGTAGCTACAGCCGTGGACTACCGTACTGTACTGTGTCTGCTGCTAATATAGACTGGATGATAATGAGATGTAGTATGTATAAAGAAGAAAGAAAAAAAAACCACGGGTAGGTGGTATACAATTATGGATGGACTGCCGAGTGCCGACACAGAGGTAGCTACAGCCGTGGACTACCGTACTGTACTGTGTCTGCTGCTAATATAGACTGGATGATAATGAGATGTAGTATGTATAAAGAAGAAAAAAAAAACCACGGGTAGGTGGTATACAATTATGGATGGACTGCCGAGTGCCGACACAGATGTAGCTACAGCCGTGGACTACTGTACTGTACTGTGTCTGCTGCTAATATAGACTGGATGATAATGAGATGTAGTATGTATAAAGAAGAAAGAAAAAAAAACCACGGGTAGGTGGTATACAATTATGGATGGACTGCCGAGTGCCGACACAGAGGTAGCTACAGCCGTGGACTACCGTACTGTACTGTGTCTGCTGCTAATATAGACTGGATGATAATGAGATGTAGTATGTATAAAGAAGAAAGAAAAAAAAACCACGGGTAGGTGGTATACAATTATGGATGGACTGCCGAGTGCCGACACAGAGGTAGCTACAGCCGTGGACTACCGTACTGTACTGTGTCTGCTGCTAATATAGACTGGTTGATAATGAGATGTAGTATGTATAAAGAAGAAAGAAAAAAAAACCACGGGTAGGTGGTATACAATTATGGATGGACTGCCGAGTGCCGACACAGAGGTAGCTACAGCCGTGGACTACCGTACTGTACTTTGTCTGCTGCTAATATAGACTGGATGATAATGAGATGTAGTATGTATAAAGAAGAAAGAAAAAAAACCCACGGGTAGGTGGTATACAATTATGGATGGACTGCCGAGTGCCGACACAGAGGTAGCTACAGCCGTGGACTACCGTACTGTACTGTGTCTGCTGCTAATATAGACTGGATGATAATGAGATGTAGTATGTATAAAGAAGAAAGAAAAAAAAACCACGGGTAGGTGGTATACAATTATGGATGGACTGCCGAGTGCCGACACAGAGGTAGCTACAGCCGTGGACTACCGTACTGTACTGTGTCTGCTGCTAATATAGACTGGTTGATAATGAGATGTAGTATGTATAAAGAAGAAAGAAAAAAAAACCACGGGTAGGTGGTATACAATTATGGATGGACTGCCGAGTGCCGACACAGAGGTAGCTACAGCCGTGGACTACCATACTGTACTGTGTCTGCTGCTAATATAGACTGGATGATAATGAGATGTAGTATGTATAAAGAAGAAAAAAAAAAACCACGGGTAGGTGGTATACAATTATGGATGGACTGCCGAGTGCCGACACAGAGGTAGCTACAGCCGTGGACTACCGTACTGTACTGTGTCTGCTGCTAATATAGACTGGATGATAATGAGATGTAGTATGTATAAAGAAGAAAGAAAAAAAAAACCACGGGTAGGTGGTATACAATTATGGATGGACTGCCGAGTGCCGACACAGAGGTAGCTACAGCCGTGAACTACCGTACTGTGTCTGCTGCGACTGGATGATAAATAATGATATAAAAAATATATATATATCACTACTGCAGCCGGACAGGTATATATTATATAATGACGGACCTGCTGGACACTGTCTGTCAGCAGAATGAGTTTTTTATAGAATAAAAAAACACCACACAAGTCACACGACGAGTGTTTAACTTTTTCAGGCAATCACAATATAGTATACTATACTGGTGGTCAGTGTGGTCAGGTCACTGGTCAGTCACACTGGCAGTGGCACTCCTGCAGCAAAAGTGTGCACTGTTTAATTTTAATAATATGTACTCCTGGCTCCTGCTATAACCTATAACTGCTCCCCAGTCTCCCCCACAATTAAGCTGTGTGAGCACAGTCAGATATTATACATAGATGATGCAGCACACTGGGCTGAGCACAGATATGGTATGTGACTGAGTCACTGTGTATCGTTTTTTTCAGGCAGAGAACGGATTATATTAAATAAAACTGCACTGGTGGTCACTGGTCAGTGGTCAGTCACTAGTAAACTCTGCACTCTCTAGTACTCCTAAGCTCCAGTAAATCAAGTGTCTCTGTCTCAATCTCACTCTCTCTCTTCTAATCTAAATGGAGAGGACGCCAGCCACGTCCTCTCCCTATCAATCTCAATGCACGTGTGAAAATGGCGGCGACGCGCGGCTCCTTATATAGAGTCCGAGTCTCGCGATAGAATCCGAGCCTCGCGAGAATCCGACAGCGTCATGATGACGTTCGGGCGCGCTCGGGTTTACCGAGCAAGGCGGGAAGATCCGAGTCGCTCGGATCCGTGTAAAAAAAGCTGAAGTTCGGGCGGGTTCGGATTCCGAGGAACCGAACCTGCTCATCTCTACTATATACTGCTCACAATAATGCAGCACAGATATGGAATGGATACTTGCAGTGACACAGAGCTGCAAGATACAGCAATGGCCTACTGTACAACCATATACTGTTGGTCACCAAAATTCTGCACTGTAATACTATATATACTGCTCACAAAAATGCAGCACAGATATGGAATGGATACTTGCAGTGACACAGAGCTGCAAGATACAGCAATGGCCTACTGTACTGTACTACTATTATACTGGTGGTCACCAGTCCCCACAATAAAGCACACTGAGCACAGATATTTGCAGCACACTGAGCACAGATATGGAGCATTTTCAGGCAGAGACCGTAGATATTTTCAGCACACTGAGCACAGATATTTGCAGCACACTGAGCACAGATATTTGCAGCACACTGAGCACAGATATTTGCAGCACACTGAGCACAGATTACGGAGCTTTTCAGGGAGAGAACGCAGCCACGTCCTCTCCGTTCAATCTCCAATGCACGAGTGAAAATGGCGGCGACGCGCGGCTCTTTATATAGAATACAAATCTTGCGAGAATCCGACAGCGGGATGATGACGTTCCGGCACGTTCGGGTTAACCGAGCAAGGCGGGAAGATCCGAGGCTGCCTCGGAACCGTGTAAAATAGGTGAAGTTCGGGGGGGTTCGGGTCTCGACGAACCGAACCCGCTCATCTCTAGTTATCAGTGAAACAGATTTTCACTGCTTTATGAATAGAGCTCAAGATCTCCTTTAAAAGGCTGACATGGGTGGGATTTCACACAGAACCCGGCAGAGTCCACCGCTCAGACACCCAAACTAACAGCTCCGGCATTCCTGCCTGCGGATGTACCTGGGGGATGGTATTGGGATTGTGGAGCTTGGGATGCCAGCAGTCAGAAGGCCGACAGTGGCATCTTGATGCGTAGAATCCTGACACCTGCTAGGAAAGCATTTTAACCCTTCCCCTCCACACCTATATCCCTAACCCTCCCTATCAGCAGCCTAACCCTTAACTCCCCCCCTGCAGCCTAACCCTCCTTCTAGTGCCTAAACCTATCCTAATAATTATTCCTTATAAATAACAGATACATATAGCACTGGTTCCACTACTGACTAACCATAACCCAAACCTACAGGCCATAGGGCTAAATGCACTTTATTTACCTGGCCTTTAACTGAATGTGTCCCCAATCATAGCAGGGCCAGCTATTATAAAAGACTAGTTACCATTACCAGCCAGTAAAAATTACGGAACAACACAACAGTAATATCAGCGACGGAGTCTGTGTATGACTGAATGGAGTAACACTTAAATTGCTCCATCTAGTGGCTGCCGGTGCGCAAAACACTTGAGTTCCCCCTGTAGAGGAGAGGAGTAGCATTAGCCTTTTATTATATAGGATTGTGAAGTTATGCAATAACATTTATTTATCAGTATTTAGAGGGCCGTCTCTACCGATGGGCAAGCCGTGCATCCGCACGGGGCAGCCGCCACGACCCCTGCTGGCAGCTGCTGTCCGCTGCTTCTCTTTCATTGTTTCCCTCCGCCCCTCCATGTTACTCCGGTCGCTGCCCGGAGTTCAGCATTGTCACGCAGTTGTTGTCATGACGTCATCACACGCCGGGGTGTGCCATTGAAAGAGGGTACGCTGAGGAGGAGCGGGCGGGAGGGCGCCATTTCACAGCATTGGGAGGAGTAGGAGGCCCTGGCCATGCGGTGGTGTATTCAGCGGGCAGCAGCAGCTGGAGGAGGACGGGACTGACAGCAGTTCCACAGTTCCACTCTCTCAGTGAGACTACCGCTCGCTGCAGAATGAGTATTTATTCTGTGACTGGGTCTGCTCAGCTCCCTGGCTGCCTGGCTCAGTGCAGTGGCTACAAATAAAATAATACTCCTCCCCCCAGTGGCGTAAATTCGTCACAGTTGCCCGGAGGCAAGTTCATACCAGTTGCCCCCCACCTTATATTTAGATAACTATATGTATGTATGTGTGCATATATATGTGTGTGTGTGTGTGTGTGTGTGTGTGTGTGTGTGTGTGTGTGTGTGTGTGTGTAGTGTTCTGATTTTTTTTTTACATACTGTATATATACATTTCATTGTCTTTTATTTTAAATCACACATTTCTTAGGGGTTCACTACGATATGCCGGCGGTCGGGCTCCCGGTGACCAGCATTCCGGCGCCGGGAGCCCGACCGCCGGCTTACCGACAGTGTGGCGAGCGCAAATGAGCCCCTTGCTTGCTCGCTGCGCTCGCCACGCTACGGGCACGGTGGCGCGCTACGTGCGCCACGCTATTTTATTCTCCCTCCAGGGGGGTCGTGGACCCCCACGAGGGAGAATAAGTGTCGGTATGCCGGCTGTCGGGATCCCGGCGCCGGCATACTGTGCGCCGGGATCCCGTCAGTCGGCATACTGAAGACCACCCATTTCTTAGCAGTCATACCCAGGATTAGAACCCACTGACAGCAGACACTTTACTGATGGAGCTATTTGCTCCAGTACAGGAAGCATGAGAATTGTAACTATATGAAGTTATGTGTAATTTTCAGAGAAGTAACTTCATATAGTGAAAAGATAGCGGCAGCCATCGATTAACTTATTTCAATGTTGTCACAGAATGGGGGAGAAGAGCCCCCCTTCGGAGCAGGAGCCTGGCGGCAGATGACTCCGTTGCCTCCCAGAGTTCTGCCTCTGCCTCCCCCCCCATCTTTTTGTGTTTTGTTATAGTGCGAGCTGAGTGACTGTGTCTGTGTACAACAGACAGTGTCAGTCAGGGTGCCAAGCAATTATTTAATAAATTGACTGTTTTCTGCTATATTCTGCCACCCAGATGTTGGTTATAATATTATTAATTTAGAACATACATATATTGCAACATGTCACAGTATGTTTTATATCAAAAGTGTGTTTGTTCGGTGGGGTGGTTGCATGGAAGACTGCGAATGCAATTTTTACATTTCCCATGTGTTTTTTTAAAGGGAGGGGGCATGTTATGCAGTGCCGTTTCTAGCGGCAGACAAGCATGACACCTAGAGCGTAAAAACCCTTGGCAATGAGCAGGTCATTTAAAAGTAATTAGAAGCTTTACTGTAGGGCATAATGTATCATGAGCATTGCGGTGTGTGGCACAATGAGGTGCAGGGGGCATAATATGGTGCAAGGGGCATTTCTGTGTGAGGCTTAATATGGCAGAATTTTTTTTTCCCCCTGTGGTGGCCGAGATCCGTTGGTGCAGGGTCAAAAACTGGGGTGTAAGATAGTCTTTTCCTGGGAGGCCATACCCATTTAATGAGACCACACCCATTTTATTAAGGTCACGCCCCCCTGCTGGAAGAGTGCACAAATTTGAGTTTATTATATCTATGGGGAGCATGCCCTTGATGTCGGTGCTACCTTGACACAAGTTGCAGACAAGCACCTCACCATTTGTGGAGATTTATTCCCATGTGTTCATTGTCACCAGTTTTATTTCCTCTGGATATGACCGCGATAGAAGGAACTGCTACCAGCAGCTGGGTGGATTATGTCAATTTGTAACTCCATTTATGGGTAAAGTACCCTTGCATTTAAAAAGCTACTTCAGGTGACTTTCTTTCTGCTAATTATATCGATATACAACATCTATCCCCGACGAGTGATAAAGCTTTGGGGGGCAGATGTATTAACCTGGAGAAGGCATAAGGAAGTGATAAACCAGTGATATGTGCAAGGTGATAAAGGCACCAGCCAATCAGCTCCAATATGTAAATTAACAGTTAGGAGGTGATTGGCTGGTGCGTGTATCACCTTGCATTCATCACTGGTTTATCACTTCCTTATGACATCTCCAGGTTAATACATCTGCCCCTCAGTGAGTTAACTTAATAAGTGATCCTTTATTTGGGACTTTCTCTATTTGCCGGCCTGTGATATAGTATATATATATATATATTTTAAATGTATTTTTTATACATTGTAACACTGTTCTTATTTTTATGTAATACGTATGTATTATACTAATCATTAAATTGTTTAAATACCAGCCCTTTTTTTTCTCCACAAGTGAAGACTTTGTGCATATATCTATTTAAGTGGGGTGAGCACACCCACTAAAAAGCAGCCGGTATTTAAATTACCGACTGGCGCTAGGTCAAATATACTCTTGTTTTTCCTACTAATTGTTTTATATACAAATCAATTTCTATGAAAATTGAAGCAATTACATTTCTTTCACTTTTATTGATATTCTTCTCCACTATTTTACAGTTAATTATATGGGTTTTTCTATCCTCCTAAAACCAACCTTCCAGAAACACAGAATGACCTTTCATGTCAGGAGGTTGACTTCAAAGGCCAATAGACCAAATCCTGTATCACAGCCACATAACATTAACACTATCAGTATGCTTTGTTAGTGTTGGAGTATAAACAATGACATCTAGTAACTGTAAGGATCAATGATACTAATGCCACTTATGTCACTGTATATGCCGTCAGCTGCCCATGAGTCATGACCACACACTACAGAATATACAATAGAAATGAGCCATTTAATATAGTAGACTTTCCAGTTTCTATTTGCTAACGGCATATATGAGTAAATAGTTTATGGACTGAACATGTTACTGGTTAATTACAGTAGAACTAATAAACAGAAATGAGAAAGGATCATAGAACAATTAAAGATATTTCCAAAATCATAAATTTTAAGTTTTAATTGCATGTGAACTTAAAGCTTTGTAATGATTAATACTGTTTATAATAACATTGTTGGTTAATATTAAGTCAGTCATGTCCCGGAACATATGGAAGACTTCCAAAACTTTGAGAGTCCCTTGTACTCCCCCTACATCCTGCCAATTTCACGACGAGGTGGCTGGGATGGGGGGACATGCTGAAGTGACTTTTGGGAATTCACATTATCATAGCTCTGCCACAGAGGGGGAATAATAAAAAATGGTAAGTATTAATTGCAACTTGATCTTCTCATTTCATATTTAAAAGTTATTTAATCTTTATAGAAACTTTAGAGATAAAAGTCACATCTATGTACACATATAATCAGGGCCATAACTATGGTGGTGCAGACAGTGCTGGGTACACAGCGCATATGACCTGTGGGTGGAAAACCAACCACATCCACCCGCAATCACTTATAAACTATGCACCACTTCTGCTGCCAACTGCAGCACTGCCCGCTTTAAATGTATGTAGCGGTGTGCCCAGCTCCTTCTCTGCCGGGCACACAACTACATACATTACAGTGGGCAGTACTGCAGCTGCCCGCCTGTGTCCTCCGCCCCCTCCTGGCTATCCCGGTTCCCGCAGTGTCTCTTGGGACTGGGAGAGACATCATGATGTCATGGGCATAATGTGTAAGGGACATAATGTGTAATGGGCATAATGTGTAAGGATCATCGCTGTATGGACGTAATTTATAAGAAACATTGCTCTGTGGGTGTAATGTGTAAGGTGCATTGCTTTCTGAGAATAATGTGTAAGAGGCATTGCTGTGTGGGCGTAATGTGTAAGGCGCATTGCTGTGTAGTATAATGTGAATAAGGAACACCACTGTGCAGCATAATTTGAATTGTGGGTACTATAGTGTGATCTCGCCCCTTCCCCATGAGACCACTCCCTTTTTCTGGTACACGCTCTTCCTATTTAAAATATTGGGATAGTGGCACCAGTGCACTTTCTGGCACAGGGTACCAAAATCTCTAGTTACGGCACTGCATATAACTATAGATTCTTTGCGAGACATCCAATGCAAATAACTTCTTTATTAGATTAACATTTCTGATACTCTCAAATCACATTTGTCGAGATAATAACCATAGAGAGCACAAGGCTAGTGATACACAACATGAATGGTATAGGTGTGTTTAATTGTGATTAGTGTGATTGTTGCTTCATGAAATCAGTGCTTGATTGCTACATTGTCAATCACAAAAGGGTATATTTACTAAATAGAGGATTGGCATTTTCTGTGCTTTTCCAGCAGTTTACTGTCAGGATTGTATACCATTGATTTAATAAAGCCCAAACCAATGGAGACCAACAGAGAATCCAGCCCTTAGTTAGACTACAATGTCAACGCACCATTGGTGTTTTTCTTAGAACCCACCATAAACCTGCCAAAACAATGAGGTGGTAGTGACAGCTGAGATACACTTACAGTATAACAATTGTATACACAGAATAATGAGTAATCATTATGTATTGTATCATTATGTATTGAATAATGAGGCAGAAACACTCATAATTCTCTTATGGTGGAAATACTATTTTATCGATATATTGAGGTGGGAAATTATACTTTAGCTTTTTAAAAGAGAGCATGTTGTCGAGCAGGGAGGCGTAGCTGGACGTCGCCAGAGGTATAAGTAATGTTAAACACCAACTGCATATATGTTAGTGTCACTGTGATGGTAAACAAAATATGCTATTGGGGATAAGGATCATTATTCTGCCCTGTGTTTGAAAAATGACAAAAGCTGATTGGTTGGTACTTTGGGGCAGAGTTATCAAAGCTTGGGGAGAAATAAAGTGGAGAGAGATAAAGGACCAACCAATCAATCAGCTCTTGTCATTTTACAGGCTGTGTTTGAAAATGTTAGGAACTGATTGGTTGGTACTTTATCTTTCTCCCTCCAGCTTTGATACATTTTCCCTTGGATCTGTCCACGCGTCCAAGGTTGGGTTTTTAAAATGCAGACCATGTCATCCCGACTGTGAGAACCTGACAGAGGGGAGGTAAGAATACTTACCTTCCCCCAATGCCCCCCTAACACCCCTTCCCGCAACCAAAACCTACCCCCCCCCCCCAGCCTCACTCTAACCCTCCCCAGGGCCACTAAACATAACCCCCCTTTCATGCAGCCTAAACCTAACCACCCATCCCTGCAACCTAACCCTAGCCCTCCCCTTGTAACATAAACCTAAGCCCTCCCCTCACGTCCGGCTTACCTCTCAGGTGCGCTGGTAGACGATCGTTCGGGATCCTGGTGCCGTTGTGTACCTTGCCAGCAACAGCATTCTGAGACGTGTCAGGATGCCAGCATCAGCATTTTCACTGCCAGGATTCCAACCGCCAGGATCCTAACCAAATCGGTCCAAACTTTGATAAATTTCCCCCACAGTCTGATGATAAGGACTAACTACTGTACATCATAATTGAACAATACAAGGCATGAGCAAGATGTCGAAACTGATTTTCATTTGTTTATAGTATGTTGCCTATTATACACTACTAACAATATTTATTCTTATTCTTATATTGTAAACATTTTGCTCAATTGTACATACTAACGGCATGATATTTAATGAAACATATAGTCCTGTAATTTCAAAGCAATTATAGAAACCTGAAAGATGGGACCTGTCTCCTTATTAGAAAGTATTTCTCATGCTTGACACACATGTGAATTCACAGCCAATGTGTGAAACAGATATCTATTTCACACACAGGGAAAAGTGCAGTGCATCAGAATAAAGTGAAGGTTTGCATTGCCTTCAAGGCACAACATGTGTCACACTAATTTCCACTCATGGAGCTCATCTGAATCCTAATGCAGTTGATGGAGCTTATATCGCAAGCAAAGTATACATCATTTTCAACACCATATTAGTGGTTTTATGAATGGCTCAGCAACTACAGTACAGGCCCTCCTGGTCTATTTGGAATTCAGCACAGTGTGCTCCAAAAAGCCAGTTGTAGTACAATATGCTTTTTGTATTTCTTTTATTCATACTGGATTACTAATAAAGATTGCTATTGGATTTCCATGGGGCAACATGGTCACTTTTGTGGTCTCATTGTGGTGGACACTTTAAATTTTAATATGTGTTTCTATGGCACTGGCGCGGGAAGGGGGGGAGGGGGTTGGTGGGTACTAATTACCCGGGTCGGGGCTTGGTGGAGGGCATGCTCCAACCCTAGTAGGAAACTAGCATATGCAACTGCAGTCAATGAAAGAAACACAATCAGCACTCACTGGATTCCATCAAAGGGATATATTATAAGAAGCTTGGTGTGAGCTATTGATAATGTATCCTTTTTTATGGTATTTGGGGACCACACTGTCCCACCTGTGGGCTGCTGTGTCCCATGGACAGAGGAGGCTGGTTGGCACTCCGTAAATGCTGCTTTGCATAGGAGATCAGCATCCATGAATGCATGACATGCGCATCCAGCCAAATGTTAGATTAAAGAGGCTGTATATTCAAACCCAAGATGTCTCTAATTGCTGCCATTTGTCCACTATTTTATACATATATAAATGTATCTGCTCTGTCCTATACCAATAATATCAGTTCTATATATAGCTGTATGTTTATGTCTAACTGCACAGAGCCATATAATATTGTATTAACCCATATCTACATGTACTACACAACTATTGTATTCTCTCTATTTGTTTTTATTTTATAACTTTAAGTATTATTATAACTGGTTTTATTTGTAGTCTATTTAATTTATGCAGAACCAACATGTTTCACAGTGGCAC